>NC_072453.1:1202100-1532453 GCF_027596085.1 Anoplopoma fimbria
TGACTGCAACTATCAATCATTTTTTTTTAATCTTCAAATTCCATTCTTGGTTGATCATTTGGCATGTTAAATGTAAAATTGTAATCAAGACAGAACTACTACAAGAACAACTCAAACAGCTTGTGTTTAAGCAATACTATACAAAACCTCATCTTTGTACATTGTGACAAATGCCAGTCTAGTTTTTATAGCAACATTAGTTGTTGTAGGTCAGTTGTAATTATATTTGCATTTAAAACGCTCAAGTGTTTCTGATTTCTTCTACAGCATACATGCATTTTACAATTAAGGGAGGCATGGGGTTGGAGAACAGTATGAAACAATGAATTATCACGTAGTAGTACCAACAAGAACTTCACTATACTTTCACCCCTACCTTTTTAATTGGTACATTGTGTGTTTGTTTTATTTTTTTATGGCAAACTCCCTAGTCAGTTTTATGTGAAACACAAATGTGTATAACTTATCGCACATGTCTTAAAAAGCGCCTGTAATATAAAGACACGACACACCCAGCTCGCAGCATCCTAAATGTGGACAATATAAAGAAGGAAAGACAGGACGAAACCTAAAATGCATAAAATGGCTGCTTTCATGTTGGGTTCAAAGCATACAGCAAAGTTTTTTTTGTGCACCTTAACCATCTCATACACCTATGTGACAGTAGAAGGTAGGCGGCTTGCTGGACTGCTAGCAAGCAATTTTGGCACACCCAAGCATGAGAGTTGAGTCTCTGCCCACTGCACCATAGAAATAGGTGTGGGAATAACTTTGTGGGTGGGGCTTCCAATCACGGTGGTTCAGATTAGGCGATCATGCTGTGAGATCCACAGCAACCGTTTTGTCGTCTTATGCATTTACTGTGCAATGGGCTCGGGGCCCTCTGCAGCCGGCCCCGCCGCTCACTGTACAAAATGCGACCAAGAGGTGTAAGTGACTCTCCGGAACTTGTTCCTCCTGCAGCTTGAACTTCATTTCCTTCACCCTATTTAAAAAAATATATATATATTTTCTGCTTTGTTTCAGGATCATGGCTGAGATGAAGGAGCGCACATTCATTGCCATCAAGCCCGATGGTGTGCAGAGGGGCATCATTGGAGAGGTCATCAAGAGGTTTGAGACAAAAGGCTTCAAACTCGTTGGCATGAAGATGCTCCATGTAAGTAGACATTTTATTTCTTTGTACGGCTTTCACGCTTAACTAGGTTGCTTTCCCCACAGTCCCTTGTATTTTTAACCACCTCAGCACATGGTCTTGTGAGTGTGCAGTGTTGCGGTTAAGAACCTCCGGTGAGCGGATAAGCCTAAGAGTCTATTCCTGACTGTAGCATAGATTAGCACTGAGTCAAAGACTCTGATCCTCTAACCTCTCATCTGGGACAGAGTGGGATTCCACCTTTACCATAAAGTGTTTTCATAAATAATCCTGCGTTATGCAAGAATTCATGTAAACTACAGCACATGCAACAGGTCCTTTCTGTGCTACTGAGGTGAAGCTAATCAACCCTTAATTGCTCAAATTGAAATCCTGGTGTCATTGTGGTTAGTGGTGCAGTAGGAAGTGGGAGCCAAGTACAGTTTGAATGAGGAGCACACAAAGACCAGAGAAAGCTGGACTCATGATTGAATGACAATTTTTAATTGTCATCTTGCTGAAATGTTGAATGCAAACCTCCTCTCTAAAATTTGCTGTGCCCTAAATGTCTTCCCACCGGTCTTCAGTTTGAACAGAAATCATTTTACTTAACTTGCACACTGAGTTGGTCGGATTTGTCCTCGTACACTAGCGTTGCAGATGTTCCAGCAGTTGTCTGTCCCACAGACCAGAGCTGTCTCCTCAAAGGGCTTTCTGGTTATTAAACTTGTGTGACTAGAGCCATGACATTGAAGAGACGTAACGACCGTGTGACCTTAAGGTTGTCGTGCCAGCTGTGAACAAATAGGATGTAGTACTTGCTAGTCTTTTAGTCTGCTTCAGAGGATGGTTGTTCAGTGTCACTCAAAGCAAATCATGATCAGGGACATCAGGAAGTCAATAAAGGGCTGAGGGCTGGGTCACGACATTATCAAGGACGTGGCTGTGACTTTGGATTGCGTTTGTGTGTGGAGCACTTTGCTCCCTTGTGTAGGAGACATGGATTCAGCCCTGGATCAGGATAGCTGCAGTGTGCTGATTAGATGCCAATGCTTTTTCCCCAAATTTCCCCAAAACTCAGTGATCTGAGTTCTATTGAAGATAACACAGGGGCAGGATTTGATGTAGCTTTTGGGGGCGAGTTGGCACCACCCTGTGACCAAACGTATGCAGCCACTAGTGGAAACAAGAACTTGGCAGGGTTGTCATGTTTAATCTTAAGTAAATGAGTGGAGTTCTGTCCACATCCTCAAAGGACACAAACTAGTCTTTCTCTCATCCATGCTTTTATTAGTTTTTCTGTTAGCATTTGGCTAAACCCAATGAGTTAACAATCTATCATGCGCCTCCAGCTTGTTTAAAAAAAAAAAAAAAAAAAAAAAACTACTCGGCTTTTAATTAATACTTAAGTATCAGCTCTGTTTTAGCCTCTTTTCTGGTTACCGGTCAGTTTTAGAATTTACGATGTTACTTCACGGTTCAGCCTATAGCTACATTGCTGAGTTGCTGCTCCCCTGTGAGTCGGGCGCAGCCTCAGGCAGGTCAGCTCAAGACTGAAGCTGTCTGATGCCCCTCGGATCTGGAACTCGGTCTGAGTCTTGTAGCATCTTTTTTAATCTTTTCAAAACCTATTTTTATAAACCTTTTTATTAATTTTAACAGATATTTTCAACATGTCTTAATTTGCTAAAATCCTGAAATGTTTTAATCGTGCTTCAGCAGCTTGTACTTTTTTTTTTTTTTTTTTTTTTTTTGAAAAGCACTTTATAAATGATTTGATACTTGAAACGCCCTCTTGCACTTAATCTTTTTAAATCCTATAAACTAGTATTGCGAGTCCCTGCGATCGGTACTGCACATGTGCAACTCTCCCCAGATATGAGAAGTGAAAAAACACTGCAATATTTCCTAGCCCAACATGGCATTTTACTTGCCCTTGGGAAGCCTGATTGTTGAGCCCCGCTGTACAACATGGACAAAGAATCAGTATTCAATGTAGACTGGTTTCACATGTCTGATTCCTAATGGGATTAATAAGGTCAGTATCTTTCTACATTGTCTCCTTGCTGCAGGCCTCTGACGACCTCCTGATGAAGCACTACGCTGACCTGAAGGAAAGGCCATTCTTTCCTACCCTCATCAAGTACATGAGCTCTGGGCCAGTGGTTGCCATGGTAAGAAGAGACACAACTGATTGGTTAGACTGTGTGGTGTGTCAGTTGAACCGGAGAGAGGAATGTACCAGGAGATGAGTTGATGAACCTAAAACCTGCTTTTGCTGCAGATATCATTTCCCACCCATTGGTGTGATGTTGATTCTTAAAGACTCCTGGAGAAGAGCTAACAAGCAGCCAGCTTCATGCCTCTGTTATGTGTTTCAGGTGTGGGAGGGCAAGGGTGCTGTGAAGACCGGCAGGGTGATGCTGGGTGAGACCAACCCCGCTGACTCCAAGCCCGGAACCATCAGAGGAGACTTCTGCATTGATGTCAGCAAGTGAGTACTTTTATGTGACTTCAGCAGAGCCCTAAACTTACAACACAGTATACAGACTGTCGGTAACCCTCACATGACTTTTTGTATTGCTCTGTCCTCACTTTTAATATGTGCATTATTGTTTTTCATAGGAACATCATCCACGGAAGCGACGCAGTGGAGAGTGCCAACAAGGAGATTTCCTGTGGTTCACAGATGAGGAGCTGGTCAGCTACACTAGCTGTGCCTTCAGCTGGCTCTACTGAGCACTCCTCACACTGGAGTATATATATGATGCATGTTTAAAGTGCTGGTTCACACCTGCTCTGAGGCAGGATTGGAGGGAGCCATAATCTGGGATCAGGTGGTCTGATTTCAGATCTGTATATCTGTACATAGCCAGTTCACACCATTGCCTATAAACACCGGGGGTACTGCTGCCTTTGCCCTAGAATAATGGACACGAATGCAAATATAACTATCAAAAGCCAGCTGCAGGGCTCCAGGAAGATTTCTGACTTATCAGGATTTTTAACCCCCACACCACCATAGTATTATCGTGAAGAATAAATCTGTCAAAGACCATCTATACATTTTTGTAAATGGGTGACAATGTTGAAATATGTAAACGGTGAAAAGCAATATATACATTAATGACTAAACTGTTTAATTTTTTTCCTTTTTTAAACCTATGACTTGATGTACTATACTATGACTTTATTTCTCATTTGCTCCAGCGTTTTTGTGCCCAGCACAAAACTGTTTTAATCAGTTTGCTTTTCAAAAACATAACTTTGCCTACTGCTGGCAAAAATCTTGCAAGTAAAATGATAAACTAATTTGTGTGTAGTTTTATTCCAACAACACCATAGCTATGCTAAAGCTATAGAAATGCTATAGCATGTCTTTTAATGACATGTCGTAGCCCGGCTCAGAGAAAAGCATTTTATTTTCCACAAACTTAAATAAAACAATACAAAGTTATCAGTTGTCAGTCCTGAAGTGCATGTGTGGGTGTGTGTATAGCAATAAACAGAATACAAACCCAACAGAAATGTCTCAAGCCATTGGCAGAAGGATTGAAGGCCAGAGCCACACCGGCTCAGGTGAGGCTCATCCAGCTGATGACCCTCCAATCAGCACCTAAGCCGGACGAGCACACCGACAGGGACACCCAGTGCACGGGGGGAGGAGGAGGAGGGTCGTCACACGTGGCATACTATGACTCTTTTACGACTTCATTCAACATACTATACTAATACTTTTTTTAATTTTTCGGCATGCTATGTTATGACATTTTATGACTTTTTCGACATACTACTCTACAATTGTTAAATGACTTTTTTCAACAAACTACATCTTTTATATAACTTTATTCGACATGCTACTATACTATGACTTACTTTTTAAAAAGTATTTTCTACATACTATTCCGTGACTTTTTTCTACATACTATACTATGACTTTTTAATTACTTATATAAACTTACTTTTTAAAGACTTTTATCAATAAGCTACACTGAGTTTTTTATTACATTTTCGAAATACTATTACTTTTTGCTATACTATGACATTTTTTTTACTTTTTTGACATACTATACTATGACTTTTTATCTAGTTATACTATGACTTATTTCGACATGCTATACTATACATTTTGGTCATGCTATACTATGACCTTTGGACATAATTTCAAGTGTTGATTGTTAAAAGAAATTCTCACTACTTTCTTACTAGGACTTCTATTTACTTTTTCGACATGCTAGACTATGACTTTATGACTTTTTCGATGTACTGTACTATAATATTTTTTTACATACTTTACTTTATCTTTTTTCCATATTCTGTACTATGACTTTTTTTAATGACTTTAGCTGCCTCAGATAGAATCGATTGGAGGTAAAGACAACCATACACTTAGTTTGGCTAGTTGGGTTTTCTCAACATAATGTGCTTATTGTAGTTTAACCTTGGCCAAAACGATGATTGAGCGTAGTGTTAACTATTGCTTGATTGTGCAATAAGATAACATGTCATTTTTGTGTTCAAGTTCTGTTGTGTCTCCTCTCCAGGGTGTTTGGCTAAAAGAGTCATCATGTTACCTGAGCACCAATTTAAAGGGGAAATACCATGTAGTAATTAGTAGAGGGGTGTTAGTGCAGTAGAACTTCATGTTCAGGCTTTTTATGATTATTTTGTAATGTGTAACATAAATAGAGATCGTGCAGATGATTGGCATTAGGTTGATGTGGTTACGGTTAGTGTTGTTAGGTGAAGGGCCGAGTTCCCCGTACTGTGCTGGGATGGAATTCGTTATCAGTGGCAGGCTGCCAGATCCCATCAGGCGCTGTCGCTGTGCGTTGTCCACCGCATGCTACAGAGATAGGATGATTGTCATGTTTTATGTGTTAATTGTGGGGGAAATAAACACCTGGTTGGTCGGCACCTAACCTCTGTCTCAAGCCTCCTGTTTTGAAGTCCAGCTGCTATGCGGCCATCCCAACGAGTGGTGTCAAAAAGCTGGGGCCTGCACCACAGCGGGGGGTTAAGAATGACTAGAAGTCGGAAGACGAATGACCAGCAGGACGAAACAGGTGATGGTGCATGTGAATCAGCTGACCAGGGGGCCGTGGCCGCAAGTAACCAAGCAGGCAAGCTAGAGGAACTGTCAGGTCTCATCAAAAATCTCCCCGGTCTCAAGCAGCCAGAGACCAGCAGATAGAAAAAAATGTTTATCCTTTCAGGAACAAAGAAGGAAGAGCATGCAGCATCAGTTCCAGCATATACAGATTCAGGTGAATGAAATGAAAGAAGTACACAAATATGAGCGGGTGGAGCAAGAGGAGAAAATTCAGGGAGGAAATGATGATCCAGATGAGGGAACAGGTCAGACAAACAACGCCAGACTTCAGATGGAACCACCAGTCTGCAGTGGTGACGACATCAACTACTTCCTGACGACATTTGAAAGAATGGCACAATTCTGTGGATGGCCAATAGATGATTGGGCTGTTAGCCTGGTCCCTTTTTCTGTCAATGTGTTCATGGACGTTGCAGACTCTTCTGAAAAAGTGAAAGCAGCAATATTGGCTAAAAAATAATTCACAGAAGATAGATACCGCCGAAGGTTTCAGTCTATTAATATAGACAGTTAAACTGGAGGGACTGGAAGGATTTCCACTGCTGAGCAGGAAACTGCAGGCATTGATACGGTCATAACCAACACCATCAAACTCAGAAGACAACGCGATTCGTAAAAGTTCAAAGTGCGAGCAAAAGGAGAAAAAGCATCAAATCTGGACGAAGCGATTGCGTACCGTCTCATTTAAAGGACAGAGTGCAGAAACAGCATTTGAAGTCATAAGCCTTTTTATTCAGTGTAAAAAGTCAGATCTTACAAAATCACCAGATAAACTTTCACAGCCATGCGGAAACAGTTTGCAATGCTTGTAAACAAAGAAGCCATCCATTACAACCAATATTATGATCCAAACATTTGGCTTTATTTACAAAGTCTATCAAAGCTTGATCACAGCACAAGTTTACCATATGAAAGGAAAATGGTATACACTATCAAAAAGATGTACAAACTTTAAACTGTAATCTAATAATGTACCTCAGGGGTCAGTGTTAATATCAATAGATTTATAATTATTAACATAGATTTTTTTTTTTTCATTTGTATCCAAAATAAATTTTGCACAACAACCCTCTCAACTCACGATTATTTTCAGACAATAGTAATCCCAATACATTAAGTCATTTTTATCAAATATATATATAGCACCACAATATAATGGTTTAATATAATGGGGGGGCTATCACATACAAAAGACCCGTGTTAGTATCCAAGAAAAAAACAAAACAAATACCCAAACACAGCCTGCTTCTCACCACGGCCCACATTTAGCAGAACCAGTTCAGAGGCAGGAAGAACTCTGCAACCACATCAGAGTTCTTCTACGGAAGCCCAAAACTGCCAGGGAAAGAAACTAAATTAAGTAAAAATTATAATATAGAAAATCAAAATTTTGTTTTCAGTTATGAGATACCTTAACATTTGGACACCAAAATCATGATAGAGTCAACATTGTTAAAAACATCAAAATATTGAGTCTTAATTATGAGACACAGTGTCAAAAGTTTGATCCACTGAGCCAAAATGAACGAGTAAAAAATAAATTGGTCCAAATTAAAAAGTCAAAATATTCAAATAGACACATTTTGACTTAGTTATACTTTTTCCTGAGTAAGACAAAAATATGGAATAAGTATCTCATAGTTTTACTTTAAATCTGGATATAGCAATTATCACTTTAATTTATTTTCTTGGCAGACATGGGCAACCATACATTTTCTGCTCAAAGCGGTAGAGGAAAAAAAACAGACAGACCAAAGATCAACAAATGACGGTTACAAAAAAACAAGCTCAGCACAACATCGGCACAACGCGTTCGGTTCTACATGCATTCAGCTGATCAGTGCACCCGATCATCGCTTCCATCTCCAGCTACTGACGCTCAAACACCTCAACTACACAGCTACCCATGGATGGAGGTCAAACCTGTTCCTTTTTTAGATTTAGGGATCAAGGTGAAACAAGAAAGTATTTAATATCTACAAGGAGGAGTGAGAAACAGAGGATCCAAAACAGTGTTGATTGTGCGTTTAATTATTTAGGGGTAATCTCGAGGAGGGTAGCAGCAATTAGTCAAGAGAACAGTCTTCTTTTCTTTTTTTGTACTAAGATATTAATGCAGTTTGGTCATGAAGTACTTTAATGCTTCGTTCTGCCTCCAACATCGGAGGAAAAAAACTCCTGTGACAGATCTTAACCTGAAACCAGTCTGCTTCAAATGATTGTGAGACAGTCTTTTATTGCTCATTTGGTCTTAGAAGCTTAGCGTTTCAGCCGGGCTCTGTATCCAATCCGATCAGGAGACAAATGAAAACAGCAAACTGGTAGAGAACAATCCCGTTAACAAATTAAAGAAAAGCAGGAAGCCACGAAAAAGCAAATCAAACTACAAACCACAAAACATCTGCGTGTTTGTGTCATAACTAGAATTTAACATGAAGACGGATTAAAAAAGCTACAAAAGGGACAAAAACGCACCGGATGGTTTGTGAGATAAGACCTTTGTTGTTGAAAAGAATGGAAGCAAATAAACGCCTTGATAATCAGAATCTTGAAAGCCAATGAATACCTGAAATGTACCTGTGAAATGTAATCACTACTGAATTTAAATACCAATGAATGTACAGTATTCATTTAATTTACTCTGAAAACCATCCAGTTGAATTTCTGTGATTTCAATTCTTGTCTTCCATATTTATTTCAGGTTCATTTCAAATGGTGCAATTTCAAAAATGTGATTTTAAGTTGTGTATTTTACATTCAAAGCATTATGTTACAAACAGTGACTACATTTTACAAGTGCTATTTCAGTTTCTTTAACGGTTTGTCATTATCACGGCATTCATTTGCTTCCGCAGAGGGAGGAGTTACGACCCCTTACAAATAAAAAAAGAAAATGAATAAAATAAACACAAACTTCCTGAGAATCTAATCATGAACCTTACTGGTAGAAAGAGAAATGATGGATCTTTTACCATCACTGAGAAGTTGAAATCTGCGTCTCTGTACAGCCTTTAGCCGTACAGAGTATTCTGTATGTGAACCCTTGCTCACAAAAAAAAAATCACAGTTATACAATACCATTTTGTTAAATTATCTCATCTGTTAATTATATTTATGTAGTGATCCTGACATTTGAGGGTGCTATAGGTTTTATTTAACATAGCGAAACAATATGGGATCTCTTATTATTGCATATCATTCAAATTAGAAGACTACCTCATGTGCTCTGATAACATTCTTCCATGTTTGGTGTCTAGTCTTCAAGTGGATAATTGTTTTAGGTAATCATTTCATTTGCATATGCTAACACACTGCCATAGTCTATTTTGCGCTCTTGTTTAAGCTAACGTGGCTAGCATCAGGAGGTAGTAGATAAACAGCTCAAAGATCTAGCTCTAAGAAGAATGAAAGTCTTGTCTTTTCCGCGGCCAAGCGCGGATTTCTGACTAATCAGGCTTTGAAACTCAATACCATCATAGTCTTGAAGAATATATATTTATATATAGAATCTATGTATTTATGCCTCTTTTAGATCCTGTCGTGTAATGTGAATGCTGCCCTCAGAGAATATGGGAAAAAGCAGTGCATTGTTCATGTTCCATTATTAACAACAAACCTGTTATTCTGTGGCTCAGGTGAATCATAAACTAGCTTGCATACATATGGCTCTGACATGAGAACAACCTAAGCAATAAAAACAAAAAAAAAATACATGAAAGCTTTGCATATTACCCTAATAAAATATTTAACATATTCTTTTCTCGCATTTGGAAAACAAAACTGCTTGATAATGAATCCACCCTCTTATCTTCAAAGACAGAAACCAAAGATTGATGCTACAATTGCTGATGTATGGAGTCTCGACTGTGCCACATTTTCAGTGTTTAATTATATTCAATAAATAAAGTACTAATTAAAAAAAAAAGCAATTATTCAATAAATGAATTTGACGTGAAGTGAAGCATTAAAAAAAGGAAATAAAATATTTTTCAACTGTTCATTGCTTATACATCTTTAAATGATAAGCAAATAGAATAACAGTGTGCTACTTTAATATTACATAAAGTCTAATCCACATAGACGTTAGAGCTCCTGTAGGAAGAGGCACTATGTGGGTCGGTATTGGTTTCATTTAAAAACTATTCTGCCTGGAATCAAATTTTTAATTCATAATCCACAGACAGAAATATTAATTGGCAAATTGAATGTTTTTCACTGTAGTTTTTGAATGCATATCTTCTGAACAGATTTAGATTTGCTTTTCTAACAGGTATTAATTGACTATAATTTCATACTGAATAAGTCATATTCCAGACTCCATATAGGTGAGGAGGAGTTCCAGATGGAACTTTGAACTTCATCCTCCTCTGGTTATAAATACAGCAGACAACAGAAACACCTGCGTCTGCAATCTGAATCACTGCTGTAGTGCGACCTTGGACAGTATGTGATATTTAATATGGTTATGCAGACGCACGCGGCTGACACCGATCGGTTGCGTAGTCCGTCTCTCCGATAAGACCGAGGTTTGTCCCCGACAGAGAGCTGCATCCACGCGGTTAAAGGTGGTGGTACATGCTGTGGGTTGGACAGTGAGGACACCGTGTCAGAGGGAACCCTCTCATACCAGTAAGGTTGCTCTTTAAACAACAGACCCTGCAGCTCACTTACAGTCACACTACGATCAGCGTTTCTCATTTTAGTATTCCTTTTAAACTAAAGGCGATTTTTTTTGTTTTTATGTTAAAAAGCTTTTCATCTCCACAGCTTCATCATCTCTGTTCAACATCACAGAACACAAATAATCTAATATTCACTGAGCTCATTAGCACTGCTGAAATCTTGCTCCAGGGAGTTAGTGGTACTTTGGGAGTTCCGGTTACTGTGATAGGTCCCTTGGAAAACTCCACATGATAGCTGTCAAAGACGCCCAACACGGTTACCTCATTAGATGTGCACTCTCCTGATTTCTTTAAGCTTATCCTAGCTAATGTGATCTCTGGTAATCTACAGGCTGGTTTACCAGCTGGACAGTAAAGGAAAGGTTGGGTAAAGAACAAATGTACAGTGCTAGTGAAAGCCCAATGGAATGTGTGAGAGGATTTCTGCAATTAAATAAAACATTGGTTACGGTGGATTTATGTTCAAAGCTGCAATATGTCCATTATAATATACTATACCAGTAAATTGGTTTTACAATACAGAGAAACATGTTAAATGACCCCTCACAGCTGTCTTAGTAAATCTCACAACATTTCTAGGTCTACTATGAATCATATTGTTAAACTTGAGTCACATTTTTGGTTCTGTAATGTGTGAATCAGAAATGACTGCGGCTGTGGAAATCTCTGGCAAATCTCGGAAGAAAAAAACCAACAGTATCAGTAATGCTGAGCAGCACTGTACTGATATCTGCCTTTCAAATCACAATCCTTTATATCTATACTCTGTAGTTCTATTTGAATAGGTCTCCACATACTATATGTATATAATCACTTTTATGAAAACAATGCACATCAAGTTTCCCACACAGCCACCAAAAAAAAACGTAAATGCAAAATAAGTACATTAAGACAAAAACAACTCCAAAATCATTACAAAATAAGAGAAAAAAAAAAAAAAAAAAACTTCAAGTACTATTAACAAAGTATAAGTCCAGCTGGCAATATTGTTCAGAAGAAAATAATCAAAATATCCACAACTCTGTTCTTCTTACTGCCAGCCTCTTTTCTCTCCTCAGGCCGTTCAGTGGCTGACTCTCTGACCTGAAAACAACAACACACACAAAAAAAAAAAAAAAAAAAAAAATATAGACCTGGCTCAATAATGGTTTCTCACAGTTTCTACAGGTCTCTGTTCGCAGCCCAGATTGTGGCAGAGGCAGGGAGGGCTGGTGTCAAGGACTCCCATATCTGTGGAAAAAAGGGTGTTGTTTTTCATGCATCCAAATATCTCTCGTCTGATTGGATGTTTCAGACGAGGATGGGAGAGAGGGAGAGAAAGAGGAGACAATGATGTCGCATCATCCGTGGGTGGTACGAAAGAGAATGCCCAAAACATATGTGACCCAGGTTGTTGTGAGCGATTACGTGCACACACAGCTACAAGGTTTGAGAAATTGTTCAGAGTAGTGCTTCCGTTCAGGAAATTCTTTTTCAGAAGCATGAAACTGGCCCCCTTTTCTCCCGGACATCGTTGTCTCCCTGTCCTCTACTCCATAGAAGGCCAGTGGCGTTGGTCTGAGTGGGGTTCTGAAGCTAGTTAGACTCTCTGTGTTCCTGGTCCTTGCTGGGTTGGTTTTTTTATTTCCAGAGGCCCGTCTTGTCCCGATGTTATTGTCCTGCTCCGTCAGACATCAGGGCTCCTGTTTGATGTAGTAGCTGCCCGAGCCGTTGCTCTCCTGGTCGGAGGTTCCCTGTGAGAAGGTGAACTCGTCCACCTCTGCTGTGTCCTCCTTCATCCGCAGGAGAGACTCTACAGACGGGGGGAGACCGATGAGAGAGAGAGAGAGAGAGAGAGAGAGAGAGAGAGAGAGAGAGAGAGAGAGAGAGAGAGAGAGAGAGAGAGAGAGAACAGCGGCACAGATGAGCC
The DNA here is from genome assembly GCF_027596085.1 of Anoplopoma fimbria. NCBI lineage: Eukaryota > Metazoa > Chordata > Actinopteri > Perciformes > Anoplopomatidae > Anoplopoma > Anoplopoma fimbria. The sequence continues at coordinate 1,214,940 of NC_072453.1, forward strand.
GGCTGTGTTCACGCACTTAAAAGTAAAATAAAGAGTGTTTGTCTCGGGTTCCAGGTGTTAATGGTTACTTCACATGCATTTTGAGCGTCAAGATAACTGGTTTCACAAAAAAACAAATGAGACAGACATGCCTTATGACTGCTTCAAAGTGAGCATTAAAAGACCAAACCTTCAATGAAGTGAGAAAACATTCATGTGAGAAAAGTGAGGTTGATTTAAGAGAAGAACATGCAGCATCAGCAGCCTCCAGCTCCACAGTGAGGCCCTGTGGGCGGGACTCAGGAGGACCGTCTTCTGCCGCACTGGTTTTCATTGGTTAGCGTTGACGTTACCTGATTTGTGGGTTTGGTGGAGGTGGGTTCGGGGTCGGGGCCGGGAGGGCCCCTGGGCGGGGTAAGGGGGCGGACTCTGCTCTTCGTCCCCGGAGAAGCTGCTCCTCCTCCGGCCCGTCTGACTGAAGGGCCGTCGACCAACCGGGAGCTTCCTCTCTAAAACACCAGGCCAGACTCGGGTAAGCTACCATGGGGCTTGTTACACACAGGGGTTCAAATCTACCAGAATGTGTCCTTCTTAGCCGACACAGACCCAAAAGCATCACTTCAGTTCACAGGAGATCTATGGAAATAGACTCCCATATACACACACACACACACACACACACACACACACACACACACACACACACACACACACACACACACACACACACACACACACACACACACACACACACACACACACACACACACACACACAATGAGAGGAAAAGGGAAACAAAAAACACAGTGGCATCCTCTCCAAGGTGAAGCACAGCAGTCCATCAGTGGCACTGGATTACTAAATTGATCTCTAAATGACAGATAGCAAAGTTCTGAAATATATGAAAGCATATATTGATCAAGCTGGTTCAATAGAGAGCATGTCCCCCTCTCGTAAGCAGCCAACTGAGCCGTTGATGTAGTCCATTCTTCATATTTGTTTAATAAAAGTGTGGCCTGCAAAAGTCCATTCCACATGCAAATGCATTATCATTATAGGAATGTTATGCTGTTTGTCAGAGAAGTTTTCATTAATATCTTGGCAGTGATTCTGCATTTTTGCTTGAAAACTAGATTTGGTTTGCACGCAATGAATGACATCTCAATTTAATTAAATGACTTCATTTTCATATTGGCAGCCATGGACTTCCATATAAACTGCTTGTGTTCAGCAAAAAAAAAAAATAATGTACCAATTTAGAATCAGCATCTGCTTTTGCGATCTGAAAAATGTGGTTCCAATGGGGATGCGACACCAGGCCTTGTGCTCCAAAACACCTGAGGTTTCTCAAACACTCTTCACCCATGCATGCAGCTATGCATGAGTTAATAACTACCCCAGTCCAAAAGGGAAAGGACACAACTTTTGTTTTTCTACAGCAGCGACCAGTATAGTGACACAAAGACAAATATTCCCGCCACACCGAGCAGTTGACAGATCTCAAGTGGAGCCAGTGACAGTAAGATGAACAGAGAAGGCAAAGGGAGGAGTGGAGCGAAATAAATAAATAAAGTAAATCAACAGTGTAGGACGGATTACTCACTTTTCTTTTGGCCTTTGTACTGCTGGGCCTTTTTCTTCTGCTTGGGTACAGATTGAGGCATTTCTCTGGTACCTGGAATAAAGACCACACGATGGTAAACTATGGGCCATTTTAGGTGTAGTGAGGTGAGGCACAGACCCAGAAAGCAAATAGAATCAAAAAATGTAGCAATATGGATTGTAGGAAATCTAGCACAACCTACAATTATAGATGCATCGATCCGATATGTTGGATCGGTATCGACGCTGATCAAGCCTTATTAAGGGCGTCACTTATCTGCAATGACATGACCCATCCACAGTCAATACAGTTTCTACAGGTATCACATCAGCGGATACCTCGAGTTCAGCTATGAGGATAGGTGTTCATGGAGAAAAATACCTAATGTTACATACAATTAAAATGGATCCATGGAAAAGATTACAAAATGATAATCAGAAATGTTACGAGAGAGTGAATAAAATATATGAAATGGAAAATAAGAAAAACAACATGAGTGTTGAACTAAAAAGGTTTGGGATTTACGCAATATGCAAGAATATGTGAACACTAAAATAAGAAACCCACATAATATTCAATTGTTATTCCCCCATGTTCACATTCAAGTGTTAAAACTTCCTCAGAAATAGAATTTGTAACATTTCTGGCTTCAGTCATCTGTTAAAGTAATTTCTTTTTGGCTTTCAAACAAACTTAGGTCGTATTTACGTGGATATTCAAACAAGGCAGAACCAACCATAAGGAACCATTTATCGAGAGGGACGAGATGTTTTACATTAATTAATTTAAATACTTAGAGAAATAAATGATTTTTATTTTAATATTTGCTTTGATTCAACATTTTAGGGGGTATATTACGTTTTAATGTATTATGAGCAGCATAGAGCTAGTGTAAGGAAGTTAAACTGGTCATAATTCCCTCTTATATATCTATTTTATATTGCTGTGAATACACATTTTTACTGTTTGGAGACTGAGAGAATCATAATGTAACTCAATGCAGCCTTCTGTGATATTAGCCGTTAGCTCCGTTATTAGCAGGACTTCGCCGTCCTGTCCGCAGCAGAGCCGGTCACTGCGACTGCTTTGAGCTGTGTGCATGGGAATGCATTCCAATATTAAGTATGTGTCATTTTGTTTGTTCTTCCGAACGTTGCTGTGCCGTTAGCTCCGTCACTTAACCGAGCAGCTGCTAACAGCTAACGTTAACTAGCTCTGCTCGTGCCAGTTTCCACTGATTTGTCGGTCACGATGGAGCATCCTCCACATTTCACTCGCTCCGGTCCTTCATCTATATTCTACTTGCCCGAACACAGAGTTTACTTGCCCCGCGCTAGCAGGCAAGCTCAATGCTGAGTCCTGTGCAGTGTCTGGCAAAATCCAGGGTCATGTTACAATAAATATCTTTCAAAGTATTTTCTCAAAATGAGCTGTTACTTATACTCTGAGCCAGAACTCTCTACCTAAGTAACACTAACATACACAAAACTTTCATGGATCCTGATTGATCCAATGTTCAGATTTATGTTTTGGAAATAATGCAAACATAAATCTCGATAAGCCTCATTTCAATTTCTAAACATCAATTACAGAAAACTTGTGTGTAGTTGTAGGCAACAATAACTCACATGGAAATGCATTTCATACAGTATCCATCTCTGCGTATTTAACCTTGTGTAAACTGTACCATTTCTGTTAATGTGACAGAATTCCATCCAGAACCGAGATGTTGTCGAGGTGTTATCAGAAAGATACTTAAAATAAATTCTACTATCCTAACTCGTGTCAGTGGCAATCTGCCATTTAGATTATTAGATATGTTGTGTGAGGAGTTGACGTATTGGACCAGTGGTTGAAATGTATCACGCTCTTACTCTGTGAGGCGGGGGGTTGGAGCTGGTAGCCCGTCAGCTGACACCAGCCCACAGGGTAGAGGTCAGGTGACTCGCAGTCCACCCACTGGTCATACTCATCCTCCCAGCCGTCAAAGTGGATCCTCAGTAGCCGGTGCACAATCCTCGTCACCGTGGCAACACACACCAGTCGCGGCTCCATCAGATCGACGGCCTCCAGCTTCATGCCTTGACGGAAACCGTGATTGGGAACCTCCTGGGAGAGGCAGGATAGAGAAAGACAAAGTTAATCAAAATCGGAGCACAAACAGTGGCATTTTCTAAAAGAGGCCATTGGTTTTGAATGTATGTTAAATCAGCTCACAAAAACTCAAAACTTGATCCACAGTATACAGATGACAAAATGGTGCTGAGGCAATCAGAGGGACACTGCTGCTACATCGTGGGATCGACCAGAACGCCATCGAGCAATCCAACAAAGTGTTACAAAAGCTAAAACATGGCTGCATGTGATTCATCCAAAAAGCCCAAGGGGATAAAACATCCACAAAAAATTAGCAATGCCTCTATAAATCTGATAAATCTGGAACTGAACATCAAATTCAAGGTAATAAATAGTAGGAATGGGTCATTATTTTCGTTTTTTAAGGAGGAGAGGGGTCTTTAAATTATAGACAACCAAATAGATTGATATATTATAGAAAATAGTTGAACTATTTTGTTTTTCCTGCCTGTCGGCCTGTGTTTTATTGTTGACAAACAGCTGTTAGTGTTGCTTTATATATATTCGAGATTTTGTGAGGAGAAATTGACTGAAAAGCGTCGATGTTCAATGGGACCGCAAATGGTTTGCCCAGGTTATTTAAACAGTTTGCCAGAAAAAAAATAATGTGTTGAAGGTTTCTGGGAGTTTTCATTGAGTGGAGAATTGCTTTTTGAAAAGATTTCTCCGATGTAGTCTACATTGAAAACATAATTCAGAGTCAGTCCTACATTTACGGCTGGAGCGTGCAGAGTGTCAGTGTCGACTGCAATCGCTAATCATAGTATTTCCATCCAATGCAACTAATCACAATTTTCCTCCCTTTACCTGCTGCTTTCTGTTTAGAGACGTAGCGTATGAAACCCTGTTGCAGCTATTAAATAACCCAAAAAAAGTTATACCAGAAGACATTAAACTGAATGACAAGATCTCAACACAAATACAGCGGAGAAACCAGCCTACCTTGTTAAAGAGCTTGACAGGAGCAGCTATTGAACCTGTTTCTCTGAGGTAGTCAAACCATTTAAATGGCAGTTTAGTGTACCCTGGGGAACAGAGTCAGTGATGAGACCAGAACAATAAGAAATCATATGCAAGAAGATGTCATCAAACTACTTCTAACCATCAACTTCACCTAAAGAGAAATGGTATTCAAATATAGCATACTATAGAGGGTTTGTATGGAAGATTTAAAGTACCTAAATAAAGATTTTAAAAGTCAGTTTTCATCAGGAGCTGGAAGAGAACCTGCCAGCAGATTGGCGGTATTACAGGCATGCATCCCTAGACATTTAAATTATTTTATTTTCTACACAGTAATATGTACATAAAAATGAAATATATCAATTTAACTTTAATTTCTTAGTTTGATTGTTTTTATTTATGCATTTTAAATCTTCCATACCTCTGTGGTCCACTCAATGGGATCGAATGCCCCTTTACATTTATGACTAAGGGCTCAAAGAAACAAAGATGTGAGTGTACAGTACCTCTAGGGGGCGTGAGTTCAATGTCGTTGATTTCACAGAAGCCGACAGGGTAGATGGAGGGGGAGGTGCCGTGGTAGCAGAACCAGTCTGATCCATCCACTGCCTCCGAACCATCAATCCCAATCATGAGGTACCCGTCTGCCAGCACCTACAGAAAAAAAAAACACACAATGGCTGAAGTCAGACCGGACCAAAGAGAGTTTTACATTTATGCAGACTCTAAAAAAACTCTTACCTTTCTTACAGTGGCTACACATATAGCTGAGAGGTTGAGGGGGTCGATGGCTTCTAACTTCATCCCATCTTTGAACCAATCCCCACTCTGGTCCACATCTTTCACCTGACACACATGCCGTCGGAAGGAAGACAAATTGTGGATTATTATTTAAATTATGATTTATAACATCAGTCTTTTAGGGCTTTTAAGAAGGATTTTAAGGGTTTGTGGAAACCAGTCATATAGATGCATCTATCTCATCACCTGTACATGAGAATGAAAAGCTACACACAGAGTCAGTTGAATACTGGGGCTCTGTTAAACCTATAGCGGTTCAACTAATCCAGGCTAACACGCTGTTATCAGGCTAAAACAATCCTGTTCGTTCTCATCCATTGTATGTGGTTCTTTGAACATAGATTGAGGATTGATTCATTAATACTCGTTATCATGATTAATAGTGTGCTCTTATTTTGAAATAAAGGCAAAATGTGATTGCATTACATGAGGTACATTGCATGCACCAGGACAAGAGATTCAGGGACTCAAGTTAAAAAAATAATTGTATGTTCCTGGAACTTCCTCTATTATTACATAATGTTCTACATCAAGCTCTACAATGTGTCCACACTTTTCATTTCTGTTAAACAATTTGATATCAGTGAATGGTAGACTATGAGTGCTGCTGGTACATGATTGGTGAGGTTCTCTCCAATGGACAATTAGAAGCCTGTGGTGAAACTGAAAACCTCACTAATATCTTTCAGAGAGCAGTTTTAAATAACTGGAGTTTTAGCGTTCGATTGACAAATTATCATTTAAATGTGAATTGGTCTTTTCAAGAATGTTTTAGTTGAGTTTTATGTAGTATCTCATATTACATTTGGATTGGTTCTTTTATCGTGTATAGAAGGGTTTGACATTAAGCTTTTTCAGCGGAGATGTTTTACTTGCCCAATAAAGCCAAACTTACTTGTCATAAATGAAAAATCTAGGCCTAATAAAAGGATTAACCCGGATTTGGACAATTATTTTGAATCTATTAACATACAAAACATTCAAGTAATATGCTCTACTCAAAGCTACTGAAACAGTAATTTGACCTTAAAGATCATTGTAAAATAATCATCCAAACCGGGCAGACACCTTCTTGGTTAGTCTCTAAGCAACAAAAAACTCTGGTTTCTTTTTACAGAAGCTTGGCATTAGTTGTTTTAATGATGTACTGTACGTGGCTTAGATCAAGTGTCAGGAAGTTAAACCGGTCATAATTCCCCTCCTTAACCTAGATTTTATAGCGCTGAGAAACATCTCCGTCAAACAACTATTTAGTGTCACCAGGGCATAACGTGAGAACGCTGTCGAGTATCTCAGATGAAGCACATGCGAGATGTGTTGCCCGGTCCAGCTTTGCATTTCACATTACACATTTTTGACAAGTGTAACCCGCAACCGCAACAGCTTCTGGCTCACCCATTGCCCTGACTCACTGTGACTTGGAACAAGCTGCATGTGTGACAATGACAGGAAATGACATACATTTGCATCTAGACTATTTCTTAAAGAGAGGCTAAAGTGCTTTTGCATTACCTTATGGAAGAACAGTGCAGGAGCATCAGCTTGTCCCTCAATTTTCTTTGTAACATCTGAAAAATAAATTGACAGATCAAAATGACTTGCCTGAGCAAAAGATGCTTATATACAAGCTAAATAAGCTATTTGAGCATGAAATAGACTACAGACAGTAGAAGCGATGAATGAGCTGCGCGAAAAGGAACACACTTTGATGGACAAAGAAATAATGATTGTAATCCATATGAGCGTAGAGTAAAAAATGTCCTTCTATAATTTTATCTGACTCATAATATAAATCAGAGCAGTGAAAAAAAACACTTTTAGTGGACGTACATTGACGGAAAGGAGTAGCCCTGAGCGATTACACCGTAAGTCGCTTAGACAATGAACATGGGAAAATAGGCTCCAGGTCTAAAAACACCTAGATAATAAAAATAGTAAGTTACTCTTTAAAAATCTAAACTGAATATATATGTGATGCATTTTTAAAAAGGTTTACGTATCCTAAGTTTTTTCTTGTTATTTACTTGTTACATGCAGAGTGATCGACACATTCAAGTCCCACAAATGGCAAAAGATAGAAACACATAAAAAATGTCAAAAACAATACAGATCTACATACACAACACCTTCACTGTTTTGCAACCCCAGTATTTATTACACTGCTTATATTAAATAAAAACATTAAATGTAAATAGATTTTCTTATAAAACCTTTTACACACACAGCCCTTTAGCTTAAACAGTGTGCAACATTTATGGGGATTTCATTGGCTGCAATGGAATATAATATATGATAGAATCACCTAAAACTAAGAATCATTGTGATGTTAGCTTAGAATAAGTCATTTATATCTATATAGAGAGCGGGTCCTCTTCCATAAAGTCTGCCATGTTGCACCGCCATGTTTCTACAGCAGCCCAGAACGGAAAAACTGAACACTGGCTCTAGAGACAGATTGTTGATATCTGAAGGCAGGGATGGGTAATAAAACTCAGTATTGAACGTGACCTGGTGCTATATTATTAAAGGCCGGCGTATTGGGAAGATGTCACTACATCTAACACACTGGACCTTAAAGCGTCACTGGATTTTTTTCGGAACTTACCAGATCTTTTGAAGCGGTGTCCGATGCTGCGCGACCAGCCTATATTATGGATGAGGGGGCTGTACATGTGGCACCAGAAGTCGTCCGACCCGTCCTGGCTCTCCTCATAGACCAGCCTGAGGCGACCTCCGATTACCTGCTCCACCAGCGCCACCCGTGTCCTGCACAGGTAGTTCTTATCCACCACCTCTACCCGCATCAGCTTCTTAAAGGGGAACTGCATGTTCTCGTGTACCTATGGGGGGAAAGTCATGCATGGATTCAACAAATCTAGAGGATTGAAAGGTCAGACACAAAGGAACGTTTAGGTGCTTTTGTCAAATCATTTCTGAAATTGTTATCAAGTTTGGAGATGATAAATTAAGATAAAAAAAATATATAAGCTACCAGCTTGCTCTGATTTAAAAGATATTGGCACTGGCCATCACAAACAGAAAAAAACAAAACCGTCATCAAAATGATGAGGCATTTGTGGGTCTCACCTTGGCATTAAAGTCAGGTGGCAGCGTTTTAGCTCCAGTGAGGCGCTTCACAAGAAAGGCTTTCCAGTTAGAGTACTTATGCTGTATGCCTGGAAGGGAGGTCACAAAAATAAACACTAACAATTGCCACCAACCACCTCAGAACACAGGTATCCAAGAACAAGGCTGTGCACACGTTTGGCACAAGACTCACTTTTTGGAGGAACAAGGGGTTTGCCGCTCGAGGCGCACCATCCCACCGGGTGCACTTCAGGGATGCAGAGATCACACCAGAAGTCCTTACTGGTGTCGTTGTCAAAGCCCTCATACCGCAGGAGAGCCTTGAACCCTACACAACCACATAAACCAGAGTCGAGGTCCATTTACTTGCTTCCTACCACGTGGTCTTCATCATCGGATGAAATTTGCTCAGTTGTCATGGAACTGTAGGCGTCATGACAATGAGCATCTGAAACTCAACTTTTAAGTTAATATGCACGAGAAGTCTTGAGAATGATCAGATTAATACAACTTTTAACAACTGTGCAAACCCATCTTCTGATGAAAACCACGGGATATGGTCAATGACAAAGTACAGTGACAGGACAATACACAATAGAACTAGATACAATGATGTGTTTACAGAGATGGCTGACATTATTGCTGGCTTGTGGACTAATTGTGGTTGTTGACATACTTTGTCAGAATGAGAGCATTAGTTTTAGATATATACAGTTGTATTTGTGTACATTATTTGTGTATTAACGTATATTTTAATATGTATGATTAAGTTCAACTGAGAGTTGATAATTAAGGATCATTGACTTTCATTGGTATTGTGTCATGATGATATGACATATAATGTTTATTAATTTACAAAATGTGCTATGCAAATACTGTTATGCAATAAAAACCATTAAAAAATAATTATTGGTTGCTCTCATTTCTCCCATTCATATTACTGGTTATGAAGGGATCCCTCCAGAGTCCCTTTATAACATCGGTTCCCCTTGTTGAGCTGCATGGGACTTTTTCTTATTTAAATCAGCTTAAGTTAAGCATTCATTTTTACACAGGGGATTAAGTCAAAGTAATTTAATGATTTTTGTCTGAGCTCTGTCCCACTGATGTGCATTACGTCACTGTATTAAACTACAATGAGAATACTTTACATGTGATTTTGCGTACATTTGCCATATTGTGATATACAGCATAGTCATTTTGGAAGAATATTCCTATTAAAATTGTGATACCAATTCCAACCTAATCAACTAGTCCCACCAATTAGTTCATAGGAATGATAACCAAAAATCTAAACAAAAGGATGCATAAAATACTAATACTAATGATCCTTTAAGGGAGGATTTGTCTTTTAAGCAAATTTCCTTCAGCTATCTGAGCAAGTGTGGTCTTACCGGCTAGCTTGATGATTTCTGCTATCCAGTACACCTTAGTGGAGAGGTTGGTATCGGAGTTGGTCACTTCAATCCTCACTCCTTCTTCTATGTCTCCCCAGCATGTCCCCATAGGGGCCTGAAACACAGAGGGAGCAGTGAGGTTTTTAGTCAAGAAAAACGGAAATGTGCTGTCGCTTCCTACTAAAGTCCAGCTTTTACTCACATGCTTGAAACAGCTGACTGGAGCTCCGATTGTGTTATTGCTACAGATATACCGACCCCAATCAAAGCTCTCTGCAGGGACCACTGACAGAAACAAGAAACAGTGTAAAGCTGAAGTATATCAAAACAGAGCAGCATTGTAAGGCTAATAATCAGCTTTACTGCTTTTTAATAACATACCAGCTTTTGATTTGGGCTGGTTCTGCTGATTTGCTTGGTACTGGGCATAAGCAGCCAACTTCGCCATAAGAGGCTGTTTCTGTAAGACTTTCGCCTTTTTTGTAGGTGGTTTGCCCTTGAGAAATCAAAGCAGATATCAATATTAGTGTTATAATACAGGTTTAATCTGAATTCGTTGTAGGAGGCTAACAATGCACTCACCTGGAGTCGTGCCAAGATGCTAGCTTTTTTTGAATTTGAGGAATAACTCCGAGAACAGGACACACTGCAGAAGCGCTTAGTTTTTGAATAAAAGGCATCTCGCACTCCAACCATCCCACACATCTCACAAGTGGCTGTGAAACAGAAACCACAAAACAGACACATGTAATCTGTTAAAATCATCTCGGACTACTGCATGCTGTCAATATATAATAATTATATTATATTCCATAGCACAACACAAAGCACAAGAACCAAATATTTCCATGTACTGACCCATTCCAGCCTTGCCGTCGGGGTAAGTGTAGACTTGTCCATTGTTCTTGATGATGGGCAGGCTTGCAGGGATGGAAGGCACCACCTCATCCTCGCTGTCTTCTGAGCTGGAGCTGCTGGTGGACTCCTCGCTGCAGCTGTCATAGCCATCAAACATTCCAAACGAGTCTCTCCGCTTGCGCTCTGAACGTGGGGTGCGTTCCGCCTTTACAATCAAGAAGTTTACAAAAAAAATAGTTGGATTTGGATAGAATATTTTAAGCCAGCGACTAACAATTATCTTTAACAATGAATCTTGTGATTATCTTCAGATGCAATTTAAAGTTAGCTCAATAAAATGTCAGAAAGTTGTAAAAATGTCCATCACAGTTTTCCCAACATTGAAAAGTGACATCTTTAAATGTCTTGTTAGGCCCAACAACCTGTCCAAAGCTCAAATATAGACAGTTTTGTATCACAAAGCTCTGGAAACCAGCACATATTTTCATTCGGGGGCCAGTGGCTTTTAGTCAAGTTTATTTAGTAACGTTAACGTTTGTACATTCACATCTTTTGCATTGATAATATTTAACAGTCTCATTATAATGTTATCTGCAATGAAATGTGAACTGGGAAGATGACTTTGGAAGCCAATGAGAAATTTATTTTTAAAAGTATTTAAAAGAAGATAACATGCAAAACCTAGTTGTTATCAGTGCCGTGAAAATCTGAACGCAATACGTCTTGCGCATTAGACATCCCATGATCCGGAACAGTGCTATAGCATGTTTATTTTGACACAGCCTGTCTACTTCCTCCTCTGAGCATCGCATCCTACCTGGCGGCGCTAACAAAAATAATTTAGCCAGAGTCATAAAGAATACTAAACAAAGACAAACAACGCATCAGCCAGGAAAGACATACTATGCTGAATGTAAGCTGTACAAAACAGAAAGCTAGCTAATACATACGCTAGAATTAGGGGCGGCCTTACTGCAAATAGCTCCTAATGCTAACTAGCGTTAGCGCAGCCAGCTAGCGGAAACCTGTTTTTCTCCATAAAAGCATACCACAATTTTAATTTTCGTAGGAAACATACGCCTACATATGTTATTAAAATAAGTGAGAGGTTATTTTATTTGTATACTTGTTTTTTGGAGAGCTTGCTTATACTTAGCGCTGGCTTACTCACTAGCTAGCTACCATAAACAGATAACAACAAAGGAGTAGCGTTAGCCGAGGCAGCAAATCCTCTGTAATCGGAGGCTCGCGGCCGTAAAATGTTTCAAATTCACTTACCAAATCCCGTGTGTCTTCCATCAGCCCTTCATATAGATAACGTTTAATGTATCTGTGCTTCCCAGTGCAAATAAACCCCCTGCGCTGGGGATGAATTTTGGCTTTGAAATACCAAAGTCTAAATGAATACTACCAAGCAGGATATCAACAAATTACTCTGCTGTCTCTGCGCATGTGCGAGTGTAACCCACTTTCACGCAATTGGTCAATCCGGAATGGAGGTCATCGACCCACACAGAAACAAAACAGTGGACTCGGCGATGGAAATAAATGAATGGCCTCTTCAATTTAAGGGCCGACAACACAATAGAATAAATACAGATTTTCCAAATCGCTTTTGTGTCAAACCTACACAAATATAAATAGAGGGGAGTACTCATTGTGATGCTAGTTGTTTTACAATAAAGTCACTTGTATCAGTTGCATACTATACTTAAAAGCATACGGATTAATGCAAAAGGAAGATGAGCTTGATAATTAACCCCTCTCTAAGTACCTGGGAAAGACAGCTTTGGGGTAAAATGGTCTCAATTTGTAGCAAATTGCTACTCTTAATCCATTTTTAAATTTTGAAATATATATCTGTAGTATGAACACCATTTTAAAGTAAGAGACAGACAATTCTTGTGACATAAAATAAATGCTTTATCATATATAGTGCAGTCTTTTACACCTCTTAAGCTAAACTACCACTTTCTTCTGTCCTAAATTAAAGATCCAGTAGGTATTGTATACTGAACAAAATGTGCAGAGCAAATTCAATAATACTGTATGGTTTCATTTCCAAAATAAAATAACTTGTCAGGCCAAATATACAGGCCATTAAATCTTAATATACATACAAGTTGAGAGAAAAATAAATGACATTATTAGCTAAATCAGCTGCCTTCTTCTTCCACCGACTCATCACAGTGCTTTTTCAAAAATAATACTGGCTTTCTGTTTTTGTTCTTGTCATTTCTTGAACACGGAATAAAGTAACGACACATAAGCAGAGCAGCGCAAACGGAACAGCATGAAGGCAAAACATAAGAATTGTACTGTGATAACACCAATGACGTGAATATGGCTGAATTAACTGTTGGTAAGGCTTCACAATGAGGATTTATGCGGTTGGGTTTGGGTCAGACAAGCAAACGTGTCCTTCATCTCATATGAACTGATGTTGAGGAGTGGACGGTCAGTGCTGGAAGACAAGAGGAGGAGAGGTCAATAGTTTATGGACATAATGGCTCATTAATCCATTCTTAAGGGAATGTTAAAACTAATTTAGTCATCTAGCCAGGAAACACTACCTTTGATATCTATTTATGTCTTTGGTCTCAGAGCAGCTCGTCTTCTAAGACATCATCGACGCTTCCTGAGATTGAAGCAGCTTCTGATGTACAAAGAGAAACACTCCAGTTAATGTTCATTCAACAATCATACCAACGACAATTCAACTGGACTTAGAAGGTCGGCAGAGAATAACACAAGTAATGACTTTTAGATGAGGAGTAACTTGAGACACAAAGGCCCTCCAAGTTTACTGAAAATGTAATAACTACTAATAGGGCTGAATATTGAACTTAAAAGAAATACTTCACTCCTAAAATGACCATTTGTATATCAAGTACTCACCCTGTGTTAAAAAAAACGTGTTGTGTTACATTTTTTAAAATCTGTGCAAGAAAAACAAAGTTTGCCTCACGACTTCAATTTAAAATGGGGTGAGTAATTGAAATACAGATTATTAGTTATTATTACATTGTACCAATTGAAATGTATCAATGTCGGGGTGTCGGAGGGTAGAAATTCACAATATGCTAGGGATCCCACGTTTGACAGATTATGGCCTACATAAATATTGTATTTAGAGAGGTATACTTTTGATACATAATCCAGCTGTTACTTCATATACAGGGCCCGGTGTTTGAGCACCAGTGTCACCTGTGAGGAATTAATTGAAAAAACCTCTGGATTAGTATGGAGTGTGAAAGAGATATCCATGCCTACTTATGCATTTAGTTCCAGCAGAATTCACCACAAGCATGTGAACTAAGGATTTCTAATTCAACATTTACCCGCATCATTATAATTTGCTGTAAATGGGCATAGGTTAATGCTGAAATCTGACACCTGTCCTGTCGTCTAAATTGATATGACAAGCGCGTACCAACTCAAACTGTCTGAAAATCAGATTGAAGAGTATACAAAACCATGTTGTTATTTCATATAGACTATTTCTTTACTGAAGTAACCAACGAACCTGCCATATCGTGATATATATCGTTATCATAGACTGTGTATAAGAAGTGGACGTAGTCATCTTGACATTGGTTTGTGTACTGCCGCTTTGAAGCCTCGAGTTCAGCGATTTTGCTGTCGCCATCTTGGATTACAGCCATTGTCATGTTGTTTTTTCGCAGCCAATGAACAGAAGTTATTGGAAAACATATATTTGGAATGCGGAGGAGTGAGGTAGAGATGCCAGATACTGCTCTGGTAGCAAAAGCGACCTGTCAATCACAGTAAGCCCGCCCTAAAGCATACCCTGCCTTATTGTCTATTTGACTCTAAATGGACCATAATTTCCTAAATGAACATCATGCTGTGTTGAAGAAGACTTGAAACTGGATATTGAGACCATAAACTCATGTTTACAATGTTTACTGAGGGAATAAATCAAGTGAGAAGTAGAGTAATTTTCTCATAGACTTCTATACAATCTGACTTTGTTTTGCAAATAAAATTTGCCCCCTGGTGGTCAGAAGGCAGAATGCAAGTTTAAATATACTTCCGCATTGGATTCATTCTACAGAACTGGAGGTTGCCGCCTGATTGTTTTTGATATATGAAATTACCCATAACTGGATAGAAGATTATGGCCATATCACCCAGCCGGAGGACAGACGTACTTAGAGCTGCCTGCTTGTAACCGGATCACCCCTGACGCATGTTAATGCAAGGTCTGAACGGGGGCTTGTGGTTCTGTCTGGACATTTCAACATTTCTTTCTCGGTGTTTCCTTCATCACTACTTCCTTCTAAGGGTTGTCTTCAATTCTCTTATCACTGGTTGACTCCCAAATGCACGAAGAACCCACGAAATATTAAGTGAAGGAGGTAAATGGATGTTACTGTACTCACCCGATAAGCTGATGCAGGAGAGACTTAGCTCCGATGATGCTCCTATCACGTCGTCCTATAGGAGGACAAGAAACGAAGATGTAAGTGTTCGATAAAAAAAAAAAAAAAAAACAGTGTGTTGCAGCGACAGTATTGAGTCGGCTAAGGGCAAAATCAGTCCAGAAGTTCAGTTGATTGTGCTGTAAGGTGTTAGAATACCTCAACGTGTCACAATGAGCCATCTGATTTTAACATCAACCTCCAGAATTCCCCGATTTCTTCCAGCACATATTTGACTTTGTGACAGCGACTGGATATAGAAGACACTTCATGATGGTCATCTTATTTCAGAATGCAGGACAGACTGAATTTTCTTTATAAAAAATACATTTTCTTTCTCTTAGGACTGTCCTTCTGTCGGTCCACCACTTTGGTCTAGTATGAAATGCCTAACTATCGGATGGATTGCCATTTTATTGGGTTCACACGCACGATTCATGGTCCCCTCAGGCTGAACTGTATTCAATTTTGGTGATTCTCTGACTTTTCATCTAGCGCCAAATTTTCATTTTGTTGTAGTCCCATGAATCGAGGGAAGTACCGGAATTAAACAAGTCGCCATTGTCTCCCTACAATACATGCATGTTTGACTACAGGCTGCCCTGATGACCGCTAAGTAAACACTTTGCGTAGTGACAGCAGCTGTGTCCTATTAAAAGCTTTTCATTTTACTTCAATCAATTCTAAATACATACTCGCCTTTGTTCATTATCAATGCCAATCAATTACGTAAGTTACCACAAGCAACTACTGACGAATTTGGCTGAAAGTCATAAGTCAACACGGTGAGCAGACACAGAGTCATTACGATGTGTTGCCACAGTAACGGCGCCAGCGCTACAAAGATTTGTTTGTTTATCACCAAATACCTGCAAAACTTATGACATTCCATAATGAGATAAAGCTTTCACTCGGTTCATCTCAATGCATAAAGTAATGAACTAAAATATTTATTAACATCATCAACTACTTCCTTTTGCCTTTGTTCCAGTCAAATATAGTGGTAAATTGCATAAAAACACATTAGTCATTTTAACTATTTATTATAAACTGATTAGAGCTATTGTTAGGAAGTTTAACTAATCAAAATTCCCTCTCTAATATCTATTGTATATTGCTGTGAAAACATCCAATTTAAACATCTGGATTTATTTATCTTTCTCACAAATCATAATTTTAGGAGATTACATTTGAACACATCTGGATAACGTTTTAATTTACTTTCGTCCAATACTATATTTATACTTAATGGTGCTTGAGCCCACCACAGTGTAACTAAATGGAACCCCCCAAGGCACTGGTCTGTACTGTATAAACAGCAGCTGTTGCTGTCAACGCTACTTACTGGCCTGCCCATTTCAACACAGATTTGTTGTTCACATGTGTCATTATAATTAATAATAATAATTAAGCCTTTATTAGTCCCACAATGGGGAAATTCAGTTCTCTGCATTTGACCCATCCCGGAGGAGCAGTGGGCTGCAATGAAGCGTCCAGGGAGCAATTTTGGGGTTAGGTGTCACGCTCAAGGACACCTCGATTGTTGCCTGTGTAGGGGTTCGAACAACCGACCTTGTGGTTGCAGGTCAAGCGCTCTACCTCATGTGCCACAGCCGCCCCAAATTATTATTATTATCAGACTAACATTTAATTTCTGTAACGGTAGATCTGTTGATTACTTTTTTCTAATTAATCAATGTATCGTTCAATCCATAAAATGTCCACTGAAAGTTCTTGGAGCTTAATGTGAAGTAAAAATGTGTTTGATGCTTTGTTGCCAAATAATCTTCTGTTAACTGACTGATCGACTAATCTCTTCAACGCTACAACAGACTGCAAACATTGAAGAAAACAAATTCTTCCTATTATTATTATTATTATTATTATTATTATTATTATTATATTTCCTGGTTTCAATATAAATAATAGTTGTTCCTTTAGTGTCACTTAAATCTAGATAAATTCCTGTTTTCACTCTTACAAGAATGACAATCTGGTTTAAAGATATTAAACAGGGGCGGGAAATACCGGCCTTTAGATAAAAACCTTCTGTCACCAGTGTTAATGAGGCCAATAAAAAAATCCAGTGTGTTCAGTGAATCACCAGCATCCTCTGTAGACAGCCAAGATTGCCGCCCTCGGTCCTCCCGTTCACCACTTCCTGGTAGCTGACAGCATGGCCCAGCCGCACCAGCTCCTCGCCGATATCTACGGTCTGAGAGGGACAGTTGTTTGTTACAAGATGTGTGCAAAGAGACGGCAGACAAACACAGATAATGACACAGAATGACAAAAACAAAAAACACCCAGCTGACCTCGCCATCACTGTTGTCGTAGAGCTTGACGCTGGGCCAGGAGGAGACGTCAGAGTGAGAGTAGCTGCAGAGTTTGGCCTGCAGGGGTCTCCAGCAGGCGCAGGACGTCAGCTGCTCAAACTCATCCAGAGCTGCCTCAGTCCACTCCTCTCCTAACAAACAGGGAGGACAATTTATAAAAATGCTAAATAATTGAAATTAAACAGGAAAAAAAACAACAATAAATTGTCATTTCAGAATATTGCTAAAACATTTTTCATCCTTTTCCTAGTTACAAAACTGCCTGACAAAGTTTTGAAGAAGAGGGCTTTACCTTTTGGTCTCACTCCGGCTAAGTTGCACTCAATAGCTTGGAATGGTAAGCTGAGGAAGTCACTCCTGAAATATTAATGCAGGAAAAGCAATTAACAACTTGGCTAGGGCTGAGCATTCAACTGAAATATCTTCTTTTTTTTTTTTTTAAATCGCTATATGGCCTTCAGCGATATTCAAATCGCGGAATCCACAGTATTTGTCACAGTTCTTCCTCCATACTGTCAGTAGCTCCATACTCCCTGTCACTCTGTCTCACTCACCTAATTGGCTCACTCTGTTCACCTGCCTGTCACTCTCTCTCAGTTCACTCCGGCCACTCCCAGTTCCACTTCCAGCTCACAGCCCAGCCCTCTCTCTCTCACCACACTCTCCCTCACTCACCTAATCAGCCTCATGCAGTGCACCTGTCTGCCACGCCCACCTCATCAGCACAATCACTCTCACCTGCTCACTCTGCTGCACCTACACCCTGCAGTATTTAAACCCCAGTCAGTCACACACTTGCTGCCAGATCGTTCGTTGCATTTATGTCAGACCTTCCAGCAATTTCCTTTGGACTGATTTCCTGTTGCCGACCCTGCCTGTCTGGACTTCCCTGCCTTGCCTGTGCCCCGGTCAACGACTCAGCCTTCTGTCCCCAACCACCGGATTCCCCTACCTTGCCTTTGCCTCGGTTAGCCGCCTTAGCCTTCTGTCCCCGACCACGAGTTTAGCCTCCGCTTCCTCTGGTTTCCGTCTGCCTGATCCCCTGCCTGTTTCCCAATGTGAGTCTGACCCTGCCTGCCTGTCTGTCTGCTGTGTGCTCAGCTTTAAATAAAGCTCCAGAACTTTATCTGTCTCCTGGTCGTACTGCTTTTGGGTCCACACCACATCCGTGACAGTATTTGTAAAAGACAAAATGTGTGTCCACATACCAATTAAAATTAAATAATGAGGGCTGCAGAGATGTCCCAGCCCACACATAATCATCAACTCAGACTTATGAAAATGTATTTTTTTTGGTAAAACAAGCCCTATAACATTGTTTCTAGTTTTGCTCATTGTCATCAAACACATCAATTATAGCCGTTACATACATTCGTAATTAAGAGAAAGCGTATGCAGTGAAGGTATTACTGTAATCTACAGACTTTTTTTTTTTTCTCTTACCTCATACGACAGAGGCTGTCTCTGTGCAGCTCCCCGTTGTCCCCAAAGTCAACATAATAAAGGTCCACCAGTCCGGAGCCCAGCACTCCCAGCACTCTGGCCCTGTTCCATGTGCCGTGGTCGTGGTAGGGGGCGGCCACGATGTCTCCCACCACGATGGTCTCCACCCTCTGCTCCTGGAGAAGAGGAGCTGACTTGTTAGTTCTAAAACAACAATGTGTTTTTACTTTGATGGAACCATGTTTATGGGACACTTTGAGCCTTAATAGTACTCTCAAAATGTATTGTACAACATGAATATATATTGCTTTTATCTGGGAGATATTTATGATAGTTTCTGAACTACAGTTCCCATAATTTGGGGGCTTTAGGGGGTGTTATCAGGAAGTATAATGTTGGAGTCAGTGAGTAAGCTGTGAGCCACAACATGAGCCCTGTTAGCTAGCTATTAGCAGTTCCTGTTGGCAATGTACCAGTGGCGCTCTGATTAATCGGCCATCGATCGTTATCGGACAATATTGGTTCTAAATAGTTGAAACGTTGGTGCTATAAAGGCTGAGCAGATGAAACATCGATTCTGCATTGAAACGTATTCAGTATTCGTTTGCCTGCTTTCTGGCCTGCTCTTTAATTCTTCAGTTTTTACGCTTGTCTGATCAAATTCTTTTTTTATGACAAAGTCTAACAAGAAAAACAAACTGATAATCTATTTAAAAAAAAAAGATATGGGCCTAAATATACTATATAATTTAGCCTCGGATTCTGATAAAAGATGAAATATGTATACCATGCTTGCCAACCCTTTGAAAACACACAATGGTTATAATATGGAATGAAAATAAAGCCCTCCAGGCACAATTTCAATTAAATTAAAATAGGCTAACATTTTATTTCCACAGATCTTTCAAATAATTTATCTTGAGCTCATTGTGTCCCTCCCTTTGTGTGCGGCAAGCAGAAGAGGAAACTGTTTTCAGACCACAGTCAAAATGCTGTTTTTTTTAAAAAGGATTAAAGCCAACAAATAAGGATTGAAGCATAATATTTCTTTAGAGAAAAGCATATTGTGAATTTTGGTAATGGCTGCCCCGCCGCAACCGGTGTAACACAAGAGCAGAGCGATGCGGAGCTGCAGAATGTAAAGTTAATGGGGCGAACAGTGTAGAGTGAATAGACATGCAAAAATGTCTATTTAGAATCCAAATAACCGAACGTTATGATTGTGATATTACAGGATTTATGGACATTAATTAAAAATAATGAAATGCTTGGATAGTATAAGTCACACTGAATGCATCAAGTCTGTGTGGTCCAATTTTACTGAGTTACAAGTTGAAGAAAGAGTATGATTTTTTTTTAACGCAAATTGCAGTAATGATGCACTAAGGGTTGTTAAATGACTGTTAGTGCCTCCATGAGCTGTGTGTCACAGCCACTTCTTCAGCTAATAGTGCTAACTGTGTTGGTAAGCGGGCAAAACCAGCAGACCAGGCTAGAGTAAATGCCTTTCAGCTCACACTCAATGGAGATGCCTCAGAGTTTCTGTTATTTAATGGATGTAAAAAAAAAAAAAAAAAAAAAAACTCAAGAGAAAAGACAGTTGTCCTTACGGCGGGGTTGCCACTGTTGTAGAAGCGGTTCATCTCCTCTGTCAGCTTGTCCAGCTGAAGGGACCGAACCCCAAGGATCTGGATCCAAAAGTGGTTTGGGTTCTCCGATGCAGAAACATAAACCTCTAGATGTTCATCGGGCTGGAAGCTCAGGTCTGGGCTGGGAACTGGACAACAGAGAGGAGAAAAACATATCTTTGTATGATATGACCTGTGTTCAAGGACAGATTTCAGTGAGGCAGTTGCAGTTTGGATCGTCTCTTCGAGATTCGATTATAGAGAAAGCAAACTCACTTTCAAACTTGGAAATTTCAGAGAGAGAGTCTGCAGAGAGACTCTCCTCCTCCTCCTCCTCCTCCTCCTCCTTATTGGCTGTGTTTGTGATTTTCAGCTCCTCGATCTTGTCAAAAAAAGTTTCATGTTCTCCTGCGGTCCCGTTGGCATGGATAAGCCCATTCTGCTCTTTCTGGGAGTAGGGACCGTTGTTGTTCAAGCCCACTGAGGCTTCTGTCTCTGTGCCGTCTGGCCTCTGATTCACAGCTGTATGGCCGCGTTTCTGCCGCAAAGCAGATGACTGCGAGATCTTCGTCCTCACCATCGTGTCCTCTCTGACTTTTTCTAGAATCAGCTCCTGATAACAGATAGTAAAAGAAAGTAGGAGTTAAATTTATGTTATTACAAGTGGACTGACCTCATGGGTGAATCCCACTCACCTTGGCCTGTTCCACCTCCTGTCTGGTCCCTGCTATTGTCACGTGGCCCTTAGCCCCGGGACCGTGCGTCTTCTCTTTGGAACAAGCTACTTTGGCCCCCGTGGTCCTGGTGATCAGTTTTAAACTCTCTCCACCGCGGCCTGCAACACAGACACAGACACACAGAGGTTTAGTCAAACAGTACATTCGACATAAACCAATTCCATATTTTTCTTCCTGACTAAAGAAATCCCAATTGCAGAGCCAAACAAACAATTGATTGGCTCCTTGGAGCAGAGTTGGCATCCCTTAAAAAGGAAACAATGAGTTAAAAGGAGCTAAAAAGCTTGGTAGGGCAGAGGTTAACTGCAGAGTTGGGTGATAATTCTCAGTTTGATCTTCTCTACATGTAAAAGTTACATCTTTCACAATGTCAATTGTCAATAAGTCACAAATTAAAGTGCAGCTTCTAGCATGAAAATGTTTTTTATGCTATTGGAATGAATAGGCTACCAGCAGTCAAATAAAGCAACAACAGGCTACCTATTATACGTCCGAAGGCAGTCTGGGGAACTTCCAAAGCCTCGGTCACGGGTTCACAGTCAGTGACCAGGTTCTCCAGGACACAGCGGGCCAACAAGACCTGCTCCTGAGAGCCCTGCAGCAGGAAACACACGGTCGTCTTACATCCAGGCTCCCCCGAATCCGGCAAAATCCTCACACGAGCTCCGGACTTCTCGGCCACCTGAGAGAGAAAGAGACAGCAGGAGAGCAGAGTTAGGCTGCCGGAAATGAATGACTTTCCTCTTCATATATGGAAGTCAATCGAATATTTTTTGTTCTTTATTTTTTTAGGAAATTATCCAAATTTAAGACTTTATTGTGAAATGTTTTTTCATCATTCTTCACATGTAAAGGTTGATATTATAAACCTGTCTAATTCACGATTGTATTTCATATTGGCATATTTCCCGATAACACTTTTAGCCAGTTAGTTTCAAGTTAGCTAAACAACATAATACTTCTGAATATGCTATCTAGCTACTGCTCTAAATCAAAACAGAAGTTAGACATATAAACTAACATCTAACATTTGTTTATTTAGCTTAACAAATCACAACATGCTACCTACCTAGCCGGGCAGGGTTGTGAGCTTTGTTTTATTACTGAAGATCAAAGTGAAGAGAGAGTGTTGGCGGCAGCAGTGAATGTTAGTATGTTAATTCAGAGTTATCTTGGCTGCGTTATTATGAATCCCTGTGCTCTTCTTGGCAAGACCCATCCCGTGTAGCGTTCAAGCTTTAGGATTGGCCGGGCGTCCATGCTCGCCAAGGCAACGAAACAGTGTTGATTTTGACAGCTCTGCCACATAAAGTAAGCTCCTCATTTAGGAGCTGCAACATTAAAGTGATTAATGTTAATGTAATATTCTGAAATGGGCCAAGCTAGCCTTACCCAGAACGATCTAAATGTTTGTAAATGAGATCTAGCTCATTAGCTTTCAGTAACGTTAATCAAATGGAGAGAGGGAACAAAGACGACGAGCAGAACAAAAGGATATTTGTCAACTGTCGGCTTTACTAACGAAAAAAATTGTGCAATTAAATAGTTGTACTGTGTAATGTTACTGTGTTTATGTACAGCAGCAGAATCTAGCTGGTTGATTTCATAATCAATGTGTTTTTACTTATTTAATACAGAACATTTTTGGAGAGCAATAATTCTGCAGATGAACTGACAATGGAAGTATTGATTAGTTGCAACCCTAACCCAAATAAAAACAAACCTTTGCAAAAAAATATATTATTTTAGGATAGTTATATATATATATATATATATATATATATATATACATATTTTTTCAAAATTAAAATTAAATGTTGAATTCTCTTTTAAAGCTACTTACCATGTCTAAAAACTTGGCCTGGTATCTGGATATGTTTCTATAAACTTCTACTGGAAGTGTCACCTTGGACACCTCAGTGTTGGGCTCCTGACCAGCTAAGGGCAAAATGAACACAACAGTCAGTTACAGATAAGGTCATCAGAGAATAAACACAAACTCATACTATTTTGTCACGTAGAATCAAATATACACAAATCTTGCTAGAGTAAAAATGGCACAATAACACAAAGGGCAGATACTCACTTTGGTTGGCACTGCTTATGTGGCGATAGACGATGTAGCCCACTGTGGCCCCGACAGAGAGCCCCGCAGCTAGAGCCACCATTTTGCCTGTGCTCAGGGTGTTCTTTTGACCCTCCATTACTGCGTCCATGACACGCTGTGCACCCAGCAGGATGCTCCACCTAAAAAACAAACATGACACAAGTCTCCTTCCAAACTGTGCTGAGGCTTACTGCTCAGTTTCTTTTTATGTCCAGTCCTATCAACTCCTGCCTATGAAATGTCTTTACAGAAGATCAGGCCTTTGTTATTGCTTTTGCAAAATGTGAAATGCAATCGGAATGCATTAGCTGGTGTCATGTACAGTACAATCCTGAGTGTTTTGCTGGCCTGCTGGGCAACTGTACAGTCATGCAGCACAAAGTTTAAAGCATTAGCCAGCCTGAATTCAAAACAGTAGATCAGTGTTCTCAAACAAACCCGAATTGAAGACCTCTTATAAATTTTATTTCTCTGTGGAACCCCAATTGATTAGATTTTTCTCCCATTGACATTTATGAGAAGATGAATGGTATCTAAAGTAATTAATTAATTAATTAATTATATATTTATTTATTTTGAAACTGGCTTGGTAACAGCATAACATAGATGATAGTATAAACGGGAAAGTTCACTGCTTGGGACCAGTAGTTTGACAAAAAAAACATTACACGTTTCGACTCAAGGTCCGCTTACTCACTTTTGTTTTCCATGTCCTTTCAACCATGACTGGACCTTCAGAATTTTATTTTTGTCAAACTAGATGATTAAGTTAATTCCTGACGGATGCACCAATCTGATTGCGATACCTGTGCTTTGGGTATCATCTGATATCAGAGTGAAATGAATAACTGTATGCCTCACTGCGTGGGGATCATTATGTGTAAGGCAACAACAGGCCTGACTTAGACAATGCTTTCCTTGTAAATCATAATGTAACAAAGAAACATATATAGATATAAATATCCATTAGGTAGCTGTTCTGGGGCTTTCGATCATATTTTCTAGATTATTGTTATGAGCACTTAAAGGACTTAACATCCACGTTGCTAGGGCTCAAACTTATTGATCTTTGGAAATAGCAGTTGAGAAACCATCTGCACAAAAACATCTACGGAACAGATGCTAAATGGACATTGTGGCGAGATTGTTTTCTCAACTGCATGATAATTGGCGATAGTAAAACTCGTTACGGGGCGCGATTAGGTTATATAATATAAGATCCTTTTCCACTAAAGTGAATTACAGTGAACTGTACATGATCCTTGTTATGCTGGGGACCTCCCTGAGAGGTACTAAAGGGCCCCTGGAGGGATCCCTTAACCCCATTTTGAGAACCACTGCAAGAGATTCTTATGATGTAGCCTTTTCTCAGACTACATCACTTGCCAAAAATAATTAGCTGGAAAAAAAACAAAAACGTGCACAAGCGGTCACATCCACACAATAAAGTCCCCTAAATGTTGAAACATTTAGTGTTTATAGACTGTGCATACACAAACAGCACTGCGCTTCTTATACAACGCACCAAGCCAGACTGCAGCAGCTGTGACCCTGACTTCAGGACGCAATGCACTGAAAGCTGCTGTCCCTGCTGCTGTAGCTCAGTTGGGCGACCTCCAGCCATTCCATTGATCACTTGCAGCCAATTGTTTCTGAGGCGTTTAGTGTAACCGGGCTGAAACTACAGCTCGCACACAGAGTCATGATGCACTGGAGGTGAGCCAACAGGGATGAGAGGTGAGCCGACGGAGGAGCGAGAGGGAGCACACGGCACCGTCATGCAAGATGCGTGTCTCACTGGGAGAGGAGGAGGGCTCTGGGACAGTAGTTGAGAAACACGTGGGACTTGGACACTCCAACGTCCATCTCGGAAGAATCGGTACTAAAAGATAGAAATCTTCTCCAATCCTCGGCTCTGTGTTTTTTTTGATTGTTTTTGTTTTGTTTACATCCACGTTCAAGACTACTGACAAGACAGGTAGAAGGAGAAGAAGAGTTTCAGCATTTCTAGTCACTACACGACAGCAACTGGTCAATCACATTGCACGTCATTAAGTAGGGAGACAATCGGAAAAACCATCATTAGTTCATCGGAAATGATCATAGACTAACACAATTCAGTTTTTCACTGTGGTTATATGTGCAACCCGTTAGCCTTGGCAATACGAGCAGTTTTTCTGGCTTAACATGGCAATTTCAAGTAGAGTTTATTACAGAAAGACGGGCAAACATACCAGACGACTTTTCTGAAAATGTCATGGTGTTTAATAGATTCGTCAAAAACGTAATGTCATAATCCTAAATGTCATGGTACCGCTTCCAACACGTTGCGTTTAGGAAAGAAAATCTTTGAGAGTTGATATCATTTTAAGCCCAACAGATATGAAAACGAATGGACGCTCATACGCAGTGTCTTCTGTCACGTTTTACCAAAGACGCTTTATTTGAGCACAAGCGAGGCATCTTCAGCGTCGCGTTAAATGTTGTTTTTAAAAACAGAGTTTGGCGTCACGTCTCTCGACACCATCGAAACATCACCTATGCGACCGACTAGATTGTAGATAACCTTGGCTTTTTTTTTTTTCAGCACTGTAGTGCATATTATCGTGAACCATTCATTTGTCAACACAAAGACGCAAACCAGTATAACTTTCCGTTAACCTCCACATGCACGGAATGTCGATTTCCGACGAGCTGTCACAACGACCGCAAACGCACCTCTAAGCTAGCCAAGCTAACGTTAGCTGTAGCCGCTGGCTGAGACATGCAAGCAAGTTAAACATTTGGAATAAGTTAACCAAGCGTCCTTATCACGAGCACATACCCTTGACAGTAAAGCCTTTGTATGTTGTCAAGGTCTAATGCAATTCAAAATGAACAGGAAAGACGTGTTATAATGTATGACACTTACAGACAGACACCTCGCTCCCTTTTGAATCGACCCCGTCTGCAACTTCTGTCAGGCTACAACTACACCGGAAACGATATTTACATTTACATTTAGTGTTAAAACAATATGTGTTTACCGTTAGACTAATAACAACAGAATGGTTGTAAAAAGTATGAGAAAAAGCAATATGGCTATTGCCACTAATCAGACACCGCCCGAAAATGTTTATTGCTAATGAAAATATGTCTGCCACCGAAAATACGACATTTGCGCTGAAAGGTCAACCGGAAGTGTGTCTCTTTATTCCAGTTACTTGACATTTGTGCCAGTAGATTTGATGCACTGTCCCATACACGTGCGCGGTTGGCAGCTACGACAACAGTGAATCACGCGTGGGACGTAAACCATCGGGGGGGGGTTCATGAATATTTTATGAAAATGAAATTCCAAATTATACACCTACCTCGTGTGCATATAGAACCTGTGACATTAATCATGTTTATCTGACCACCATTTGTCCGTGTATGTGTTCACACTTACTAATACCAAAAAACAATTAATACAAGTGACTGTTTGTGATTGTTATAGATAAATAGATAGATATATATAAAACAAGATTTAACTTACAATCTATAAATAATTTGTAGGGATCATAATTGCTGATCATTTTGACAAATACAATTTATGGAATATTTGTAAGGCATTCTACATGCATATATCCAATTTGGAGTTGTTTAATAACATAGTCATGTTAATACCTAAAACATTTGTGAGATTTTTTTTATTTTTAAATTAATTTTGCATTTACAGATTGTTGAATGTGTGCTCCAAACCTCAGACACACAACGATTTGAATACATGTGTGTGAGTTAAGTGCTGTCAAATGTAATACAGGGGACAAATCGTTATACACACACACAGCGGGTAAAATAAGTATTGAACACGTCACCATTTTTCTCAGTAAATCTATTTCTAAAGGTGCTATTGACATGACATTTTCACCAGATGTCGGTAACAACCCAAGTAATACATACATACAAAGAAAACAAAACAAATAAGTTCAGAAATTAAGTTATGCGTAATAAAATGGAATGACACAGGGAAAAAGTATTGAACACATGAAGAAAGGGAGGTGCAAAAAGGCATGGAAAGCCAAGACACCAGCTGAGATCTATCAGTAATTAGAAAGCAATCCTGCCCCTTGTCAGTGCAAATGAATATCAGCTGGTTCAGTCCCAACTGATGGCCTATAAAAAGGTGTCTCATTACCAAGGTGTCACACAAGAAACATCTCATGATGGGTAAAAAGCAAAGAGCGCTCTCAAGACCTTCACAACCTTATTGTTGCAAAACATACTGATGGCATTGGTTACAGAAGGATTTCTAAACTTCTGAATGTTCCAGTGAGCACTGTTGGGGCCATAAACTGGAAGTGGAAAGAACATAATTTCTCCATAAACCGGCCACGACCAGATGCTCCTCGCAAGATTTCTGACAGAGGAGTGAAAAGAATTATCAGAAGAGTTGTCCAAGAGCCAAGGACCACTTGTGGAGAGCTTCAGAAAGACCTGAACTTAGCAGGTACAATTGTTTCAAAGAAAACAATAAGTAATGCACTCAACCGCTGTGGCCTGTATGCACGCTCACCACGCAAGACTCCTTTGCTGAAGAAAAAGCATGTTGAAGCTCGTTTAAAGTTTGCTGCCCAACATTTAGACAGGCCTGTGAAATACTGGGAGAATATAGTCTGGTCAGATGAGACCAAAATTGAACTCTTTGGATGCCATAATACACACCATGTGTGGAGGTCAAATGGCACTGCACATCACCCCAAAAACACCATACCAACAGTGAAGTTTGGAGGTGGGGACATCATGGTGTGGGGCTGTTTTTCAGCATACGGCACTGGCAAACTTCATATAATTGAAGGAAGGATGAATGGAAAAATGTACCGAGACATTCTTGATAAAAATCTGCTGCCATCTACCAGGATGATGAAGATGAAACGAGGGTGGACATTTCAGCAAGACAATGATCCCAAACACACAGCCAAGGAAACT
Source organism: Anoplopoma fimbria (assembly GCF_027596085.1). NCBI lineage: Eukaryota > Metazoa > Chordata > Actinopteri > Perciformes > Anoplopomatidae > Anoplopoma > Anoplopoma fimbria. Next base: position 1,243,410 of record NC_072453.1, read on the forward strand.
CTCAATTGGTTTCAGAGAAAGAAAATATAGCTGCTAGAATCCAATAGAAAATCTATGGAAAGAACTAAAGATCAGAGTTCATAGAAGAGGCCCACTGAACCTTCAAGATTTGAAGACAGTTTGTGTGGAAGAATGGGCCAAAATCACACCTGAGCATTTATTTACTGAGAAAAATGGTGACGTGTTCAATACTTATTTTACCTGCTTATATATATTTTAAGAATGGTAAAAATGAGTGCAGCAGAGGCCAAGATATTCTGATTGCTAGTCTCTAGTATGGGAAACACTTAAAATACATCAGCTCCTACTAGACACCCCCTAATGACACCACAGGGGTTATATTTCAAATTTTGGAAATGTTTTTAAAGGCTGAGGAGCACCCCACATGATGAGTAGCCTGAACTTCATGTGTAGAGTTGGAGTGTGTCTTGAAAAATTAATTCATGGCCAAATAAAAACTTGCCGAGCAAAACCTTATTTGATTTCAAATCAGAACCTTTTGTGTTGTGCGTGTTGTGAAAACGCATACTTGTCTGCTATTGAGACTTATTCTCCATACAAAATATAGAATTGGAAGTAAACTTGGATGAAAAATTTATTTTTCTTCAAATCCACCATGCTCATCCTCTTGTTACTTTCTATATGTAATTGTTTTGTGCAACAATATTTTAACAAATCAATCTCATAAATAAAAGTGTATTTATTAACATGACATAATCAATACACAAACACATTTGTCAAAAGTCCTGAACATAGACAATTTAAAAAATACAAAATATACATTTATGTATCTTGTGACGACTACATCATAGTCTATCACCCCCCCACCCATCCCATCCCACCCTACAAATCAAGTGACAGAGGTTTCAGCTCCTAGCATGTGCACGATGATGTCATCGAAATGCCAAGCATCAACTCTGCAGGTTGTACCAGTGGCTTGGTAACAAGCAGTATGAAGTCCATGCTTGGCTGTGTTGTGAACAAAACAGTAGAAATATATATAATGTGTACATCGATCAAGACAGAGCATTCACTGGATCTTATTCATGCAGCATAGTCTATATGTATGTCATGACATAAAACAAAATTATGAAACAGGGCTGATTAAAAACCAGAAATGTTTTCTTGGATTGTAATGGTTGTCTTAAAACTGTATTCAGTAGTTTCATGCAGACTACACCGTTAAGTCAGACGGTGATCGCGAGTAGTGCCGTAAAACCAAAATTTGCTTTTGCACTTGTTTACTTGTACCTCTGCGCAAACACCCCCACTTAAAATCTGGAACTTAAAAGAGCATTTTGTAGCGATGTATTCACTAAAACAGGCACACATGAAAAAAAAAAAAAAAAAGCCAGCAGAGGTTTAAACGGGGATATTGATAAAATCCTAAAAACAACTGACCCTTCACTTTAAGAAACGTAATTGCCTCTTCCAACCTCTCCGGGTAACGAGTATTACTATTACACAACATCTGACCACGACCAGCTCCAAAACCACTAAACCAGCCTGAAAATGAAGGTCTGAAACAAATGCATGAAGCACAGCCGGATAGTAGTCTCGATCCTGGTCTGAGTTGGCAGATGCTACATTCTGATTGGCCAGTTTGCGTTTGAGGGTGGGATTTAGCAAAGGATCAATTATTTCTGTCAGACCAAAGGATTCTAAAAACGGAGTAGAAAATCGAACCTAATTTGTAAATGTGACTTGATTACAGCATAAATAAAATATGAAAAAAAGAAATCCTAAATTACAGTATATTTAATTTTATATCACAATATCAGTATGAATATTGGGATTTAATACATTTTCCGGGAAAAAAATTGACAAATGTTTGCCCCGGCACCTCCTAGCAGTTAATCCAGCACTGACAAGAAAGACTTCCATTGCTTGATATTTGTACAAAGAGAGTTATTATGAGGGACATAAAAGCATGGTATTTAGTTCTGAACTATGTATTACCAATTAATGCCATCGTCCCACTTGTATACAGTAGCAATATCAAAAACCATGTCCATCTGAAATGATGACAGCACCACTAAGAAGGCTGGTCTGATTGAAATAGACCATCAGTGATACAGACGTCTGCTGCTGATGCTGCATATTACAGGAACTGTCACAATTTGGCCTGAACACAGCTGATTAATGGGGACACTCGAAGAGGATCAGGAAAGACTGTCTGTCGAAGTGTTCAGAGCTGAAACAGCCAGACAGGCTGAGAAGAAAGGCAACTGAATGATACAAAGCACCTTTCAGAATACTCTGGTATGTTAGCATTCCAGAATAAACATAATTATATATTCAGTGAATCCATCGCTTTAGGGAGGGACTTGCTAAGAGCATTGCACAGCCAGCTGCATGGGTTCATAATAGCATGCTGGCACATTCTTCAGTTAGACACATGTGTATACAGTTTATATTTAAATGTAGATTTGTGTGTAGAAAATGGGACTGATCCAAATCAATCCTAAATCTTCAGTCCTTACCATGTTACGACAGGCTCGGCTTTGCTCAGGAATTTAGAGACAACAAAAGAATGTTTGTTGCAAAACACAATAAAATAATAGTATCACAGTGAAGGTTAAAATGTGGCTCAAGGACTGAATGATAGAATGGTTCAGAAAGTAGGCTTAGAAAAGTTTCTTTATCACATTTTCTTAGAGGTAGTGTTAGACCCTATTCTGTCAATGCCAAGCAATGAACCAACACCCTGTTACATATGAAGCCCCGAAGTGTGCAATATTAAATTAATTAAAAAAGACAGTATGAAATAAATAATCATAGGAATAAATTGTTTAAAATAGATATATCAACCATCAATTTGTAAGTTACTAATTAAAAAAACCAATAATTGTTGTTTTTATTCTAAAATTAACAGAATTTCATTGGAAATCATTTGTATTTCATTTTAGAAATGGCCTTATTCAAAAGTCTATGGTTACTCTATAATGGCATTTTTCCAAATTCTTTATTCATGTCAAGTTTTTGGTTGTTTTTTATGACAGCAGCGTGTCACTTGCCTCTCACCACCACGTAACCCCTTCGTCTTAAACAAGCAAACTCAACAATGGCTACCATATTTAAATCCTGTTATCTTCTGTTAGCTAGAACAACAACAACGTCAAAGTACAGTAATTGTGAGTAAACTAGCTAGAGTTTGCTGCTGTATATAAAGAGAAACAGAAACAAAATCTCTTAAGCTTTAACGAATCAGCTTAACAAGGCTGCTCTTGCTACCGACCTAGCTGGCTAACCCGCTAGGTGGGCTTGTGAGCTTAGCTTATTGGTCAGCATAAACGCAATGTTAGCAGTGTTGGTTAGCCCATGTTGGGCTGAGCGACCACGTAGAAAGACTGTCTGTGTTTTTGTTCTAAACAGAGTTGTGTGTCTTTCTCTGAGGAACATCTGTAGATTGAAAATGTGGCAGTAGTAACCGTGAATTAACTAGCTGAAGTTAGCTGAATACTGTCGCTTCTCTTTGATGCTCAGCAATAAAGCTCACAACCCTGCTTAGCTGGTGTTTATTTAAAGCACCAGCTCCATAGTTTTTTTTCCCAGAATTATTTGGACATTTTTGTTCTAGCTAACAGGATTTTACTAGCTATATCTGGTAGCCGTTGTTGAGTTTGCTAGCTTAATAGGCAGGGGGCATGCGACTAGCCGACATTTAAAGTCCATTGTGGCATAAAAACGAACTTAATAGTTACTTAGATAACTTCAAAATTGTAAATACCTTACATAATTTGATTATCTATTTCATAATAAACGTTTGTTTATTTAATATTAAACACTTCAGAATTACTTTCCTTTTCCCGCCCCATGTGTTTTTACCATGAATGACTGCTGGACTGGCCTAATGGTATGACACATTTCACTGTGCGTGTCTCATTTGGTGACATTAAAATTAACTTCACTAAAACATTCTTTGTTTGGGCCCTTGGGCATTCCTGGGGATGAGAGCAACCATGCACAAAGTCTCTCAGAGATGGAGAACAGAAGTGATAGCGAGAAAGCATAAACCTCTTCAAAAACATTCCTCATGCCGTTAAAACTAACTAAAACCAGACAATAAATTGTTGCCTATTTTTGGCTCTTTTCTATCAAATGGAAATGAATGCTTTGGGATTTTTCCCTGCCCGCAGTTTTAAGAGAACATACCCAGGAGCTTGAACATTTACGCCATAAAGCCCCCACCGTGACGTATCATGTCTGCTCCACCTGATGGTTGCAGTGCTGTTGGGCTGAAGTGTTAATGTTCGGTTCTACAATACTTGCATCCGGCCCTTCCCTGGTTTCCAGAACTATTTCCCAGTATTGCCACAACAGCAACACTTGCGGTACCTCAGAGGGACCGCATCAGAATGGAGAATTCATCCCCAGCTTTGTTTCAAACTGCAGCTTCTGTCTCTTCTGATATCGAACTCGCACACTGAAATGGACAGAGGGGACAAAATCAGAGGTTTTGATCAAGACAGGGACACAATCTGCTGCATTGTTTTCTGCTTCACAACACATTATGAGTGAAAATGTAAGGCTGATCGGATTACGAAATAATCCTGAAAAATGCTGCCTTTCCTTCTCCCACCTTGCTTAGTTTTGTTGCTCAAGAATATCCCATGACCCAAAGTTACTGAGTTAATGGGTTCAGACCATTGTTTTAGTTTAGTGTCTGGGTTCATACCGTATCTCGTGAAGCTTCACCACTTCGTTGACCACCACCACCAGCAGTGGGGACAGAGAGACCAGCAGCCACGCCAGCAGGGGTATGTCACCCAGGTTAAAGGGCAGGAGGCTGCCTTGGTCGCGCCATAACTGGTAATCCACTGTGGCCTGAACAACCTGGCTGAGCAGACTGGAGGAGAAAGAGAGAGTGAGCTTTGAAAATGTAGTAAGACATATAAAAGGAGGGCTCACAATGCAAGGCTATTTTATAAGGTGCATTTCATTAAAATAAATACTGCAACAATGAGACAGGATTTTACAACTCTGGAAAGTTATCATGGTGACAATCATTGTATCCCACATTTTGAACACTGTGAGGTCATCAGTAGAATTGATGGTTCATACAACTAAATTTAGCAGGAATGTCCACTGGCACTTATTTGTTTGGCAAATGCAGTGTGTTGATGCCATAGACTGTATATAAGAAGAGGACGTAGTTGCTGTGATGTCACGGAGCTTTGAGTAATGCGTTTTATCCAGTTTTTTGCAACCGGTGAAAGGAAGTGACCATATTTGGACACCTGTGGAGTGAAGACGAGATGCCGTATACGGCTCTGGTGGGGTAGCGACCTGTCAATCACAAGGTAGCACCGCCCTAAAGCATACTCTGCTTTATGATCTATTTGACTCTAAATGGACCATAATTTACTAAATGAACACCATGCTGTATTGAAGAAGACTTGAAACTAGAGACTGAGACCATAAACTCATGTGTACAATGTTTACTGAGGGAATAAATCAAGAAAGAAGTAGATTCATTTTCTCATAGACTTCTAGACAGGAGTCGCCCCCTGGTCAGTAGAGAGAATGCAAGTGTATGACACTCACGCATTGGCCTCACTCCTCAGAACCGGAGGTTGCCGCAAGATATTGCACTGAGTTGCGGAAAAAGCTGATCTAGGTTCAAGTTTTTTTGTGGGAGCTCTCTGTTTTACCAGGAGGGAAAGTAGATTGAAGTTCTTGCAGGTTCTACTAGCCCAACATTCATCGCTTCATATTGTTCCCCTCCCACCCCCAGCTCAAGTTTTAATATATAAAATTGAACAGATAAAACATATAAACTGTTTGCCATGGGTCCTGAATTAAAGTATGACACACTATCCGAGGGTGTAGTGACGCTCTGTCAGTCATTTTGAAGGAGACAGACGCATATACAGCAGACACAGATTTCCTCATGTGCTCTGTCTGTTTTTGTTTTATACAATAGGCAAATTGATCTTTTGGTCTTTTTTTTTTTTCAGATGACATTCATTTCCCAATATTCTTTCAGTTGTTGCAGTAGTTTATTCTGTTTATTCAGTAGGAAGTCCTTGTATGTTGAATATGTTGGTAGGATGAGGGTTAAATGGTTGAAGTGCCGCAGAATAATTTGTAAATGTTAGAACAACTTTCAAATAACAATTTGTTTTGTTTTAAATCGGAAGAAAATATAAGTTCAGACAGGAGATGATCACTTACACCACAGGAACAGTGAGACACCACCAGGTATTGCTGAAGGGACTCTTTCTCCACAGAGGTTGAGAGCGGTGGACGTAGCTGAGGGAGATCACCACTGAGGAAACGAGAACATACAGAAGAAACGGATCGATTTGAATAATGATTAAAAGAACATGGGTAACTTTGACCATGATTTATGCTACGTATGTTAGAGAGAGTTCCTACCTGTGTGTAAGACTAGGAACCCTGCCATGACCTTCTGAGTCAGCAGCAGACCGTTTGACAGTTCATCGAACCAGTTAGGAGCGTCGCCTGAAGAGCTGCAGTCAAACAGAAAAACATTCAGCTGTATGCGGCTATTATATCATTCACTGCATCAAATAATCATGGAATTAACTGTGATACAATTGTCAAATTCTCAAATGAGCCTCTGAATGGCATATTTGGTTGACAGTGGGACTGCAGTGCTTCTCCTACCTGGCTGTGAGTATGTATACATCAGTGGTGTTGTCAGCTAAGCTGGAGTTGCCTCTTATGTAGCAGACTTCCTGCAGGGTGAACCCAAAGGCCAACAGGTAGGCACACACTGTCAAGCCGAACTTCAACAGGAAACAGCCGAGGAAGTAGTTCTGGGTCTGGTTTAAGATGACGACAAACATGATGAGAGGGTCAGACGAATTATAATTACAGGCTTTTAGGTTTTCCTTCGTCAAGTCTATTTAGTAAAAAGGTACATAAGTGGCACAAACGTATTATTTATTAACATCCAGACTGTTGTGTTTATCAGCAGCACTTTACACTGAGCATTATATTTCTAGAATTGATAACTAAGGCACTAAGGCTTTACTAAATGTAATGTTTTTTATGCTTTCAAAGTTTCTATTGAGATTTTCAAACCAAGCTCAGAATGTCTGTAATTACATTCTATGACAACCTCAACCAAAAAAAAGAAAAAAAATGGCAATCTTAAATTGCTGCTTGATCATGAGAAAACCATTTTTTAAAGCAGTGAAAATATTTTTTGAAAGGCTAAACGCCAACACAAATGGATTGAAGCAGAATGTATTATTAGATTAAAACATTTTGAATTTGGAAATGATTACATCTGTCTTTTGGACTGAACTCTTGGGAATTATTGAAAACAATCCTACGCAGCTACCACTGTAATCTAGTTCCAAAAATAGTATAATACAAATAATACTAGTGTATCTTGGTCTTTATCAGCAACTTGGCAGAAATATAGAATTCAAACAGAATGAATAGAGATGCAAATAAAAAAAAGAAGAAGCTGCGTAGCATTCAAATTTAGAATTTGAATGTCGACTTTATGATTGCAGCTTGGAAGCTTCCAGCTACTCAGTAAATAAAGTAAAGCAAGAATCTTGTGAATTATCATTATTATCATCATTTTGTAATATTCATTACTACTTCATTGCCTTTTCATTAGATACTCTTGTACAATCTAATGCAATCAAATACAAAAGCTGTAAAATGCATGTATAAATGCATGTGTACACCATTTACCTTTTTCAAAAGGCCCCAGGTGGGGATACACTGTTCACTGTTTGTGCTGTTGATCTTTGCCATCATCAGGAATGTGTTTATGTAAAATATCAGCAGTGGTTTAAAAGACTTGACTTATATGTGACCCTACCTTCCTTGGGATTGCATCTAGGTTCTTCCCTGTGGCAACTGTCATGACTGAACTGTCCGGTGGCTTCCCCAAAAATGACACGCTGTCAACACAACAAAAAACAAACATCACATTCCGTACAGCACAGCAAATTTACATAGTATTATTTGTTTCTAAAGTTCTTGCATGTAGAGCGTGTGTGTACCTTAGCAGTGGGCAGCTGAAGCAGGACAGCCAAAGGATGTCAGTGGTGTTCATGGGAGGAGGAAGCTGAGCTAGACAGGCTAGGAACTGCAGAAAAACACCAGCACACTTATTTATCGACTATCAGAAATGTATTTTTACATAAAAAGCTAGCATAGTGCAGTGTAAATATCCATGTGACTTTGTGATAATCTCCCGTCTCACCTGGATGATGACCAGACTGAGCTGACACTGCAGCAGGAAAAGGAAGCACTTGCGGATGCCGTAGGTCGTGTGTCGTGCCTGGAACACATTCAACCAAAGGCGGGTTAATGAGTGCATTTGATTATCATCTCCGACTTACTGTGCATCCGTGGCGTGTCTTAACCTGCTCTATGAGCTTGACCATGCTGACGCTCTCTCCTTGGTGGAAGGTGACGGAGCAGCCCAGGCTGTTGAGCTGTCCAGAGAGCCTCAGGGGAGACAGACCTTCAGCGTCTCTGTCGCTAAATCCTCCCCCGGTGGCATAGCCGAACGTCTCCCACGAACATTGAGAGGGGTACAGAGGGTCCAGAGCAATGCTGCGGAGGGAGGAGGTTGAAAAAAATGATATATTGGCCAATCGGGATACGACTACTCGGCCCTTGAAGGGTAAATAAACCCAAGTTACAGTAAGACATTTCGTCACTTACCTCTTTTAGAATCTAACCGTGGAATTGGTTTTAGTTTGTTTTGTTTTTCGTCCAGTTTTTGAGATATCTGTCTTCACAGTAGTGTATTGTAATGAAGGGAAATTTAATTTAATTTGTACTGAACAATGACAGAGCTTTCAAAAGCAACATTGCTAGCAAATTATATAAAACAGCGCTGGTAAAAACAGATAATAGGGGAAAGTGGTGTTTTTAGTTGGAAAAGTCTGTGTTTCTATCAGTTTAAGAAGTCCAGTACTCTCACTAAAGGTAGCGTTGACCTGAACCGGACACTTTTAACATTTCCCTTTATTCTATCTTTTTATTAATCTGTGTTTATGGACGACCTCCTCACACCGGCGTTCTGTGGATTATCTCATGCTGTGAGCACCACTCATTCCTTTATGTTGGATGGTTAGAAATATCAGAGACAGATATCTCCAAACCTGAATAAATAGAACCAAAACTATCTGCTTGGCTAGCTACCACTAGAGGTTGATGAGAAACTATAGCTTTCAACTGGATTTGACAAAGAAATGCAAGATATTTATATCCTCATTATAATTTAAATCTATTGGTTCTAATGTTTTGTGATAAATATCATCCATTTACATTCTAAATCAACATTGGTCAAACCCAAATCAAATAACAGCAGTTTACTAAAAAATAAACGATGTACTATATTAATGTGTGTTTACCTCAGGTCACTCTGTAGAAACAGGCGGCTGTTGCGGAAATTGGCAGAGCTTCCCAGACAGCATGTAACCTCCCTGTTCTCCTGCATGATCTTCATCATCTCACACATGGCTGTGAAGAAAAACAAAAACACTAGAGTCAGTATTACTGTAAAGCAAACAATGAGTTCTGATCGGGGCAGGAATTTCAACTTCAGACATGACTGCCCCCAGCTTTTTTCAAGCCTTGATGCCCTCCTGTAATCTAGTGAAATAGTGCGCACATAACCAGTAGCAGGTTGGTTTTATTTGATGGCCCTGCTGCCCTGCCATTGGGTATTTGTGCCTAATGAAATTTACATCACCCACAAGCCAAGTGGTCTTGCCACTGAAATAATGAAATTTGAGGTCTGATTTAGATCATTATTTCTTTACATGAAACGTCGGCCTTATTGGTTGCCATTGCTATCATTGCTTTTCCTCATCAGAATCTACTTCATTTTTAAAATGACAATGGAGGAAAGAGGACACCTTGAAAGAGTCAAGACAAACGCATGCACAAAACAAAGTGGACTTACGCATAAGGAAGGTGACTTATTATGTAAAAACATGTGAAGAGGACTCACTATCAGGGGTGCAGTCTGTGAAGAGTGGCACCAAAAGAGGCACATTATCGATGTTCTTCAAATGAGGACGAACCTGGTGGATGCCACGAGGTAGCTTGGCCTGAAAAAAGAGCAGAGACAGGCAATACATCATCTCCTGTTAGTTTAGAAATCAAAAGGACAGAAAGATCTGTATTGTTACAGATACCGTTAAGTCCTCTATTGTAGAGAGAACTGAGTAGTAGCTTCATGGTGTTAATAAAAAGGCATTGTTACCCTGTTGCAGTCCTCCAGAAAGCTGGGCACGTCGCTGTCCGTGGGCTGGAAACTGGCCAGGTCAGAGTGGCCTTCCTCCTCTGGCAGCAGTGGACCCTCTGCTTCATCCCGGGAATCTGTGTCACAAATGAAAAGAGATACACCCGCACAATTTAGAACTAGCTTTTCACAGGGTTCACTTGTTGAGGCTGGAATTAAAAGGAAAAACTATTTGACACCCACCTCAGTTTGAGGAACACACTTTTGAGCATGTCCAGTGCCTCTACACGGCTGAGCAATAGGCTAGCGGCTAACAGCGCTAACTTTACGTTATGCTTTTAGCAGTTAACGAAGCCTCAAGCTGAGATGAGGAGCGGACTACAGAGCTTTTTTAAATTTATGAACTTTTAGTCTTCACAAAAGGTTTTATAACTATGTAAAATCAGTGAAGGTTCACTTGAAGCATTTAAGATGCAAGACCTAGCAAACTATAAAGAGTACACTTGAAATATATGTGCAGTCAGTAGAAGAGTCATGTAGTGCATCCCCATTGTAAATGAGTGTTAAGGGAAAAGACAGTGCCTTTTATGTGGATGTCCATTCACTGCTGATGGTAAATGTAGTTTAAATGTCAATTGAAGCAATAAATTCCTCAGTGCGGGCTAAATTGAGATGTTCACAGCTGCAAAATCTGTTCTTGTGTCTTGTCTCCCAGCTGTTGAGTGGATTGAGTCGGGGCGTGTAGAGGGGAAGTTGGATAAAAGCTGGCCCGCAATGCATCCTGGTACATCGAGGTACTGCCTACACATCTCCACAACAGGAGAACTCAACTCTCTCGGTCAATAGAGCGTGCACTGAGGAATGTATTGCTTCAATTGAACACATTTATTATCATACACTGATTGGAAATCCACATAAAAAAGTCCTGAATTTTCCCTAGTTTGGTACCTTGGTTCAGGTCTTCATGCAGGGAGCCCTGACCGGGGCTGGCCGGAGCTCCGTCACAGGGACTGTCTCCGTTTGGAGTCAGAGAGATGTGACAGTTCCAGCCCGTCTCTAAACCCATCTTCTCTGCAAAAACCTGTACAGACACAAAAGTACCCACATATGTCAGGTGCTCACACTTTCACTGCTTGTGACATTGTGTATAGATGTTCCAACACATATATTTATAAATATATATTTATATAAATAAAATGTATTTTTTGTACATTTTTTCATATACATATTTTTTCTTTCTTTCTTTATCTTAAAAAAGGTGTTACTGATGATTTTTACAATGGTATACACAATTAAAGTTTCTCCCTTAAAACCCTTTTTCCAAACCTTAATGTATATTCCTTTTTAAAGATGGGATACTAAGACAAATAGTCTCTCAGTAAACAGTGTAAACATGAGTTTATGGTCTCAATCTCTAGTTTCAAGTCTTCTTCAATACAGCATGATGTTCATTTAGTAAATGATGGTCCATTTAGAGTCAAATAGACCGTATAGCAGGGTATGCTTTAGGGCGGGCTTACTGTGATTGACAGGTTGCTGCCGCTACCAGAGCAGTATACGGTGTATACGGTAACTTCTGTTCATTGGTTGCGAAAAAAACAAACATGGCAAATATCGTAATCCAAGATGGCAACATTGAAAACGCCAAAGTTAAGGCTTCATAACAGCAGTCCACAAACCAATTGGTGACTTCATGATGACTACGTCCACTTCTTAGATACAGTCTATGGTTCTACTGCTAACAATTATTGTAGTTTTTTTTATAGCAATTACTACTAAAGACAACAACAAAAATAAGAAAGTTCCCTTGCTGTGTCACAAACTGTTGACTGGTAACAATTGCATATTGGGTTATGCAAATGTATTTGGATTGTGAAGGAACCATTATTCTGTCAGCAGAGACATGTCTAGAGGAAAAAGTATCATGCCATCATTTTGGCCAAAGTAACCACCTATCGAATGTTGATATGAGTATCATGTGTGTTCACCTTGCTGCGGAGCTCATCCTCCATGGAAAAGTAAACAAAGCGGATACACGCGGTGACCAGGGCATCGATGAGCCGGACCGTGTCCAGCCTCGCCTGGAACTGAGACGATACCATGCCCATGAAGATCTGCCCACTGAGGGCCTGGACGCAGTCCTCACGCTCCACGCCCTCACCTATACCCTCTGAAGACGTGAAGGGGGTGAAAGAAAAAGAGATCGGAAAATCAGGAGAAGTTGTATAATTAATCTAAACTATACGTCCCTCTAACAATTACTCGTACCATCGGAGCTCCAGCTGTTCCTGCAGGAGTTGTGTTTGATGGGGGTGGTGGAGGGCAGCTCCACCCCGGAGAAGAGGCAGGGACCGGGGGCCAGCTCCACGCACTTCCCATCCAGTTGGCTGGAGAGGGAGACCTGCATGGGTTTGTAGGCAAACGCAGAGCAGTAACCGGACAGACAGGCACGCTGGTAGAAGTCCAGAACCTTCTTTCTGTTATGGGAGAAGTGACAGGTGAAAGTAAAAAATGAAAGAAAGACCAGAATTCATAATTCATATAGTGAATTCTTTGATTCTTTGTGTTTGACTCATCAGTGTGAAAGACACTGCACCTATCTGAGCCTGAGAGGGGGTAGATATCGGTTCCATCCCAGAAGTCGGTGCAGGACTCCAGGATGAGGTCGGCTGAGCCATGGGACAGCATCTGGACGTTATCTGCAAACAGAAAGGTCAGAGTTCACAACAAAGGGAATAACATATGCAATAAAACTAAATAAATGATTCTCTTGTAAACTCACTCAAGAAAAAGCTGAATTAACACTTAGTTTATTGAAGTATAATAAAGAGTAAGCCCTTATAAGTTCATTTAAAATTGTAGAATAAAAGAAAACAGAGCAGTGGGACAATGACACAGGCGGGTGAGGTAAGTGTGTGTGTGTGTGGACTCACTGGAGGAAGAGTCTCGTACAAACAGGGAGATAAGATGGGAGATAGGAGGCTGCCGTTTGGTGAAGTAATGAAGGTGGCGGGATGTGAACTCCTTGGTCTTCTCTCCTGATGGCAGCTGGTACAGAGCCAAGTGGTTCTCCTGTTTAAACAGCTCCCTCGCACCAGGAGTGAACCCTGACACACACACACACACACACACACACACACACACACACACACACACACACACACACACACACACACACACACACACACACACACACACACACACACACACACACACACACACACACACACACACGATTTATTGTCTCATAGATTTTTAACATGTAACCTGGTACTGGAACTCATTTCACTTCACAAAAACAAGATAAAGTTCCTTTGATTTAAACGATGAACATCCATTTCGGTTGGACTTCAAAGACCCAGTGGAATGGAAGACGCAAAACCAGTCCAGTGTAGGACTAGTAAACATGTTATAAAAAAAGGAAAGTCCTTTCATTCATTACCTTTCTAACTAGAGAAGGAACTGTAACAAAAAAAAAAAAAAAAAATACTCCCATTTCAGTACATCAATGTAACATAGCAACAACCTGTGGCCTTGCTTTAATATTAAAACCACAGACATTTACTCTAGGGTGGGACTTTCTCCTCAGATGAAACTTAATCTATAATTCATACTGTGTGGGATGACAGTCGCATCAGATATTCCTTCTGAAGAAAACTTCAAGGCTGAAATCACTGTGCCAGGCCATCTAGTGAAGTTCTCATATGACCTAACAAAGTAAGGGGGAAAACCAGGCCTCCTCCATCATTCCACGCTCACCTATGAGCCTGGAGAGCTCGCAGAGCCCCCAGGGGACGTAGACGGGCAGCACGGTGCCGTGGCTCTCCTGCAGGGCCAGGTTGGACAGGTGGTCTGAGAAGCGGCAGAGCTGCTGGGTGACGCTGGCGTTGCAGAGGTTCAGCATGATGTTGAGGCCCAGCGGCTTGAGCGACGGCAGGTGGCACTGCCAGGAGAGGTCGTCGAACTGGATGCTGGCTGGGTTCTGCTGGTCCTGCGACAGGCTCAGCATCTCCAGGTGATAGTCACACACAAAGTCGTCCGCCTCAGCATCCGGGCATCCCATCCCATAGTCCTGGAGACATGTGGGACAAACAACACAGCATGAATCGGGAAGCCAAATAAAATGTTCCCCCGTCTTTCGTAACTATTCCTTACAAATGAGTAGCGCTCAGTTACAGATGTTTTTACCTGGGCCTGGTCGTCCTCGCCTCCCTCGGTGTCGTGACTGAAGCTCACGTTGGATCCCGAGTGGTGTTTCGTGCGAGTGTGCACAGGCTGGCAGGCACGACGCAACCGGGATGTGTCGGTGGAGCGGGCGGTGTCGTGTGACGTCTCGCTGGGCTCGGGGCCCTCCCCCAACTGGGTGGAGGGCTCTGCTGGCAGACAGAGCAGAGCCTCCGCCTCCTGGGCCTGTACAGCGGAGACACAACTAGTCAGGGATGGATACCATACTGTGCATTATCAGCTGATTAACTCCAGCCAGTTTCTACTTAAAAAAAGAAACAGCTCAAGCATGGTACCACTTTCTCTTTTCAAACGTAACAATCCCTACCCCCAGGCTGCTAGTGAGGCTAAAAGTCACCTAAAAACACACACCACACACTACACACCAACACACACAAACACACACACACACCTCATCCCTGTCATCATCCGTCTCCATTCGGCAGTAGGAGCTGACAGACAGGTCGTCTCTGAGATCGTCCTGGCTGTTGTGAGGCGGCTCCACCCGTCCGCTGAAGAACAGCACGGTCTCTGGGCTGGGGTTAGGCCACGACAGGATGCCCTGCTTGTCCACACAACACAGCACCTACATACACAGAAAAGATATACAACATAAGTGAACATTTTCAGTTAGATATTTTCCTCATATCCCGCCAATAATACTCACAGTGACAGATCCCAGAGTGTGTAAAAGGCTGGAAGTATAACAGAGTGTCTGAGACTCTCCCTTCAGGACGCCAACCAGGTGTCGCCACACACAACGCAGCAACTCCTGCAAACACACACACACACACATACACACACACGTATAAATTGAGTTAGAGAACTGCTTTCTACTACAAACTAGAGGAAACGGAAATTAAAAGGTATGAGTAAAATGTACAGTCGTAAATATAGTGATTCAGTTAATAAAATGGACAATTTACAATTTAGCAAAAACAAGCAAATTGAGTTAACAGCTCAGCCTAAAATCCCCCAACCAACTAGAGAACAAATAAGCCTTAATCAGCTCTGTGATTGGGCTGTAAAGAAAAAAAAAAAAAAAAAGAGGAGAAAGATTCTAAACTACAATGCTAGTGGCACAAGGCGAGGAGGTGAAGCCTAGTGCAAGATGCAGCATTTTTGTGAGTGCTCCAAAAACAAATCCATGCAGATTTTGATTCTTTGGGATGGTATCCATGACGACTGGTTCAGCGAGGGACAAACTGTAAAACAATCACAACTTGTCCCTCCTTGCCTCCTCTCTTTATCAGACTACATCCAAAATGAACCATCCGCCTCTCTGGCCAAGGTCTGGAAAACAAGGTACACTTTGTGTTACATCCCTATGTACAAAGGGAAGTAACACAAAGCTACAATTTGTATCCAACAGCTCCTGTTTGCGCGGTAAACATGGATGTACTGACAACAATCACTTGATTACTTTGGGACTGAAAAATATCTGAATCTGATGGTGTCAACAGTAGATTTGATTTAATATAATTTATCCTGAATGGACATTGTGCAGAGCTTTTACCCTATCTTTATTAAAAAATGTGGTCTTTCAATTTGAGATATATATATATATATTATTGCACAAAAAAATCCAAGAGCATAGGAGAAATCTGAGAGCAATAGTTTCATAATCGCACAAAAGCAGTGTGATTTTGAGGAGAAGCTGGAGAGCAGGAAATCTGTGCATGCGACAATATAGGAGGGGGCTATTTGAATGCAAGGACAGGATTTTCAGGGAAAGCGTTACATAATCTGAACCTGTAATCAACAAGTCATGCTTTCAAATTGAAAGTCTGATTCAACTGAAAAACTTGAGATTCCTGCATAAATAGTAGTACCTCTTTTAAGAGTGCATTAGTGGGTCATATCCCAAACATACTCAGTTACCTCCCTAATGTACAAACATGAGGCAAAGAAATCATCAATGTTAAATCATACAGTAACAAATTCCTCAATGATTCAACTTGTTGTTGCACACTACTACCATGTGTAGCGTACTGCAACAGGCACAAATAAGGAGCATGTTGGATGTAAATGACTGTTTCTAGGATTTTTAAAGGCCAACAGCCAGTGCGGTGATCGACTATTACGAAATTGATCTGCCAAACACAGATTTCATCAGCATTTGATAATAATAATTCCAAAAGGAGATAAGGAAGGAACACAAACCCTTAAGAATATCCAGCATTTAGACATATTGGGGCTGATTTCCAGTCATGCAGTGCAGGCAGACAAGCAGAGGTGGAAGACTCAAGTGAAAGTCCCTCTCAGGATCATCTCTTCCCTATATCTTACACTTGCTATGCATTCATCTGGGGGCAATGCCAAAGCCAGAGACAAAACACTAATGGTTTCAGAAAGACAGGTCGGTGGTAATCTGCTGATTTGTTTGTTTTCCATCGAGCACTAAGCCAGACAACAATGGAGGACAGTGATTGGTCAGGGACTGTGAGGTCGTGGGAATAGAGGCTGAAATCATGAGGTAAGAAAATGATTCTGAAAGAGACATGATTGACAGTTGAGATAACATGTCAAAGATGACTGTAGGCATGGATGTAAACTTGCATCCAGAGGTACACCGTTAAGACTTGGTGACTGGTAATCAACAGATGAAAGAGTGACCAAAAACCAAAGAGTCAAAAGGAGAGGGAACAATATGTCGTGCGAAATGAATGAAAAACAAAAAGCAAAGGTTAAAAATAAATAAAATGTAGTGAACACATAGAGAACCATATAAGGTGGTCTGATCACAAGATGCCCATGAAGATTTCCATGGAGAAGAAATTGAAAAGATGGAATTGAGATGGAGGTCGAGCGGGTTTGTGGTGGTGGGAGGGTAGCGAGAGAGCGGTGTACGGGGGATTTCCAGAGAGGGAGTTGCAAAGGGCGAGGACAGCAAGCGAGTGGAGACAGGCGGGTTCAGGTGGAGTCGGGAGCCAAGCAAGTGAAGGGAGGGGGGAGTGAGACAGCGAGAGGTTATACCTGGGAGGAAACCACTTCGGTGTAGCTGCTTAGAGTATCCTCAGAGAACTTAGCAAGCTGGGGCGAGAGAAGAGTCTAGTTAAAACACAGAGGGGCCTTCTCTGTGTCTCCTCTCTGTGTGTGTGTGTGTGTGTGTGTGTGTGTGTGTGTGTGTGTGTGTGTGTGTGTGTGTGTTGTGTGTGTGTTTTAGGGTTAGACTGATATGGGTTTCAAGATCACTGTAACCATGTATTTATTGAAGTGGCCAGCATGGAAGAAAACAAGTGTACATTCAGTAAAAGTTATTTCATTTCAAATCCAAAGAATCTGAATGAAAGGAAAATTAGCACAAAAGTAGTTGACAACTGACACTGGTGACCAATTTTCTTGTATTTTTAAGGTACGAACACAAATTATGATAGGTCCGGACCTGTCGTAGGCGTCAACATTAAATTGAAAGGAGTGCTTTGTAAATTTACATTTGAAAGTCAATAAAAACAGTTTGCCCTAATTTCAATGAAAAATCTGAACAAATGATTGTGATCTCTGTTTATTGTTTTGTTCTTAATCGTGCAGGCCTAGGTGGGAGTACTCTACTGTTGGCATTGAACTTTTAAAATCAAACCAAGACATCAGTCTAACCCCACAGTGTGTTTCTTTAGATATATTATATATTATAGTTAGAACACACATCCTCCATGTTAGTAACTAAAGCGTTCTTTTCCGCCAGTGCACATCACACATTTTTAACTTTGTGAATATGTGTGTGTGTGTGTGTGTGTGTGTGTGTGTGTGTGCGTCCCTCACCAGACCAGCTGGGGATGCGCGGCTGAACTCGGCGAGGACTCTGGCCTCTCCGAAGGCATTCAACAGCACCCACATGACAGGGAAGAGCAAGGGCAAGATGGGCAGAACACCCATCAACTGCAAACACAATTTCACACACTTACATCTCTGTGCAGTCATCCCGTGTGCATTTTGTGATCTCTTTTGAGCCACTCTGATTTTAAAAAAATGTTATATCAAACATATAATGGAAAAGTTAGACTCATGAAGGAACATTAAGAATTTTAGAATAATCCAAATATCAGCTAATGATAAACATCTAAAAGTACACACTCCAGTCTTTGCTAGCTGCACTTTTATAATTTTGACTGACTGTACCTGAAGTTGAAAGAAATTGAAGCAGGGAGGGGTGAGACTGGGTGCATCACAGAAATAGCGAACAGTGTTCACTAGCAGGAATGCCGCCTAAAGGGAGAGACCATTAAGATACCGGTGAGACAAAAGTTGGACAACATTACAACGTGGAGGTTTTAGGTAGAGAACAAGTGATTCCAAATACAGAGACAATTAAGAAACTCTTAACTGCTCACCAGAACGACTGGGCAGACTAACTTGGTGATAACCAACTGCACTGTGAACCTCTCATTATCCAGCACTGTGATTGGTCGAGCCAACGCCAACTCCAAACTGTTCCTGTTAGTAAAAGGAAGACAAGGGACAAAAAACATTACTTTTGATAAAGTTTTATATACTATTTATTTTCTTTCATCCTCATAAGGAGCTGACAGCATCTAGGTGTTTCTGTCAAGAGACTCATTTTTCACCCAGAAGAAAATATTTTCTTTTTATGTGATCATGTATCCTGTATTTGCATTTCAACAACATACTCCCCCTAGTCTGAGAGTTGATTTAATGTATTATGGACATTTGTTATCTTTTTAAACCCTGTGTGCAAACCCTTTCTGGGGCCAGACATGGGCAGGTTCCCTACCTGACTATGTCCAGCACTGGAGTCCGTACCACTCTGAAGAGACGGTGTTGCTGGGGGCTCTGGGGTCCTCTCTTCTCATTGGCCCGGGGTGAAGGAGGAGGGGAGAATGGGGGGAATAAATCTCCTGGCTCCAACACTATGTGCTCATCATCCTGAGGAGGGAAGAACAGATTAGGCCGGTCACAGGATCTAATCTTAATGGGCCGTTCTGTACCAATGGATCAACAGTCGACACCAGCACTGAGTTTAGACGTTATGGTGTAGCATACTCTGCTTTATGGTCTATTTGACTCTAAATGGACTATAATCTACTAAATGAACATCATGCTGTGTTGAAGAAGACTTGAAACTAGAGATTGAGACCATAAACTCATGTTTACAATGTTTACTGAGTTAATAAATCAAGAGAGTTGGGTCATTTTCACATAGACTTCTATACAACCAGACCTTCTTTTTGCAAACAGAGGAGTCGCCCCCTGCTGGTCAGTAGAGAAAATGCAAGTTTTAAGAAACTTCCGCAAAGGCTTCAATTTTCAGAACCAGAGGTTGCCAACTGACTTAAATTAAGGTTGATCTTCAACTTAATTCAGTGCATTTTCGCCTAGCCTGTTTACTATCTGTTGTATACCAAAACTGAAGCCAAAACATCTCGATCACCTCCTGTCAGCCGGCTGTTGGTTTAAGAAGCAGAAGAAGAAAAAATACAGTGTAGGTAGCCTATCAATGAGCAGAGCAAACATTTTAAATGTGAGAATCGCAGTCGATAATGTTCATTTGATTGTGGGAAAAAATATTGAATCCATTGTGCAGCACTAATACATGCCGAAATAAACCTCGCCTCAACTTAAGCGACATATGCCTCTAGCAATTTGAGAAAAATCACACTTCAATGCTAAGGTACTGAAAAAAAGACATAAAATGTTACCCTCTCATTCATATCAGCATGTGTTCAGCTTCATCCCACACAATGAGGCCGTCTCTTTCTTAATTAACTTACGTCAATGCGGCTACACAGCAAACACCACGTCCGGCTGCAGGCTTCATATGAACTCAGAACGGTTTAAAGGGACAAAGACGGTGGTCGAACACGATGTTCAGCAATGAAAATTGCACATAAATAGAGATCTACGACGATGTTGTAGATCGTGTTGTGTGAAAAACAAACCTGAACTGATTCTGGCTCAGTGGAAACTTTCTATTTCCTCATGTGTAACCATGTACCTCTGCAGGCTGTATAAATGCATTTACGTGCCAGCAGGACCCAGAACAGCCTGTTTTCTGCCCGCCGGTCTGGCGGCTGTTAGAAGCTGTGACGTCAGTTGGAGGAAATCAACACAGGGTCGAGAGTGGTGTGTGCTAGTGTGCTAGTGTTGGACCGATAACGAAATATTGGCTTTCTGTACCAATACCAGTTCTGGTATTTGGTATATCTTGATATTCAAAATGAACTTCTTGGGCAAATAACTGATACCTTTGAATTTCTTAATTTCCTAAGCGATATATCTATATTTTATGAATCGAAGTTCAACAAAGGTATCTACAAATCAGTATTCAAGCAAATTTCAATGTTCTCAATATGACCAGAGATGTATTGACATTATGTAAGAGGAGGGAGCTTGTGAGTAACTGCAGAGGAATAATTTCTGTCAATCCAACACAAAACCTTCTGCACATTTTACTTGCGTTCCAAACTTGACTTTACCCCTGCATCTCCAAACACGTGTGCACGTCCATGTATGTGTGTGCCTACGCACAGACTGACCTTAATGCCTCTGAGGGAAGCAAATGCTTCTTGGCCAGGTCTCAGAGCGATGATGTCTCCTTCCACCAGCAGGCTGACGGGAAGGTTAACCAGCTGGGAGTCACGGTAGGTCCAGTGAAGGGACCACGATGTGGACGAGGGTGTGTACAGATCCGGGTATAGAGACGGAGACCACCGCGCTTCACCCACGCACCCGGACAGGTAGTCTGGAGTAACGGGCATAGAAAGAGAGAAAGCATTTAGAGAGGAAGAGGGGAGGATTCATACATATTCTGTACATACATACAAAATAACCAGCTCGCTCACTTAAGGTGGGCTGACCTTTAAGGTGAACCGGACAAACGCAACTCCTTCAAGTTTTGCTCAGAGGAGTCAACACACATGTAGGCATGATTTACTCTTCCTGCTTTATGGCGTCTTTTGTTTGGGGATGTAACCTCCTAATTCATTCATTAATTTATTATTTTTTATTCATCATAAACCCCTGGACCTGAATTAGCGCATGTGTTTCAGCAAAATTTATGCTGTATGTACTAAACTTTCTGCACCTTTCCTAATATCTGTGTTCTCTAAGAAGTCGAGAGATTTTGAAAAAAATAAAGAAATATTACAAGAATAAAGTTTTGATTTAATGAGAAAGAAGTCATAGGATAATATGAAGTCAAACATTTGTATGGCATCACAGAAAAATTGCACCATTGTTAATTATTCTTAAATTATTCCAGTATTTCTTTAAATCAGGCTTTATTTTTCTAGATGGTTAGTGAGGTATACAGCATTCTTCCCAACTCATTTTGGAATGAAAATGGGGATCATCTTGTCCAGGAAATACAAATGCCATAATTCCTCTATATTTGGAGCTCTGACTCACCACTGAGCTGTGCGATGATGCTGTTGAGACGCCGGACCATCTCGCTCCTCTTCAGCCGCTCCTGGCGTCCGACCAGCAGCAGGTTCAGCACGAAGAGAAGAAGGAGGGCTGCAGCGTTCACCAGCTCTATACCAGAGCTGTGGGGGAGAAAAGGAGGCCAGTGGAGCCATATTAAATGTGACAAATGACAAAGAAATGCAAGAATTCAGTCTTCAGCACACTTTTCTAAATTAGCTTTAAAAAAACGTATCTCATAACGGGAAGTTACACCAAATATTACAACAGATTATTCCCTCTCACTTCTACACTCTCACCAAAACCATCCAAATTCAAACGAAATACATGCGTTTTAAATGGTCCGTCAGTATTGGTGAGTTAGTTAATATATTCAATGAAATGGTATTAGACAGAAGGAGAACAGCTCAGACGGGTTCACAGCAAGAACAACAGCTGGGTTTCTGTAGCTGCTGATTCATCACAATTTCTCACTTCTGTCCATCTCCAATCTGTTGATTATTTTTGCGTGAGGACGATACAGTGGGCAAGTCGATGAGCAATACTGAGACGGACACAGAGAACTCCTTAGCTTGTTCTTTCTGTTTGGAATCAGAATTTAATACGTGGCACTGAAGGAATTCCAAGATTTTCAGATTTTGTCTAAGCCTGGATTTCCCTGTAAAGAATGTACTTCTACATCAATGGTGGTGCAACTGTTGTATAATGTACTTTCAAACAGGATGTTGGTGGTGGTGAAAACTACAGACAGGGCAATGCTTTCTTCACCTGCTGATAATAGTCTAAGCAAAGGAAAACAGATCTTACAGAATACAACAGAACAAATATTTCCTAACAAAACCAATAAATGACAGCAAAAAGTTTTTTATTGATGCTGATGGTGCAATATCACAGGCCGTGGTTGCAATGTGACTGTTGGGCTCAAATGTGCCAGATCAGAAATCAGCCAAGTCTGCATATGTACACCTGATAGTGATTGAATATACAGACCTTGGATTGAACAGACTTGACGGTTAATGTGGCCCGGCACGATTCGGGTGAGACATAGTTGCATTGAAAAGACAAAGTGGAACCGAGGCCACAGATGTTACAGAACAGGACGGTTCAGCTGAAAGAAGACCACCTACCTGCCCTTCGGCTGGCTGCCGTAGCAACAGAGGAGTCCCAGCACCACCAGAAGACTGAGGGCAGCTGCCGGCCAATGGAGACAGGAGTGACGGTTGCCATGGTAAAGGAAGCTTTTCACCCACTGTTCCTATGAGAACATGAGCAAAACAATACGCAGTGTGTTATGTAAGACGTTCAACACGTGACCGCTATATTTAAAGAATGATCAAGGAGCCGTGTTGCCATAATAGATAAAAATCAAGGCGGTGTAGAAAACATAGCTTTCTGTGAGTCTTGTGTTTTCACTCTTAGCTGAAGACCACCGATATGTATGTGCATGAATAAACGTGCATGTGTACCTGTGCAGAGGCTCGTCTGCGTGCGGGCCTTTGGTGCTGCTCCAGCAGGCCGTTGAGCTGGTCCCGCAGCTTCACCAGAGCCTGGCCAGTGGACAGGCCCAGAGTCACAGCTTCCTCCTCCTGCAACCACACAGACAACGACCCTTTTAGACTCTTGACCAAAAAAAAGGGGCATGAAAAATTTGTAAAAAGTACTTTGCCAAATACAATTAACAAGATTTGAAGACTTGAACCAAACCCCAAGCCCCCCCCCTAAAGCCTCTACATCACCTGTTAAATGGTTGAGTGTGAGAGACTGTAAGCTCTTGAAATGGTGTAAATATGAATGGGACAGCCCTTTGCTAAGACATATCAGTTAGGATAATAACGACATATCATGTTATGTACAATCGTGGGTATTTATTTCATATTTCTTGCTCACTGATTTGAACGTCTCCCAGACTCTTGCCTCACGAGATGAGAGGTAATTGTCAAATAATCTATTTACTCGTTTTTGTCAAAAAAGCTTTAACAGCCAAATAAAAAAGAAATTGTTAATGAAATAACAAACTGTGTATAATAATCTCTGCTTGCATTCATCTGTTTCCGTGTGTTTTAATGTTCCATCTTTAATTCTTAATGTTTCTGTGTAAATGTGAATTTCCAGGCTGAACACCCATGTACCGTCCTCTTTGTTTATCTTCTTTTTTTTTTTTTTTACTTCTCCTGCTTTCACTGGTAACCCCGTGTTTAGGGCTGTAATCAACCAAAGAAATTCTTGGTCGACTGAAACCCTGAAATTTCGACTAAAAATCGACTAATGGGGAGGCATCACGTGCATCTGCGCAATATAATAGCCCATGATTACCGAAAATATATACTGATATCAGCACAAGAAGGCAATTAAATACAAAAGGCAATTCAGGGAAAATTATCTTTATTAAACATCCCAGATCATGTACCAAAAATAAAGCAAAGGCTCAAAACAATAGCCTACAAACAGTGGGCACGGCGCAATTGCGCATTAGGCAAAAAAAAAAAAATGGAAATAAATGTGCACAATAAAAAAAGGGAACCATAAAAGTTCGTTATTTAGCAATAAACTGAAACGAAATAAAGTGCATAACAATAACAAGGAAGGCTCACTCAGAACAAATACAAAGATAAATAAATAAAATGCCCAAATCTACAAGTATTTATCAAATAAATGTGCAAAGCTATTAAAATGTTATTAATGTCCAAAACGAAATAATGTAAAAACAATGAAATAAACAAATGGCTACTCACTCAGAGTAGCCATTACAATCAGTGTCCACTGTCCACAAACTATCCACACTTTTTTGTGTTGTGTGCGAGAAACACAAGCATATCCACGTTCTTTGGAAGGAGACAGCTTCTTGATTTGTTGACAATAAATCCTGCCTTGGAGAAAATGCGTTCAGAAGGCGTGGATGTTGCAGGGATACAGAGCAGTTGCTTTGCTACTCGGGCCAGGCTCGGGTATCTGTCTTGGTTTCTTTTCCACCACCCCAATGGTCCAGAGTCAACTTTGGTTTTGTCCTGAAGATAGTTTTTCATTTCTTCTATGCTTCTCCCACCTGATTCTGTAGAAACCAGTTCTTCCTCATCTCCACACAACAGCATCGCAATCTCCTTCTCTTTGTCGGTTTTCTGTTTTTTTGACACGTGTTGCTCCTCACCTCCAGGTTCACCTGTGGCTGCGCTGCGTGCACTCAGTCGGTCTGCCAGCTGTGCAACTTCTGTATAGGCCTCGTCTCGTTTGGCATCATCCAGAAAAGACGGCTGCTTAAAACGAGGGTCTACTACTGCAGCTTTAATGTATACACTCATCATTCGGGTTTTAAACTCCCACCTGCGGTCAATTTCTACGACCAGCTTGCTTTTCATTTTTTTGGTAATGGGGCTGTCATTATCCGTGATGGTCAGGTGACGTTTCTTTAAGTTTGCCAGCATGGGTAGTGTTGCAGACAGGGACGCGTTGTCCTCTTCAGACAGCAGCTCCGTCAGGGTTATCATAGGTTTCAGCACATTTTTAATGTCCTCTACCGCATTCCAGTGTGTTGTAGTGAGGTCCAGTGTACTGCTCTCGCTCTTGTTGGTAAAGTTTGGGTCAGACAGCACTGCGGTAATGGGCCAGCGTTGCTCCAGCAGTCGCTCCAACATTGAAAATGTTGAGTTCCAACGTGTGGACACATCCTGAATAAGTTCATGCTGAGGGACATTTTGCTGCTCCTGCTTCTGTTTTAGCCCAGTTTTTGCTTTGTGCCCCTTTTTAAAATGTGTCACAAGATGACGTGCTGCAGCCACGGCGCGACAAATTGGCTCTTGTTTGAGCGCAGCATTAATACAGAGCTGCAAAGTGTGCCCGGCGCACCTGACGCCCTGCATCTCCAACCATTCATGTGACTCCTTTAGTGTTTCCACACAGAGTGCCATATTAGCCGCGTTGTCACATACAACAGACACTCTCTTTTCTTCTGGAATTTTAAAGGCATCAGCAACTTCAGATAGTCGCGCAGCGATGTTTCTTCCTGTGTGCGCCTCTTCTATTTGTTTTGTCTCAAGCACAAGACTCTGTGCTTTCCAGTCTCCATCAATGGAATGGGCAGTCACTGTCATATATGACTCCATTCGAAGAGACGTCCACATATCTGTGGTCAAGCTCAGTGCCTCGCTGTGTTGTATTAACTCTGAAACTTTTACTCTTTGAGTCCCTCGTATTTTGCGGTTAGTGCATGCATGATTGTCTGGCGTGCTGGCACTGAATATCCAGGTTCCAAAACTTTTAACAGGTTCTTAAAACCTTGGCCTTCCACGACACCAATGGGCCTCATATCCTGAGCAATAAAATTGACAATTCCTTCTGTGATATCATGTTTGTGTTTGGATGATAGAGGAGGCTTAACATCCAGCGTGGTCTGGGTGTATCGGAGGGATCCTGCCGTTGTTGCGCAGTTATAAAACGAATAAACGATTATTAGACTAAAATATTGAAATATGTTTAATATGATATTAATAGGCTATAATATTGAAATATTACCGTTTTTAGATGATACGCCATGTTTGTAGTCGAGCTGTGATTTGCAAACTGTTGTTTGCAAATTTTACATTCAACTTTTTTCCCGCCATCTATTTTGGAAAAATTCTGCCACACTGCCGATGTCTTTGACATGGATGGTAGAGGAGGAGGACTCAAATGAAACTTAAATGAAACGCTCAAAATAAAAATAAATATTCAGCAATTAAACCACCGGACGTTGAATAACATGGACCTTCTTCAATCTACCCGTCTCTAGTGGGTTGGGCTAATCCAAAATAGTGAAAACAAGGGGGGTGTTCTCTGAAGACAGGCTGTTTTCTGTGAAACAGGGCTCTGAAAACACCCCCATTAGCACTTGGTACTTTCCTCCTGATGACGACTTTATGAAATTAACACGGCAAAAAATCGACCAATCAGAATTTTGGTCGACCCAGAACGTATCGACCAATAAGTCGACCAGTCGACTAGGACTTTACAGCCCTACCCGTGTTAAATGTCACATTGCAATGACTTGTGGGTAATTTCCTCAGGCAAAGTCTGCAGAAATGCTGACCTACAGAAAGCGTTTAGAAAAGGGCTCAAAATGTCTGAAAGCGAGGCCTAAACCTTCACTGACTTTACGGGAACGTGCATCAAAGTCTGTGAGTCTGAGTGTGGACAAAGGGATTGGGCCATGATATCAGATTAAGTCCTTCAATAATAAAAACATTTACATAAAATAATTTACATAAAATAATTTACATAAAACTTTAGCAGCATTGCTCCATGACCTGGGACTCTGACAGAAGCCATTCTTGGGCTGCTCCATTATGGCAAAAAACAAAATACAATTATGTTGGTCAATATTGAGATAATTAAACATGATCACTCACTTTGGTACATTTTAAAGTTAAATGCACTAATCTGGTTCACGTTGACAGCAAAATGAAGAGGCTTTATCTATGAGGCACTTTGTGCTTGTGTAAACACTTAAATTATAAACACATTGGTTGTATAAATATGAATGGTGATGATACGGCAAAAAAGACACCCACAAAGCATGGTAAACAAGACGGGTCTGTGTAAAGACCAGGCAGAAGCCTCCGGTTCGGCCGAGTGAAGCCAAGGAAGTGCCTTAAAACCTGAGGTCAGACATTGGTTTGTGGACTGATGTTTTGAGTTCTGCAATTTTGCCGTCGCCAACTTGGATTATGGCCGTCGCCATGTTTTTTGCAACCAATGAACAGAAGTTACCATAATTGGAATGCGGAGGAGTGACATAGAGACACCGTATATGTGTCTGGTAGCGACATCGACCTGTCAATCACAGAAAGCCCGCCCTAAAGTATACCCTGCTTATAAATAAATAATAAATCCAGTGAGAAGTAGAGTCATTTTCTCATAGACTTCTATACAATCGGACTTCTTTTTGCGATCAGATGAGTCTACCCCCTGCTGGTCAGTAGAGAGAATGCAAGTTTTAAGACACTTTGGCATTGGATTCACTCGGCTGAACCAGAGATTTCCACCTGGATAAACAGATACGAGCAGCAAATCCTCACATTGAGAAGTTGGAACCACAGAATGTTGTGCACATTTTCCTTCCTTCCCTAAATGGGCTTAAATATCAAATCAGTGATCAAAATCGCTGTATATTACTTTTCTGATCATTGACTTATTGATTAATCAAGCGACACTGACGCCATTGCCTTCACAATCCTTTACACTGCGTAAAAGAGAAGAGGCTGTGTTTATAACAGAGAAAGGGAAACAGAGCCACATCTGAAGTCGGTGGGAAAGCAACCTCTTCCACTCTCCATGACACTGGGAGGATGTGTGTGCCTGCGCATCGAGTACAGTAAGATGTACACAAATATGAAACTCACACACGTACATACACACAGGGTTCAGCTTTCAAGCTCTGCATCCCACACAGGCGAGCTATAAATAACTTCCCATTTCCCCAGAGTAACAAAGCCTCAACAGAAATCCTCCAGACAGACGTAAACATGCAGAGACTAGAGGAGCCCGAACGGCTTGAGAAGAACTGGGCATGCCTACGACCTGGGAAGGATCCAGATTAACCCTAGATGCCAACTAACAAATCAAGAGCAATAAACAAACATGCAAACACTAATACTGACACTACACGACATCTGACTGACACTGTCACTCACCCAAACAAGGATCCAACCAGTCTCGCTGCATTTGTTTAGCTTCGCTGACGAGAATGTGTTCAAGCTACACGGAAACGAGCAAGACAACTTACACTGCTCTTCTTCCTGAGGAAGATCCCTTCTCCCATTCTCAACACCATGACGGCCCTGCTCTGCTCTGCTCCACTGAAATCTGCATCACTGCTGCTGGGCTACGAGGGCAATATCCAGCGACAGCCGCGCTTACGTGACGAGAATCGTTACGGTCTCAGAGACTAGTTCTCAAGGTGTGAATGAAGATCCTGAGTGGAGCCCGCTCGTGTCTACAGTCAGGAGAGAGCTGGGGATGCGGCAGGACCTCACCCTGATTTTCCCTCGTCACCAGGGGCCGCAGACAACGGAGCCCAGCGTCGGTGCACGCTGCCAGCTGGGCTCCGATTCAAAAGCACCGAGTCTGGGTGCCTCTCTGGCATCGACTGAGCCTCATGCAGTTCAACTCAGTTCAGCAGCTGGCTGGGAAACTAAGCAAAAAAAAAACAGACTACAGAGGGAGGGTGGGGGGTTGAAATAGGCCAGACATTATGTGAATGTGTGTATGTGTGTGGGGTTCTTTTGATGCGAGGAACAATGAGAGTCTGGCCTGTATACCCCTGGTTACGCTACTTTCCACTCTTGACAGCTTAGCATATTTTGCAATGATGTAGGGGTGCACAGAGAGAAGCGACAGGGAGAATAGAGTGCTGCAGGGATGACATGTTTTTGTACGCCAACCAGGAAGTTAGCATCGAGCTGGTTCCCTCGACAAAAAGTCAATGGGATTCTTCTATCGGATTCTGGATTTTTGCAGAATATAAACTGTGGCAAACAACAGTTTGAAACATCACCACTGCTAAGCTAAAGGCGGGACCAAGGTCCGGCGCCATGTTGGTTTGTAGTCTCATTTAGCCACTTATTAGCACCTTACTCTTATGAAACATGAGAGGTATTTACGTGGTACAATCACAGACCTTAATTCAGGTATCTAACCGAAGACCTGTTCGAAAAAACAATGACTTCGAGACGAGGGAACCAGAAGTGCAAAAAATGCTGACTTTTTTCTGATATAGAAAATGAATGCAAAATATATAGAAAATCATCAAACTGATGTCTACATTTGCGCACTGCGTCGGACCAAACTGCTCACATATCATTGGACTGTATTGCTTTATGCACAGAGGCGTTTCTGTTATTGAGCCCGCCCTAACTCACATAAATGGGGTGGACAAAATAAAAGAAACCCTAACCCTAACAGTTCAACGGCAGCACAATCCGCATCATTCAAAATGATCAGCGATAAATCAATACCTCTCTAGAACAGTTTCATCAAAACCAAAAATTATAGTCATGTAAGGAGGATTCACGGCAGCAATGTGGGTTGGACTGCATTCATTTTAGCTAGGGGATCTAATAAACTGGCAAATCAATGTATATATGCACACACACACCAGTTTTTCTTCAGTCAAAATTGTATTCGCCAAAACATTTTTATTTTTTCCCCAGAGGTCATTAAATTTGTGTACTGACTGATACTGGTACTGTCAATTGATTGGGTTTAAAATCTGTATGGGCGAGCACTTAAAGTTAGTTTGCTATAGTTTGTTGCATCACATAAATTTCAATTTTCCTTAAAGGCAATCAGCGTATGTGATGTCAGCACGGAAATGTCGACAATAATGAAAAATACCAATTGGATCCCAAAGTTATCTTTAACTTGTTCTGTCAGACCAACGTACGAAAAAAACAAAAAGGTACTCAATTAACTATCGTGTTTAACATGTCAATTTGTAACATTTGAGAAGCTGGAACCATCAAATATGAGTTGACAATTAAGATGAGCAAGACAAGCTGACAATCAATTAATAATTGTCTATAACAGATTACACAGCAATAACACAACCTTTGTAATTTGGGGTTTTCATAAACATTGTAAGTCCTGGTCACTCAATTGAGCATTCTCTCTAACACAATCAATAAGAACCACTAGAAGGCACTATTGGTCCAAAGCTGTTGAGTTTATGACACTTCTATCACTAATCCGTTCACAATTAATTTTTTAAGTACAAATATGAAATCATACAACTGAAATATTCACCGTATCAATCAACACCATGCCACCAAGTAATGTAAAGAACAAAAAGGTCAACCCCTAAGTCATCTTTGACATTCATGTCTCCTCTAGAAGGACAGCGGCTACATGCTTCTGACTGTATTGTTACAGTAAGCTAATGATTATATAACAGAATGCAGCACATGGGTGGGAACGCCGAGATAGAAGAGGTGGAAAGCTTTTCTTTGAGACTCTTGAGCAACAGGTCGGTGGAAGCAGGGTTTCCGCTCCCATGCAGTTGTGAAATGCCTCTCCACACAATCTATGTTTAACTAAAGAAGTTTGATCATTTCAGGTGGGTTAAACTGAAGTGACCGAAAAAATGATCAAGGACAATGAGAGTGAGGCTTTATTTCGCAATGTGGAGCAAAAAAAAAAAAAAAGGAAGCAAAAACTAGAATTACTTCCTCGTGGTCTTGTGCCTCAGCCAACCGCTCATGTTGCAGTTCCATCCACCTTTGACCACTAACATCTAGTCAGAACATCCAGGACTCTACTGGGACATTTATGCCAAATTTGAAGCAATTTGTTCACAAGAATGGGGTAACTGGGACGTATCGCGAGGAGGCATTGAAAAATATATGAGAAATGCAAATCACAAGAGCGTGTTCCACAAAAAACTTTGAAGATAGAAGACACCGCAGCATAGTTAAACACTCCCCTCAGGGCAGTCTCAATCCCTGGGGCCCAATCTATTCAGTAAACAGCTCTCCAGCCCGGGGGACAGTAAGACACCACAGTCAGGTGCTTAACTGAGCGATCGAACTCACCCGCTTCTTATCCTGCAGCTCCATGGCAACCGCAGCCACTCAACATGCTCTGCTCCTCAACCAGCCAACGCCACCTGGCAGAGCCCCGTCAGCGCCGCTCCGTGATGTCCAAATCTGGACGCCGCACAGTTGGGGCTCTCGACCGGATCCCTCTGAGCCCGCTGCTGTGGAAGCTGCAGGGGAAGTTATTCGGATCGGGACGGAGGAAGATGGAGAAGAAGGCAGGCGGGTGCAGCCTCGGTCCTCCACCTGGCAACACCTCCTGCCCTGCCTCTTCTGCCAGTGTGACAGGGGATGCACGTCCACACCTGCAGGGACCAGCAGGGAACTGTGGGATTTGGTTGGTTTTTTTGGGAGGATTAATTGTTGCTCAGGTGCAGCACAGGGGTCCTCCTCATAACATTCATGTAGAGGTCTGTGGATAAATGACATACAACGAGAATCAATTAAAAACGCAGGTCTAACTGGAATTCTACATTACACATTACACATTACATTGCAAATGGTCGACATTGGTTGTTAGATATCATCAAGTTTCTAGTTGCTTAGTTGGCTCCAGCGCTGTCATATTGTGTGGTGCAGACTAGAGCATCCAGATGTTAGCATAATAGATCTATTATAAAGCAGACCAAGGCCCCCTGGATCTACTGACACCAGGCTCGCCCATCGCTCTGACCACATAAGCAGCTTCCTCTGGAAAACAAACAAAAAAAACCTGCGGCTCTCCAGAGTCAGCAGTCTCCATTGGGCAAAGAGTTGACAGTGCTCAGCCAAACAGAGGAGAAAATAGCCAGTCAGACTGAAAGGTGAGAGGGTGTATTGACTATTACTACTGTTCGAGGAAGATTAAACCCCCCAAAGCAGACCTGCTGACGGGGTCAGAAGGAGTGGAGGTGAGCAGGCAAAGTCAGGTGTACCAGCAAGTCATGAAAGTGAGCCAGCATCCAAATAACCAGGAACCCTCAAACCGGCACCCAATGTCAGCGCTGCCACTGAACCTGTTTATCAAAGTAAGGTCCCAAATATACTACTAACCTAGCTAAGTACATTTAGCAAGCTAATCCCCAGTCAGTCGAGCTCAACGAGTTTGAATTGATTTGTTTTTTCCTCCCTACAGGTTGTTTGGGAAATAAATGATATATTATTTGTTTGACATCAACTTAAAATGATTAGCTGACGTCAGACAGGTGGAAACACATTTAAAATTCATAACGTCCACGCATTAGCTTAAATATATATTAAATGTCAATTGCTCACATTACTGGCCACTAATAGCGTTGTTATTGTTTTGGTAAAACTACTTTTGGTTATTAAAAGAGAAGCAAAGCGTGAACAGTTAGCCGGTTACATCAAAAGGACCAATGACAGCTCGTGCTCCCCAGAAGAACGTCATTAACGTTAGCTTCATGTTAAACGTCATGTGGACAACATATTGTGAGACATGTTTGTTTCGAAAGGAGCGTAGCAGTGATGAAAAAGAAAGCATTCAGCGTAAACGAGTTGATGTTACCGTCCGCTGCATATATCCGACGTCCTCTTCCCCTGATTTCAAAGGCATATGCTAACAAAACAAGCCACCTCGAGCTAACAGGACATACACTGTTGCAGTATTCGCAATAACAACACAGCTCGTTGATGTAGGATGTTAGTCTGCGAACTCACCTCGTACTTTTCAGGTCTCTATTGATATCTTTTGTTGAGTTATGTTTTTTCTCCCGAATACGAATGCACTTCTGAGCCTTTACTGTAATGCAGCAGCCATGTTGGGGAGCGTTGCGCCGTGAAGGAGGAATAGTGTGTTGTGATTGGACGGTGCTGGGATTCTCTGTCCTCCTGATTGGCTGAGGCCAGAATAGGAGGAGCTATATGGCCTGAGCTTGTTTACGGTTTTATTTTGAAATAGGAAACCTCAAATCTTTACTGAGGAGTAGCTTGCGATTTTGTGACCCTCAAAGTAATTCATAATAATAATTGAGTAAATATATTTATAACAACAATGACTTGATAATGATGTCAAAATAACATATATTAGCTGTAACTACAACTATTACAGATGTTCTTAGACAACTGAATGCTAGTGAACTATACCGTACTTCCTGTTTAACTTGTCTGTTAATCCTAATGTCCCGTTTGACTGAATAAAACAATGCAAGTAAACCTGAGTGCGAGTGAATGTATGAAAAGATTATGAAAAATACATGTTTTTTTGACACACTTGAACTTTCACTGAGTAAATTATTTTATTTGTACTTTAACATTATTTTTTTTGCTATTTTTTCTTAAGCAAAGGGTCTGAATACTTCCTCCTCATCTGATTCGGTGTGCTAATACTGGATACATTTACAGGCAGAAGAGGCTCTAATGTAAACTAGTAAAGAGTTCAGTTTTTAACCAGCTTTATTATTTACTCTTTAACAGCAAGTTAAAATGTATGAGAGTACGTCCTCAGTAAAACATCAGAGACTCCAGACAGAGCTGACTGCAAACTAGAGAAAGACACAAATCCCTGTGGAGGTACAAATAACTGCTGACACTGCAATGCAGTGGAGACTCACAATTAAAAACATATTTGAATACCTACACATATCTCACTATCAAAAAAACGTGTTGGATAACCTCTTTCATAAACATAAATGTGTATGCCCCCCCATCCCCAACTATTTTTGATTTAATGTTTTTACAATATTAACATTACTATGATACTTTATTAATGGCTTTTTTAAAACGTTTGTTACTGTAGAAGGTTTATTTAAAAATGATGCCCTTTTAACTGCTTTAATAGTCAATAGAATCACACATGGTAGATGTTATAACAACATGGTAACATAAGCTGTGAACCATAAGTAAATAATAAAGCCATTTGGGACAGCTTAATTTAGCAGTTGTACACTTGGTTTGAATGGCCTTGCCACTACACACACACACACACACACACACACACACACACACACACACACACACACACACACACACACACACACACACACACACACACACACACACACACACACACATGCGATTGCTCTCCTGTTACCTCCAGGCTGCGTCCTCCCTGCAGTCAGAGCTGCGTCAATAGAAGCTGAGGGTCCAGTTGCCTGGCACTGCCTCCACAGTGTAACTGCACTCCATCGTATAAATCAATACCTTCTGATGGAAGATGGGACCTATGCCCCCCACAGAATAACATGGGTATGTTTTTAATTTGTGTGAAATATATTGTTATATTCTACTAACGTGAAGCTCACTCTGCGTTCTTGGACATGAAATATAAAAACTGTACCATACAAAATCAAGTTTTCCAAATGCAACATTAATTGTGCATTATAATCCACGTTATGGATTCATTATGGTATATCTACACCAATAATACAGTTTAAATACAATAAATAAAATCAATCAGGCACAAACGTTTATACTACTTGAATTTGTATCACTTTTCAATAATTCCAAACCAGACTGGAAGTTTTTCTCTGTTGCATTTAGCAATAAGTGCTCACCCCAGGGAGTCTTGAGGGCTAGCTGGAAGGATTCCACAACTTCCAAAAGGTTTGGCTCCGTTTTTTTAAACATCACTATTTTTGTGCATTTTATTCAGCATATTCTGTTTAGTCACCTCAGACCTGATGTCAAGCAAACATGAGACTTCTGCAGAAGTCCAATTCAGTCCCCTCCAACTCATGTTAACCTGACACCAAAGTAAACAGGAAGTTATACAGACTGACAGGTAACTCCTGCATAGGACAGTTTTGGCAAAGACCCCCTTTTCAAGAGTTCTCTGTTCGGTTGTTTGGTCCACACCAGGGTTCCATTGACAGCTTTCACACCAGCCCAAAATTGGACAAAACGCTCCAGAGTTTAGTTAAAAACGGAGCAGACTAAAAAGCTTTTCGCATTGAAGCTAAGACCCGAACCACGTTCAAGTTCAGTGCTTTATAAACAGTGAAACTCATAATCTATTTAAAACCCAAACCGTTCTTACTGGAAATTCTATAAACTGGAATAAAATGTATGCCTGTGGAAGCCTCCTTGAAAGAAAATATATTTAATAAAAAACAAACAAATGATATTGACTCAATCAACATATTTCTTTATTGCTCCACTTATATTACATGACATCATCAAAACATTTACTTCCAACAATGATTAACGAATGCTACATTTAAAAAATTACGTCACAGAATTTCAACCCTCAAAAAGCAATAATTTTAAAGGCATTGGGTTTATTGATGCAATAATTGGATAATGACTCCAGTTTGATGTTGCCTGACAGGAAAAGAGCTGATACGTGCACTGCTCTGATCAGAGGACGGATTATTGCATAATCATGTTACTATTTAGTCCATTTCATCAATGACACACTGTCTATTAAGTTACACAGAAAAACAGATAAATTAACAAAAAAAGGTTAAACACAAAAAGTCTGTGATTAACAACAATGTTCAATACTGTGTGTGTGTGTGTGTGTGTGTGTGTGTGTGTGTGTGTGTGTGTGTGTGTGTGTGTGTGTGTGTGTGTGTGTGTGTGTGTGTGTGTGTCTACTGGTGATTTGACATGGAGCTGGTGACTGATGGTCGGATCGATTCTTCCATTATCATAGCAAGGATGTGGCACAATTCCTTAGCCTGTAAGAGAGATCCAGAGGATTATTATTACCAATAGATTATATATTTGACAAGTGCATTTAATTTCTCTAATGTCTCGTTCCACATTACCACCAATTAGATGTCATGAATCCAAGGAGACGTAGCCAAAAGTACAACAAAAATAAAGAATGAATTGTGAGGCCACAGCCGAGAGTCGCTACCTGTCTGAGTTGAATAGTGACTTTTTTGGGTCGGCCCTGATTGTTGTAATTGATGTCCATAGCTGGCCCTTTGCACTGTCTCTTGGGGCGGATGGTGCGCATGGACTGCACGTCTGTCAGAGGAATCAGAAACACTCTCTCCTGCAGACAAAAACAAACAAGAATCATTTAGATGGCCGATACTGGCTTTTTTGTAGGACAAAAAAAAGGACTAAAATCCTTGAAAAAATTAAACAAAAAGCTTGACCCAAGTATGACTCCAGTATGTATAAATATTTAATACTGATAGAAATAAAATATTTATCATAATACAATTTACTCTGCCACAGAAGGTGACGCTAGAGTAGTGATTGGTAGGAGACTGTTTCAGTACTGTGGCGGCTGGGTTACCTGTGTTTTGGGGTGGAGGAACAGCACCCCCTCCTGGCTGATGCTGACCATGCAGGGAGAGGGACAGCCACGCTGACTGACCTTCTGGGCCAAGAAAGTGTTGGAGCCAAACAGAGGCATGGTGGTCAGAATCTCTGAAAGACAGAGGATCCAGATAAATACCATTATTATCTCGAGAAGAAGAAGAAGAAGAAGAAGAAGAAGAAGAAGAAGAAGAAGAAGAAGAAGAAGAAGAAGAAGAAGGAAGAGCAGGGAAGATGACAAAAAGGTGAGAAGAGAGGAAAAGAAGGAGAGAAGAAAGGAGAAGAAGAAAAAAAAAGAGAAATAAAGGAAAAAGAGAAGGAAAAGAAGTGAGAAGAGGGAGAAGAGAAGAGAGAAGATGGTGGAGAAGAAAAAGAAGAAAAGAAAAAGAGGAAGAAAAGAGAGGAGAAGAGGAAGAGAAGAGAGAAAAAGGAGAAGAAACGATGAGGGAGACGTGATAAAAGAGAAGAGGGATAAGAGAGAAGAGCGGAGAAGAGAAGGGGGAGAAGAGAGAAAATAAGAAAAGGAGAGAGAAAAGGAAGAAGAACACCAAGAAGAATAAAAGAGAGAAGAAGAAGAGAAGAAGAAGAGAAGAGAGGAGAGGAGAAACTACCCACCAAGGAACTGTATTTTGGCGTCCAGAGGGCTGAGGGAGTGCATCGCAGCTATCTGACCCAGACAGAAGGAGTGGATCTCCTCCACTCTGCTGCTGAGTCCGTCCTGTGATGGAAGGTACTCCTTCATCTCTGGCCTTGTAGAGACATACAACCAACAAGTGTTAATGTACACATACTGACATTAAGAAGACTTTAAGAGTTCGGCCTAGTAGTCAACTTGTTAAGTTAAGATGTGGTTAGCTTAGCTTCGCGTAAGGACTGAAAGGATAGAGAAACAGCTAGCCTTGTTCTGTTCAAAGTGAAAAACTACACCTACCAATACTAAAGCTGAGTAATTAACATGTATATTATTTGTTGAATTCATACACAACCTGAAGCTATTTATTGGTATCAGACAGGAACTGTGTCTGGGAGCTGCTAACTGGAGTCTTGGAGTCTTGTTAGGTTGGAGGCGTTGGAGTCAACCTCACAGTTAGGTTGGAGGCGTTGGTCGGTGTATTTTTGAATTCCGTCGCGCGGCCTCTCCCTGCCCTTTCCCCCCACCGAACGTGCATTCAGTCTTTAAGCTAAGGTAGGCTAACCAAGACTTGACTCCAGCTCCATACCATTATCTTAAAGCTAGGGTGGGCAATTTTGGAGAAAACAGCCGTTGACTTGACTACCAGCCAAGGTGACCGGACAGTCCCACAGCCAATAAGAACGGAGAATCGGAGCCTCGCTCTGATTGGTCAAAGTGTACATGAGCCAGCTCCATATGAGCCATTATCTATAAGTAAAGAAATTACCCACCCTTTTAAGCTTTTTGCTTTATATCAATAAAGTTTCTTCGAACCCTTGTTTTTGTCACCCAAATGCAAATAAAAGGGGCAAAAAAAGTAATAAATAATTTTTTAAAACTAGGTTGATTTTTCTGAGCTTTTAATCTCCGAATAAAGGCATCAACCAATCATGTTTTCTGGAACAGACGTATTCAAAGCGTACACTGTAGTGTACAAAAAAAATGTGAGGCACCTCGTCTCGTCCCCGGTGTTTACAAGCTTGGGAGCCACAACAAAAACTGAGGGGCTCTCAAAGTGTGATGACCCTTTATAATGTGGACTGCCGTTTTTTGAAGCCTTTTGGCTACTAATCTTGAATTACAGCTGTTGCCATGTTTTTTTTGTTGCTGCTAATAAACGGTAGTTGCCATATTTAGAATGCGAAGGAGTGACGTAGTGATGCCGCATACAGCTCTGTTAGCGGCAGGGACATTTCAATCACAGTTAGCCAACCCTTTGACTCTAAATGAACCATCATTTACTAAATGAACATCATGCTGTATTGAAAAAGACTTTAAACTAGAGATTGAGACCATAAACTTATGTTTATAATGTTTACTGAGGGAATAAATCAAGAGAGAAGTAGAGTCATTTTCTCATAGTCTTCTATACAATCAGACTTCTTTTTACAATCAGAGGAGTCGCCCCCTGCTGGATAGTGGAGAGAATACAAGTTTTAGATACGTCCGAATTGACTTCTCTGTCGCATTGCTTTGAGAGGTTGCCTCCTGGATCTAAAAAAGCTATCTTTGTGACTGATGTCTTTATTATATTTTAGTGGAGGAATCAAAGACGACACCGTCTATACATCTGAAGAGTTGTAAGCAGCCACAGAGGAATATGTGTATTTAAGTAACATTTCAGTGATTCGTTTGTGTTGGAATGTTTTGTTCCATTGAGCTTTCCACAATTACCCGTTACTAAACAGATCAGCATTGTATTATCATGAACGTCGTGCGTGTGAGACTCACAGTGAGGGCTGATCCCTCAGTCCCTGAGCCAGATGCTGCAGGGCTGACAGCTCCGCTATCTGCTGGACTGATGAGGAACCACCTGCAGCAGGAGGAAGCATCAGCCGCCCACTGAGGTAGTCGGACAGGAGCTACACACCAACACAGAGATACAGTAAAGATAAAAATGAGATGGATCCTCAACCAGCGGCTAGACAATGCACCACTGCTTCTCCTGAATGTCTGAACTGAAGCTGTCACCTGCTGATAGTGGAACTCCACGTAGAGGTCACTGTTGTAGGACAGAGGGTTCCTCCAGATCAGTCTTTTGAGGGAAAAGAAGATGGTGCCGTTGTCCAGCAGGAAGTCGAACAGATACTCCTCGCCGTGAAGGGGACGCACCATCCCATCTGACGGAGGAGGAACAGGACGTTGATCTGTTAATCGGGCACTTTTTACTTGCATCTAATGTGGCAATAAACATCTGGCCGATTAATTCTGGCAGGATAAATTTCTGTGATCACATCCCCTATGTGATATAATATATATATTTTTGTTGTTGTAGTTTTCTTTGTTGTTTGTTGTTGTTGTTATAATATATATATATAATTTAGTTTGTTCTTGTTCGTTTTCTTTCCTAATTAGCAAACTGGGAATATACAAGCTAAACTTTGTTTTGCAACCCTGTCATACAATGACAAATAAAAACTTTTTTACCTGAAAGGACAAGACAGGAGCATAAAAACATTGAAATAAAATTCTTACATTTAAAAATAAATGTATTAAAATATTCCTGCAAAATAAAGCAGCAAAGTTCAAGTTCCAAAATTGTTTAATTAAAGTTCTATGTTCTATTAAAGTAACTTTAACAGGTTACGCCTTTACAACCACTGTGGACTGTGATTTATTTTTTTGAATAAAAAGGTCTAACCCTAAAAATTGTTGGATGGCATTTAGTCTCTGTTTATTATTTATACATATATATATAAAATTATTATTTAATTTTTCACGCACCGG
The DNA here is from genome assembly GCF_027596085.1 of Anoplopoma fimbria. Lineage (NCBI taxonomy): Eukaryota > Metazoa > Chordata > Actinopteri > Perciformes > Anoplopomatidae > Anoplopoma > Anoplopoma fimbria. Next base: position 1,283,383 of record NC_072453.1, read on the forward strand.
GATCAGACCTGTACACTGTGTGAACTGACACACAAGGTCAGGTATCAGAATCGGTATCGGGGAGATTTTTTTTTTTATCGGAACATCTTCAGATCCTAATACAAGAGCTTAGTGAGAAAATATGTAATTTGGGTGGCCTGTCCCTTTAAATTTGACTGACAAAATAATCTTTTTAATTTTAAATGCATCAGAATTGTACTTGTATCAAAGTAGAAAAGGCACAGCATCTACTGGTAAAGCAAACAGGAGATCAGCATCTTAAACACGACTAGTAAAAAAAAAAAAGCATATTTCAAGTCCAAACACCGGCAAACTGTGGTTTCTATACTGGATATCAATTAGAAACAGTATTAGTCTGATTTACCCTGATTTCGGTTGGCAAGGATGGAGAACTCTTTGATTTCTGTGAGATTTGAGATGCTCATCTCTTCACAGAACTCTCTTACCACATCTGCTGCCATCTAGAAGGAAGACACAAAATACAACAACAGGTATATGGATAATTTACAAAAAATGAGGTTTTGTTTTAAGACAGGTAGGTTTAAATTAATCTTACTCTAAAGCTATTCAGACTAAAAAAGTAATTGCTATGAGAGCAGGGAAAAAATCTTGAAAACTATTAACCATAGAATTACAAGAAAAAGAGACTGTGGCACATGAGGTAGAGCGCTTCTCCCGTAACCACAAGGTTGGTGGTTCAAACCCCTCTACCGGCAACATGCCGAGGTGTCCTTGAGGAAGACACCTAACCCCAAGTTGCTCCCCGGGCGCTTCATTGCAGCCCACTGCTCCTCCGGGATGGGTTAAATGCAGAGAAATAATTTCCCCATTGTGGGACTAATAAAGGCTTAATTATTATTATTATTATACTAGCAGTCAAAAATGAAATTAGGGAAATTGGTGACAAATACAAAGGGAATAAAAGTCAAATAACAGTGAAGGAGGTCAAAACTGTTAATGAAGCCTGGAAAATCACCTGGGTTAGATGGTTTTCCCTCAGAATATATATATTAAGTATGTCCATAAATTGGCTCCCATCCTGACACCTCTGCACGAAGAATCATTCTCATTCTGATATACCGAATTGTTCAAAGAGGTACAGACCCCACCGATCAAGGAAATTATAGACCTGTTAGTTTGATTAATGTTAACTGCAAAAGTTGAACAAAGATTTTGGCTATGAGGCTGGAAGCTATTCTACAACATATAATACATGCAGACCAAGCGTGCGGATAGATATTATTTTACACCCCTGAAAATGTATCAATTGGGCTTAATGCATGTTAATGCTTAAATGTTGGAAATGTAAAAAAGAAATGGGCACTTTTCTCCAAGCTCTGTGGGAGTGTTCCAATGCCGTACCTTTAAGTTAGGTGTTAAGTGTGTCCTTTTTATTAGTCTCAGAATCCTTGTTCCTGTATCTATGTATATTGTTAAAATTAATAGAAAACTTTTTTTAGGTAATGCAACTTCCCAGTAGAAACACTTAAATACTCCTTATTTAAATCTTAAGGTCTTGTAAAATGCAAAATTCCAGAGTCATGATCCTTCCTCTGTTCATGTGAATGAGCCTAAGAAAGAGGCTGGACCCAGGGCTGGGAGGCGGGGTTAAAGGAAACACTAGTTTACTTGCTCTATAGACCCCCATGGATGCAGGAGATCACTGGAAGATCCAGGTGTTTTCATCTAACTCATAAGTCTAACTTTTTTGCTTCATGTGCCACTAAGCAACTTTCATAGTATTTCTATCTTTACGAGGACACAGATAAATCTTACACTGAAGCTGCGTATCTTGATGGGGAAGTCCACTCCTCCTGGTAGCTGGATGGGAATACGTCGAGAAGTTTTGCCAGCCTGCAGAAAGCCAAGACACACTCAAAAAAATCAGTTCAGCTGTAAATGCAGAATGTGAAGGGAATGTAACAGTTGAAAAATACACCATGAAAGACACGCTCTAGTTCTAGTGCTCTAGTTTATGGGTTAACTTGCCAGTATGGCCTCCATCTCAGTGTGTGAGGGGATGTTACGGCGGCCGCCAAAGCTGAGAGATCGCTTGAGGTTATCCTGACACACGCACGCCAGCTCTGAGGACACATATGTGTTTGTTACAGACAGTGTGTGCACTGAAAGATACATTATATACATCTGAATATGTTGCTGGCATTGTTTAAACATGACAATGATTTGTATTGATATGCATTTTTTGTGGTACTGTGTATGCATTTTTGTGTGTGTTCCTCCTACCTTGGTATGGGTGCTCGTAGTCCTGAGAGATGTAGTATAGGTGACTTGTGACGTACGGCTGCAGAGTACCAGAGCACGGGAAGAACCCGGTCATCAGCTGGAGCAGCCGCCAGCCGAGGGTGCAGATGGACCTGTGAAGACAACGCAAACAGGGCAAATACAATTTTTGCATTTTAATCCTCCTTAAAATGCTAAATTACAGAAAGAAAAAACCTCTGGAAACAGTGGCTGGGTTCACTTTGTTACTCTTTAACTGTACATGTTGGACTTAGAGAAAATAAAAATTATTATAGCCAAGTTCTGTAATGAATGTTATAGAGAAGTTCTGTAGGAGCGCCTTGCTATGTAACTACAACATCCAGGGTTTTGATCTGACCTTGGAACCGTTGTTGCATGTCATACTCTCGTATTGCCAAGAAAGCCCTTGAGATACTCACACCGTTTGTTACAACGTATCTTTGTGAGCAATCCTTTTCGAGGATGGTGGACATGAAAACTAAGAAAAGGAACAGACTTTGCTGCGAAAATGATATGAGAGTGGCACTTGCCAAGATGAAGCCGCGCATTTCTGAAAGGCAACAGCAAAAGTCACATTGATTTGCAGTAAATATTCACTGAGTTATGTTTTTGTGTGAAATTCATGTTTTGTTGGTTTTGTTCTTTGCACACAGTGATTTTGTGTGCAACTGATGCATGGTTCATTTTGTGCACTAATAAAATATATACCTATGTTTTGAAGAAATCATATTTTATTTTTCCAATTACGAAGGGTTCGGTGAATGCACTGATGAAGCTCGCAGGGTTCAGTACCTCCAATAAGGTTAAGAACCACTGCTTTAAAGTGATCAAAATGTAAAAAAATTACTTTCATGAACTGTGAGCTCACTGTGAAAGGCTTAAAGTTCCCATATGAAAACAAGGACATCTCCCAGACCTGACAACGCCGTGGTAGCGACCTGTCAATAAAAAGGTAGCCCCACCCTAAAGCATACCCTGCTTTATGGTCTATTTGACTCTAAATGGATCATAATTTACTAAATGAACATCGTGCTGTATTGAAGAAGACTTGAAACTAGAGATTGAGAACATAAACTCATGTTTACAATGTATACTGAGGGAATAAATCAAGTGAGAAGTAGATTCATTTTTCATAGACTTCTTCACACTCAGACTTTTTTTGGAACCAGAGGAGTCGCCCCCTAGTGGCAATTAGAAAGAATGCAGGTTTAAGGCACTTCTGCATTGGCTTTACTTTTAAGACCAGGATGTTGACCCTTTCTAATAACTAGGGATGCACCGTTAAGATTTTTTTAGTCTTGATACTGAGAGCAATTTTTGGGCTTTGAGTATCGGGCAATATCGAAAACTGATCCGATAACGGTGTTTAATGAATGCTTCACTGTGTGGAAGTGATCAAGATCAGTCTTTTATGTGGCAGGCTTGACTTAAACATTGCTTTCTTATCACTGTAAAACAAAATGTCACAAATATATACATAGATATCAATTTTACTGAATTGTTATTTATCATTAAGATAATGAATTTTGAACCAGCAACTTGGTAAAGCATCTTAAAAATTAACATAAAATACAATTTAAGCGTAAACCTTTTCAATGCAGCAACAAAGTGGTCGGTTAAGATAATCGGAATGGGTGCATCTCTAGTAAAAGTATGAATTGAGAATGTTACAAAACACACGTAACAAATGTGACACTCACTTTGTTGGGTTGTTGGTGGTTTGCTTGATGACCTGGCAGTAGATTTCATCTCTCAGTAGCTCCTTTTCCTTCCCTAACTGAACACATGAGAGAAACTCTTCTTTAAATCCCATAGAAGTCTATTTGAGGTCCGTCAAACTCATGCAGAGTCTCAAAAGCGCTACATAAATGCAGACCATTAGATTACACTGCTGGAAAGAGCACTGACCAGTATGATGTGGTTCAAGCAGTCTGACTGGGTGTTAGTGTTCGTCATTGGCATGTCACCCATGAACTGCATCAGGTCTGGAGGGACAGATTAAAGGAACAGTGAAGGAGGAACAGAGTACCAGTGGTCTCAGTGTGTATCAGTATGGTTTGATGGATGCACTCACTCATGAAGCACTGGACAGACAACTCGTTGATTTCAGGATCATTGTAGAAAATGAGGGACTCCTGTATGGGAGCCTGGAGGAACCAAATCCAATGCTGTTAGTAGAGTCGGATTTACTCATGAAGACTAACATCAAGATCTCTACTACAAGAGCGACCTGAGAACAACTGACACATTTACTCATCCTAAAAAGACAATTCAGTCATCTGGCAACATTTTTGTTCCCTTTGATCTCAACTAGTGATGTCAAATATCTCGGCAACTTAGGCAGCATAACCTTATAAATAAAACTTTTTTATATATAAACAGGTACCAATATCACTTTTAGATGTCAGTTATGACCTCTGACCTTTTTATATAACTAATTTCTCATTTTCTCTGCCAGACATCAGTCTGTTGGGGGATCATGTGTTGGTTGTGTATGTTTATGCATGTGTGTATCTATCTGTCTGTCCACACTTAATCTCACATACTAAGAGATCCATCAGCGTTTTTTTTGTTTTTTTTTTACTGTTTTGGCTCATTCTCATGGCATCTTCTCCAGCAACAGAAGGCAGCTGATTTCAGCTTACTCATTTATTCAAATGTTTTCAATAAAATGCACTGCTATTCTTATTTGTCTACTGGGGGTTGCGCTGCGCAATTAAAAGTAGCAGGCCCTATACTGCAACGCTATTATAGATCCCACGTGCTTACGTACAGGCTACATATATAAAATAATTTTTTACATCAACTTGATATGCTGTGTTTAAAGCTTACTTTCACTACCCCCAAGTGGCCAGAAAACTAGTTCATGCATGTTTGACAAAATTTTGTGAATAACATTATAAAAAGCCTGGGACACATCTACAAACTGTACTATGAGTTGTACTATGAGCAGGTCCAAAGCGACTGCTTTGGTTAAAATACATTATTTCCTTCACCACTTATTTCAGGACAAGACAACTTATATATAGACATATTATGCATGGATACAGATGTGTCCATGTATGATAACTGCAGCATGAGTAAGTACAAACCATGAGAGATGATGTTAGAGGGATTGTAAAGTCTTACTTCTGTGTGTTGAACCACCTCTGCAAAATTCCTTGCACTTGCTGGCAGACCTGTGGTCCCCACTCTTTAATGAACAAATAATGGTAGCACAAAATTAGCCACGACAAGTCATGAACCCAAACCATCCGAACATAAACCCAAAAAATCGCCATAAGCCTTTTATCATACCGGAAATACTTTGTGGCGAACTCAGCCATGCCCGAGAGGATCTCCAGCTCGTGGACTGATCCCTCTATTGAGCCTTGGACGGATCTCCGGCCCGAAGCCTCTTTGGATCGCTGCTCTGAATCCAACCTGCCAATGCGTCTACCAATGGGACCTGTAGACGGGCCCTCGGGTGGACCGACGGGTGTAGCACCCCTTCTGCTTTTCCTCCTTTCATCTCTTTGGTCGAGGTGCAGACCGTGGTAGTCCGGTGCAGCTGATGGCTGGGTGAGGTCATCCGGGAAAAGACCAGAGCGCCCTCCCATGGTGCCAAAACGCCAGCCTGGTGGAAACACACACAAATATGTTTTTTTGATGAGAAGGAGATTAAGATATTCATTGAACAATGAGCAAGATAAGGCATATCTGACCCTTAAAAACTAGTATGATCTCACCTGTCTGAAGTACTTCCATTGGCAGCAGTTTGATGATGTCACCCTTGCTGAAGCTGAGCAGACTTTTGTCATCTGTTGCAAAACTCTTCAGGGCTACGACGTGGCCTGAGTCCTAGAGGGAAGCGAGAGAGATGTCCAGGATGGTGATATGTGCATCACATGACCATAACACGCCCCAAAGCATTAAAATGAAAGATAACGATGAATGATGATGATTTAAGACCAAAGAGGTACCCTGATGAGCTCCTGGAGGAATAACCGGATCATGGCGGTGATCTGCGGAGCTCTAGATGACTGCATCACCAACTTTTCCCTCGTCAACTCCAGTTCAACTCTGTCTGAACCCTGGAGGTCAACTGACAGCAACTCTGCAAAACTGTATTCATACAGTGAGTTAACATTCTGTGCAAGAAACAGAGGCTGTAAGTGACGAAATCAGATAGTAGGGCTGCACCAAATGCCTTTTTTTTTACGTTCAAAGTTTCTAGTGAGGTTTTCAAATGAAACTTTAAAAGTCTGTAGTCATATTTTATGACATCATCATCCTAAAAATGGATAAACAAATAGATTTTTTGTAAATTTTTGTTAATGGTTGTATATAATTCATGGTGCTGTTAGATTGCTGCTAGACTGCCCTGTTAATACAGCTGTGTGCCTCCCTTTGAGTACACTAAACGGGAGAGCAAACAATTTTTTTACTGCAGTGAAAATGTTGTTTGTGAACAGCTGAACCCCAAGAACTCCTGTCTGTTTCTCCAAACTCCACCTACTGCAGGTAATACGCTGACTATCGCTAACTTAGAACCCGACTACAAATATTCCAAAGCATCCCTTTAGATGCCAGGGAATCTTTGGCACACCTGACTCCCGAAATTGCCCATTTCACATCCCATCAGTGTGCACTCTGGGAAGGTAAGTAAGACAGGGGTTCTCCCGTTGTAAACGCAGTCCCTTTGTGGATTCACATGCACAAACTAGAATGTTTTTCGGTTTAGGTGGAATCTCTCTCTCTATCCTACCAAATTACCATTAGAAGCCTTACTACCTTGTAAGAAAATAAGAGATGAATTATATAAGATAAGATAAGATAAGATAAGATAAGATTTTATTAGTCCCGCAGGGGGAAATTTGCAGGTTAGGGAGAGAGAGAGGGGGAGAGAGAGAGAGAGAGAGAGAGAGAGAGAGGGAGAGAGGGAGAGAGAGGCAACCAGAAAAGCAAAATTAAATAGAAACTGAAAACAACTTCCTTTACTCTTACTTTAACTTCTATATTTCATTGAGGCTACTTACTAAAAAGAAAAATATATACAGATTCATTTCCTGGCTATAGCAACCTCTGGGACTGAAGTTGCACAGCTGTACCACCAAGTGCTGCCCCTCTGAGGGACAGGATAGTAAAGAGCCCGCCAGTCAGAGGATGGCGAGATACCATATTGTTTAAATATTTGTTGAGTTCTGGCACATTCTGCCAAGTTGGTCCACCAGGCTCATGACGGGCAAACTATTTAGCATGACACAGAAATAATAACTAACTAACCAATCTTCTGTCTTTAAAATAAGACTGAAACCACTTTATGCGGAAAACATGGATGACACCTAGAAGGTGTGTATGCGGGCTGCATGTTTACCTGTATCTTGTGAGCAGGCGGAGGTGTTTGGAGTTGATGCCTGATGCTCTGACCACCTTCAGGAGACGAATGCCCCGATGAGACACACCCAACACCTGAGCATCCCCACTGTCCAACTTCAGCAAACACAAAGAGAAGATGCTTATCAATATGTGCAAGTGGTTAGTGGTCCGGCAACAATTTATGCTTGAAACGAGCCAGAATACCCCCTAAAATTATTGTATATGTCACAATAAAATAAGTTTGACCCAGGCGGCAACCTCCAGTTCTGCCAAGTGAAGCAAATGCGGAAGTGTATTAAAACTTAAATAAGTCCATTTGTATAGAAGCCTATGATAAAATGACTCTACTTCAGTAAACATTGTAAACATGAGTTTATGGTCTCAATCTATAGTTTCAAGTCTTCTTCAATACAGCATGATGTTCATTTAGTAAATTATGGTCCATTTAGAGTCAAATAGACTGAAAAGTGGAGTATGCTTTAGGAAGGGTTTACTGTGTGAGGTCTCTGTCGCTACCAGAGCCGTATACGGCGTCTCTAAGTCACTCCTTGGAATTCCAAATATGGTAACTTCCGTTTATCGGTTGCAAAAAACCAACATGGCGACGGCAAAATCGTTGAACTCCAAGCTTCACAACGGCAGTCCACAAACCAATGGGTGAAGTCAAGATGACTCTGTTCGTGTGAATGAGCCCCGATAACAAGGCTGGACTGAGAGCTGGGAGGCGGGGTTACAGAAAACACTAGTGGGCCTGCTCTACAAGGTCTTGGAATGTCTCTATGAAGAAAATTTGGACTACAATCTAAATTTTGCTGTCCAACCCTGTCTTACAATGACAAATAAAAAGCTTGTAACTTTGTAACCAAATCATTTTTTTTTTGTATTATATGATCAGGGCTGCACGGTGGTGTAGTGGTTAGCACTGTCGCCTCACAGCAAGAGGGGCCTGGGTTCAATTCCCGGGCTGGACAACCTTCTGTGTGGAGTTTGCATGTTCTCCCCGTGTCAGCGTGGGTTCTCTCCGGGTTCTCCGGCTTCCTCCCACAGTCCAAAGACATGCAGCTTAGGTGCATTGAAGACTCTAAATTGCCCGTAGGTGTGGATGTGAGTGTGAGTGGTTGTTTGTCTCTATATGTCAGCCCTGCGACAGACTGGCGACCTGTCCAGGGTGAACCCTGCCTTCACCCATTGACAGCTGAGATCGGCTCCAGCACCCCTGCGACCCTTAACTGGATAAGCAGGTTACGGAAAATGGATTATATGATCATCAAGTTAGCAAGACAATAAAAAAAACGTAGATGCTAAACAAGCTGCAGATTCAAAAATGTAATCAGCTGAGTCTTGTGATTGGTTCGCCAGCCAATGCATGAAAGTGTCTTCCTAGTACACCTTTATGTGCTTGTCCCTACAATGTTACTGCTTGCATTCACAACATGGCCATACCAGCATTTTACCTGAACCATTACTGGAGCCCCTTTCACACGACAGCCCTTAACGCAAATTACCTAATAATTTGCACAGGAGATTGAACAGACTTTTCCCTGCCAGCTCCCTCTTACAAAGTCTGTGTAATGCCCAATCAAGCCCATAGAATAGACTTTAAAGGGATGCTGCTGGTTTATAAGCCCCTCAACAATCTTGGGCAAAAAGAAGTCACATAAACCCAGTAGGACTCTTAACGAAGGACTCTCTTTAGGAAACAGTCAACTGGTAGAACCTTGAGTCAGAACCAAACATGCTGGACACAGATGGAGCCAACTTCCTGATGATCTCAAATGCTCCGCAAATGTAGAAAATGCTGTCTTCTTCTGCCATTGATTGATTGGTTTGCAACTAATTTTCACATCTAATTTTATTCTGAACTAAATTGATTCATATCTGGTATTCATTGCTTATTGTTTTCAACTGTTGTTCTAATGCCTTTCTTTTCCTGCGTAAAGCACTTTGAATTGCCTCAGTGTTTGACATGTGATATACAAATAAAAGTAGCCTGGCCTTACAATGTCATAGAACAAAAAAACACTGAGACGCTTCACACATTATCTCCAACTCTTTCTGTCATGGTCACCTTCACAGGGAACAGACGAATGAAGTAGTTTTCCCAGTTGTCTCGAGCAGCAATGACAATCCTCTTCTTCATGCTGTCATTCTGGATGGTGCTTATAGTCATTCCCACATCGAAATTTGCTGGAGTTCAAATGGGGATAAAAAAAATATGGGATAATGATCAGCAAAGTAATGGAGAAACAAAACAGAAATGACAGTTCATATTCATACTTCATACTCATTCCAACCATAGTGTTTATAAAGATAATAACATCAAGTGGGAGGGAGCAGAGATGTCCATCTATATATAAACAGTCAACCTCTTGTAAATGACTTTAGCTTGTAACAAAAACAATGGAATCCAACATTATGACAATCTGTCTAACACTCTCACCCAGCAGGTCCTTCATCTTTCTCCTCTCCTCTCTGCTGATCCTCACACAGCTGTCAGAGTAGGTGTCTCTCATAATCTAAAACACATCACGCAATGACAATGGGAGGAGACTGATGTTTACTGCATACATGTATGTTTATATATATATAAATATATGTATATATAAATATATGTGTGTGTGTAATTATACTAACCTGTTCACACAACAGATTGAGGATGTAAGGCCGGTTGAAGATCTCTCTGGGGTAAAACACCTGCACACAAACAAAAACATTCCCAGATCTGTGTAGTGAAAGGCATTATTGATGAATCCAACGCACTTGTGTCAGTCTGAACACATCTGTGTTCCTTTGATGTTATTACTAGCAGCGACAGCTTGTTGCTGGAAAAATGTGGTCCTGGAGACACCTACTGTATCAGGTACTACCACAGAGGAGGTTTAGAGTACTTTAGAGCCAGGTGTGGTGTGAACACGACAACAGCTTAAGCACACATCCAGTGGACACATGGAGCAACACAAGCATGTATTTGGTGTCGTGTTTGTGTCCACCTGGCTAATGTAAGTCCAAGATTCTCTCTTCTTTTAGCTTTGTTTTGGTCTCCACCAGCTACGGAGAAAAATATCTAAAGCTGCTAAATAAAAACTGCCTAGAGCTGAGGGAACTGCAGAGTTTGTGATAATTATCTGTGGGTTCCTCACTATGAGGGACACATATCACATAACAAAGCCATTTAATCCATTGTCAATAAAAAAAACATTGATCCGTACAGCTTTAGGTGTATACTGGTCTCCTGATACATGTGTGTGTGTGTCTTACTTCTTTTCGCAGGAACAGTTTTCCCGGCATGTTGGAGTAAGAGAAGTAAACCCCAGCAGAGAAGCGGTGGAGCTGGGAGCGAGCACCCTCCACATCTGGCATCACATCTGCAGTTAACAAACAGCAGATGAAGGTCACTGACTGACATGAACTTCCTCACATTCGATAACATTGGGTTGAATGCTAGCCAGCAGCAACTGCCGGCATAAATACTTCATATGAGAGGCCTTTAAACCCGCTTAAAAAACACAATGTCTGGAGAACAAGGTGAGAGGGACACCCACTGAGAGACGGGGCTGCCATGGGCGGCGGGTCGGGGATGCCCTGAAGGATGGGCACTGGGCGCAGGGGAGGCGGCGGGGAGTCGGGTGGAGTGGGCGGGGGTTGTTTGGAGCGCTGCGAGCCAAATAGGGACTCCAGGGAGCGCTGTTTCTGCTTCATGGTGCTGGAGATGACACGGGGCCCACTGGTGGAGGGAGGAGAGGAGGACTGTGGGGACGGGGTCCTGGGAGGAGGAGGCTGCCACTTGGGCTCGGCTGGCGGAGGAACCCACTGGTTCTGCAAACATTAAGAAGGTGTGAGGATGTAGCACACGGTATGCTCTAGACAGAGATACTCAATGTGAGGGAAAATAACAAGCCTAACAATAAAATAGATTTTCATTCCTAGAGAAATTCAGATGCATTTTCTTTGTATTTGTAGTCGCGGTTCGACTCTCCATCCTGACCTTCGGCTGTGGCACTGGTGCTTTGTTTTTGAGTTTGGCCAGAGCTTCCTCTTTGGGGTCATTCTTCTTTACAAAATGCCGTGTAGGAGGTCTGTGAAGAGGATGAGATTGACATCAGGGGATTTTCTGAAAAGATTGTCGTAAGTTGATTGAATCTCTTTAAGCAGTATGATCAATTTCTGCAAGGTGTGTTCATTGAAAATGTTACAAACATTATTCAGATGAGTAACTTTTCATGTCATCTCTTTCACCTTTGGAAGTATTGTTAAAACAGTCTAAACTTATTTTCAATTTCATGAATTGGGAGTGTGATTTCACCTCATGCTGGCTGCACAATAACGCAACAACAATGTTCAAAAGGTCAGAGACACGGTGCCCGTCCGATGTTTCTACAACCACAGAATGATTTTGACTCCCATTTTACACTGTAATTAACTCGGGGAGAAAAGGTGTCCAAGCTATAGACTGTATATAAGAAGTGGATGTAGTCATCGTGATGTCACCCATTGGTTTGTGGACTGCCGTTACGTAACCTCGAGTTCGGCGATTCCGACGTCGCCATCTCGGCTTTTTTGCAACCAATTAATAGAAGTTACCATATTTGGAATTCTGAGGACTGACATAGTGATGCATCGGCTTCACTCAGCAGAACCAGGGGTTGCATCCTGGTATAGACCTCAAAGTGAGCAGCCTTGAAACCGACCTGACAGGCAGAAAGGGTTTGGCTTCCGTTTGGGGTCGGTTGTTATACTTCTTGATGATTTCCCGGATGTTGGAGGTGGGCTCGGGATTAGGTGTAGCCAGAGTCGGTGCTGCTGGTGGGGGGGTCACCTCTCTGGCAGAACGGGTGGGCAGACGCTTCACTGTGGGAGATGAGAGACAGAAAACTGCATACCGAGCTGTACCATAAAACAGACATTTTAGCTTTGGGGCTTCCTTTTCCTTTTTATGCCCTGGAATTGAGATTTACAAACTACACAATAAAACAGCTCTCAGACAGTAAAGTAATATTTGGAACTTGTTCCATCTTCTCACCCTCGGGCTTAGATGCTGTTGGTGACGGACGTGGCGACGGCGGGGAGTGTCTCCGCTGTCTGGGTGGGCTGGAGGGGGCCGGAGGAGGCTTTGGAGCTTTGGAGCCCCCTCTGGGCTGAAAGCCTGGAGGGCAGTAGAGGAGATAGATGGCAAGGAATGAGGAGACGCATGACTTAAAATAATTATAATAAGCATGGTGATTTAATTTGGTTAAATGGTATAACAGCAGTGAGCCGTTACAACATTGTTTTATATCACATTAAAGCGAGATATCTAGATAGACAGAAAGCTTTAAGCCCCAACCTCTACTGCATTTATGTTCGATACTAAGTTAGATAGAAAAAAGTAAAAAGTTAGGGCTGAATCGGCAGGGTTTGTGTGGGACAGTTTGAAAGATAGTTTATTTACAAAAATAAAAGTATTACTGGATGGTTGCTTGTCAGCTTCACTCACCAATCTTCTGGAAGTAGTCCCTCTTGTCTCCGAAGGACTGCAGGTCATCCGGATCTGGTGAATCCACTTCCCTTTCTGGCTGTAGGAGAAAAAAACAAGGGCACACGAAACGTCACCGCATGAGAAGGAAACAGATCCGGTGATATCAGTTCTTTCATATTTACGGTTTAAGGGTAAGGGTCTTCAAGAACATCAATGAATGTCTCTACTAAAAAGTGCTGTTGCTCTGGTTGACATATTCCTTCATTACCATGGACACGCATACTGTAGTTTGTTTCGTCTCAATCCCACAAACACCGTCTTGCTGCCACAAACACTCACAAGAGCACTAAATGTGGACTAATCTACCGCTGAAAATATTCCTCAACAAATGCACTGTTTTCTCCTGTATGAGTAAAAAAGACCGCCTGTTTAGGAAAATTACTGAACATTTTTTTAAAACATGAAAGTGTGTGTGAGCTGTCTTTAAAGAGGGATGTCTTGAAAAGTTACCCATGGGCTTGGAGGTTGGAGCCACAGAAAGGTTAGGGAAGTCAGACAGCACTGAGGCGCTGACAACCACATTTAATATATATATTTTTTGTTTTCTTTCCTATGTAGCAAATTGGGAATACAATCAAAATGTTGTTGTGCAACCATTTCGTACAATGACAAATTAAAACTTTGTAACTTGTAACTTGTATGCTTCAGCCAACAAGTGAAGTCACAGTTTACATCCATGTCTGTCCAAAAGTCATCACTTTAGAATTGTACCCTATTAGACAATTGTGTGAAATTGTCATAACTAGCATATACATTTTTACATCTGTGATTTGGGGCCAAAAACATGTTTTGAGAGGTCACAGTGACCTTTGACCACGAAACCGGTCAAAGGTCCATCCGGACTCAAGGATTTCCAGACGGACCTTTGACCAGTTTCGTGGTCATTTTTACCAAACTTTAAGAAATCTCCTCCAGTCTTTCCTGAGATATCGCGTTCACAAGAATGGGACGTAAGTACGTTTTGACAGTCAGAAAATCAAAAACATAATGCCTGCGACCACAGATGTCGGGAGAGCTTTTGGGGTTAAGTGTCCTGTCCCTGGACATGGACAGGAGGAATGTAGGAAATAAAATAGCAAAAAACTCTGGTACAGTTAGATGAGGGTGTAAAAAAAAAAAGGAAGACACTACAAAAATAAACACTATATTCAGAAATACCTCTGGCTCAGGCTGCCTGTAGGTGGAAGCGCGTTCAGGTGCAGCCGCAGCCGCAGCCGCAGCCGCAGGCGCTTTGGGCCGGGCATGCGCTTTGGGCCGGGCAGGTGGGGGTGTGGGTGGGGGAGACGGAGGGGAGCGCGAGCGCGAGCGTTCCCAGGACCGCCTCTCAGACTGACGCCTCTGCTGTTTCTCCTCCTCCCGCTGCTGCTTTCTCTCCTGCTCCTTCTGCTTCTTCTGCTGCTCCTGGGTCTGCTGCTGGGACAAACTCATCGCCTGCAGGGTCATCTGCTGGGCCTGCAGAGGAGGAGGAGGGGAGGAGGAGGGGGAGGAGGAGCAGGAGGAGGAGGAGGAGGGGGAGGAGGATGAGAGAGGGCAGGTAAGCACAAGATGCATCGTGCTAGAAGGATAGAATGGTCAGTGTGCCTGTCCTCACCATGATAACGGCCTGCTGGTTGATGAGGGCCTGCTGCGATGCTGCCATCTGCATGGGGTCGGCGACAGACGGGGCCGGCATGGGAGGCATCATCATGGCTGTGTAGAGACGTATATGACAAACTGTTTCTCAAGGCGGAATCAGCTACATTTAAATATTTAACAAAGGAACGGACACAACATAACATTCAGCACAAACATAAGCTTAAACTTAGGGGGGATAACGTCCAATCTATCTTCCAAATCATGTTTCTCCCAGACGGCAACCTGCAGAGGTGTCTTTAAACTTGCATTTTCTCTACTGACCAGCAGGGGCGACTCCTCTAGTACCAAAAAGAAGTCGGATTGTATAGCTGTCTATGAGAAAATGACTACTTCTGACTTGAATTATTCCCTCAGTAAACATTGTAAACATGAGTTTATGGTCTCTCGTTTCAAATCTTCTTCACTACAGCATGACGTTCATTTTGTAAATAATGGTCCATTTAGAGTCAAGCAGGGTATGCTTTAGGGTGGGGGTACTTTGTGTTAGACAGGTCGCTGCCGCTACCAGAGCTGTATATGGCATCTCTACGTCACTCCTCCGCATTCAAAATTGGGTAACTTCCGTTTATTGGTTGCAAAAAAAAAACCTGGCGACGGCCGTAATCAACGATAGCGATGTTGAAATCGCCGAATTCGAGGCTTCAAAACGGCAGTCCCCCAACCAATGGGTGACGTCATGATGACTACATCCACTTCTTATACACAGTCTATGGTCTCTCCTTACCAATTATACAAGCCTATATTTGTGTCCATAAATGAATGGAGGGCATAAGAAGGTGCTAGCTCCATTGCTTTTCAGTACAATTATTTTTGAATCAGCCCTTTTTTCTGTATTTGCCAGTTAATCAAAAGGTGAAATGTGTAAGATGTGGCCAGAATTGTTGTTTAAAACATTACTAAAAATTTAGTAAAAATTTTCAACAGGATGTCAAGAGGCTGAAATGAGTATGCTAACCAGCTAGCCCTGGCCCGTCCTGACTTGTAACACTGCTTGTGCCTCAAGAGGCGACAGTGAGGTGAGGATGATGAAGTAGAGCTGCCCGAGGGTCTGTGTATGTTTTGTTTTATTGAATTAAGTCCAAAGTGGATTACCTGGCATGGTTGGCATCATGTGAGGTGCACCATAGCTGGGCATCATAGGGTTAACCGCCGGTCCTGGGCAGAGGGAAAACAGTGAAGTAAAGATTAGAAAACAGAAAGATAGACACTTTTATTCTGCCCCTTGATGTGGGAAGGATTCAAGACCAAAGGAACACAAACGTTCTATTACAAATTAACCTTCTCACTTACCCATAGAATAGCTTGGCATTGTCATGGGTATACCTGAAGAAAAAATAAATAAATAATAATTTCTGTTAACAGATTGATGTACTTTCCAAAATGGGACTAGAAAAATTACAAATTCTACAAAAAGAATCAACTTTTTTTTTAGAAGTAACAACTTGCCAGTTTGCAATTATTATTGTTATTCTGTATTGCTAATGCTTTGAAGCATTGTTAATTTGTAGTTCTTGATTGTTTACTGTATCACAGTCTAAATTTGGACTGTGAAGGTTTCTGCAGGGTTAATCAAGAACAATTTTAGACTTGTTCTGAATCAGATAGTCAGAGCAATAATAGAGCAGCAGAGAACTGTTTGCTTTGAAATTATATATTAGAGTGATGTCCTGAGCAGAGAATGAAGTCACCCTCTCTCTGTGTGTGTGTTGTTATCAGAGCTTCTCTGTGCTTTGTTGATGTAGCTGGTCCGGCCGCAAGTGCATGTTAGTGCATGTGAGTCCTAGTGCGCGTGTCCCACTGGCTAGCTAATTGCTTCTGCTTTGCACTGTGCTAATACAACGGTTGGCGCTGATAATGTCATTCCTTACCCATGGCGCTGACACAAGGGTAGGGAACACTGGTAAACCAGGTAAACACTGTTTGCTCTGTTAGCACCGTCAGCTTGTAGCTAAGTCGTAGCCATGTTGAGAGCCACTCAACTAAGACACAAATAGACTTTAATAGACCTGAAGTAATTTTCTGAGACCCAAATGACAACAATTCAATAATTCATCACACGGTAAACTTCGTGAATTTAATCCAAGTGGTGTGGACTGCATTGCCGAGATGGAGCAAGAGATGCAGTTTGCCTACCATTTCCATACATGGGTCCAATCCCTCCTCCTCCTCTCATCCTGCGGTTCAGCATGGCCACTCTTTCCATGTCCTACACACATAAACACATACACACACACACACACACACACACACACACACACACACACACACACACACACACACACACACACACACACACACACACACACACACACACACACACACACACACACACACACACACACAGCAAGAAAGACAACCCAGTGACTTCACACAGTAATAAGATACATCAGAGATACACAATCCACCTGGGACCAACGGTCCAGGCTCAATACACCATCAAAACACTCTCTAGGGACAAAAAAATGTAGCCTTTACAATAATTACAGATACAGTTTGAAAAATAAGATAAATCTGATGACATCACTGACCGGAGGTCCTTGGTCCAGTACAGGGTCAAACAAGTCATCAACGTAGGCATCCATCTGTCGACCTCGACCTGCAAATAAGGTGGACAGTTGAAAATGCCACGGTCAGTTTATTTCATTTACCATGTAAATGTTGTTTTTACAGATTGTTGCACTGCCCAAAGTGGCAAAAAAAATTATTTTCTTGCAGGTTAAAAAACTTTTCATGACAATTGGACAATTACGCCCATTTATCAGTTACCTCTGGTAGTCAACTTCCAACAACCTGCATAGCTGTCTACCACACCTACACTTTTAGGACCCGTTCGAATTGCTTAACATGAGGTATAGAACAAGGTTTCGTCTACGAGACTTGGCCTCAGGATCAGATAAGGACCCAGTTAAAAACCCTTGTCACGTGTGTTGATATTTAGTGTAGTGGTGCATATTGCCAAACAAATGAGCAATTAATCAAATTACCACAAACTAGACTCAGTGTAAGCCTGTGGCCCTTTGGGTCACTCTGAGGGTCTAGGACCTCTGGGAGCAGTTGTCTGCTTTGCCCAGTTGGTAATCAAGCCTTGAGTTGGGACATGGCAAAGTCACTTGATTACATCTGTGCCCGAGTTCAAACATTCTCAGTTACATGACCTTGAAAAGCCAGCCAGTGTGAGCACAGTCACTTGGAACACAATTGAGTGAAAGTAAATCCGGAGTAACTGATAGACTGAGACAACAGCTGTAGAATGATTGAAGTGAGAGTTCTGCTGTTAAGATAAGTGTTAGATAAGTGGGGCAGCTGTGGCGTAGTGGAGGGCAAGGTAGTTCTCCAATCAGAGGGTCGGTGGTTCGATACCCGGCTTCAGCAGTCGATGTGTCCTTGGGCAAGACACTTAACCCCAAGTTGCTCCCGAAGGCTTGCCATCGGTGTGGACTGGATGTTGCATGAATGTTAGTTAGAGTCTGATGGTGGCACCTTGCATGGTAGCCTGTCATCAGTGTGTGAATGGTTGAATGATATGTAATATACTACTGACTGTAAGTCGCTTTGGATAAAAGCGTCTGCTAAATGACTGTAATGTAATGTGTTTTAGTTTGGTAGATCAGAGGGCGTTTGTGGGAAGAGATTGGCGGAAAGGTCTGATTCATCATTTGCCATTGATGAAAACACCTGAGAGATGCTAGGAGAGCAACGGAGCCTATGGTGTTCTGTAGGATTCAATCAAACAGCATTCTTAACATCCTCTGCGCTTCTCCCTGTACACCAACAGCTGCCCCTCCAGTCACCAGTCCATCAAGCTCCTGAAGCTCACGGTTGACACCACCCTTATTGGAAGTCATCTCTGGTAGGGATGAGTCCACCTACAGGTGGGAGATTGACCATCTGGTGACCTGGAGCGAGTTAAATAACTTGGAGCTCAACGTGCTAAAGGCAGTGGATTTCTTGAAGAACCCAATCACCATGTGTGACTCCCTGGTCAACCGCAGTGGAGTCCTTCCGCTTTCTGGGCTCCATCAACACTCAGGACCTCAAGTGGGAGCTTAACGTATGCTCCACCACCAAGAAGGCTCAGCAGAGAACGTACTTCATGCAACAGCTGAAGAAGTTAAAACTGCCAAAGACAATGTAGGTGTACTTCTGCACTGCCAACATCGCATCTATCCTCACCTCCTCCATCACCGTCTGGTACGCCGCAGCTGATTCCAAGGACAAGGGCAGACTGCAGAGTATCATTTGCTCTGCTGGGAGGGTCGCAATGTGCCATACCTCCATAACTTGTTTGCCTCCAGGACCTTGAGGGCGGGCAAGAAAGATTGTGGCCGACCCCTCTCACCCTGAACTGTTTGAGTCCCTTCCCTCTGGATGGAGGCTGAGGTCCATCAGGACCAAAACCTCATCCCACAAAAACAGTTTCTTCCAGTCTGCAGTCGAGCGCATCATCAAGGCCCCGAGACCCCTACTGACTAGGACTCTTACATCCGCAGGACAATTGAATATGTTTACACATCCCTGCACAACTCTTCACTTTAAATAGACACTTAACACTTGAATTACAGACCTATTTTAACATATTCTTATATTGTTTGTTTATCATATTCTATTGTACATTTTCACATCTTTATTTTTTTATTTCTTATACTATTGCACTGTGTTTATTGTCATGCACCAAGGCAAATTCCTTGTATGTGCAAACATCCTGCCAATCAACCGTTTCTGATTCTGAACGTGGCCAGAGTTCTGGCTCGACTTTTTTCAACATGGCAGCCGGGTCACAAACATTCTCATATTACAGCTAAAGTGTACATTGAAACATGTTTTTGAAACAATTTGAGGTGAGAAATAGGCCATGCAGTAACAGAATATTGATTTATATTTGATCAGCGCTGCCTAGTTGGACAGTTTGAGCTGAGCTTCATGAGCATTGCTATGGGCGGACCCTATTTGCCTAAAGTTGAAGTCAGGTTGTGATTATGCAAATTTTGATACGGCATTCACATCATTCTCACAAGAGAGCTGCATTGTGTGATTTTCACTTAATGGCCCGTTAACACCAAGCAATGGCACGATGAGTCACCTCTTTTTTTCCCTCATGGCTGGGTTGCACAGCTCTGGATCGGCGAGTTACGCGATTGGCCAACGCAGTGTTACTTCGGGTTGTATTTCTCCAAAAGTAGATTTCAGATTAAAATTTTCGTCTCAACCCAAATATGAAAAAGCTGAGAACTTTGGCAAATCAAACCCTTTAGATGAGCTATAATCCTCTATTTATCTGTACTGCTCATCGCTGACTCACTCAAACATGAGTTTCACATAATAAAAATGTAGGCTAAATGATCACGATAAACCGTGTATAACAAAGAAAACAGTAGATTGTTACCTCAAGAAAAGTTTCTTGTAATAACGTGATACGTTTGTGTGTTGTAATCACATGAAAATAGCATATTATTATGAAAAACGTTTGGTGTTATAACAATATAAACAGTTCAGTATCAAGATATGTATCAGACGAGGATATGGCAGTATTCTTCGTGTTTTTTTATTTTTATTTCTGTAAATCATTTGATATGTGGGGTTTCTTGAATTAAAGGGAGATTTCAAAATAAAGTTCCTAGGAAAATCGTACAATCCAGGTCGAGACTGAAGGCCTTGGATTGTGTGAAAGAAAACTACAAGTGAGAAATGAAAGCCATAGAGGTGAATGATGGTTGGGTGTGTTGGTTCTCCTAACATATTACACCATTGGTAACAAGTCCTATAAAAGATCTCATCCATTTCCTTTAACTAGCATTCTTATCATGCATTAATCATGTCACTTATGCGCGCACACACACTCACACACACACACACACACACACACACACACACACACACACACACACACACACACACACACACACACACACACACACACACACACACCCTTAGCCACGCTCTGGTCTTGGACTTCAACCTCTGTTAGTGAAATTTGAAACAGCACTGCATCTCTCCTTCCGGCCATCCTCATACTCTGTTTGATGATCCAATAATAATTTTACCAGAAGCATGCTGACACCTTAACATTTCACATCTACCTTCCTGTGGATAATCTCTTCCCCAACGGCTTCCCTCAAAAGGAGGCAGCCCAGGAGCTTGCATGGGTGGCGCTGGTGGAATGAACTCATCCAGATCTGTAGCCGGCCTCCTGCAAGGAAAGAGGGGCACACAGATGCTGTTTGTGTTGGCAAATTCTTTCAAACAAAACCCAGATTTGGCCCCAAAGACTACGTCTAATGGTTCAGCGCTCTACCTTTCTCCCTGGCTGCTGAACAGGTAGTCAGAGTTCGTAGAGGAAGGAGTTCCTGGCGGTGGCAGCACTTCAGCTTCGGCTCCAGCCAGAAGATCCATGACAAAGTCAGAGCCAGCCAGATCTGACCAGCCGTCATCGGTCAGAAGAGACACCGACCAGCCCTGCACCGCCTCCGACACACCTCTATGACACACCAACGTACAGGAGAGGGATGAAAACTACCATAGCATCTCCCCAAGTAAATAGAATTGAAAAACTGCATGTTTGGAAGTACCTGAAATGAAGGAGCCATGAGGCCAGTTGCTCTCCTGTGGTCCATGACTCCACCTCAGTTGTCAGCTTCTCATCTGATACAAAAAATAAATAACCAAAGGCTTGTTCTCGGTTTGTAACAGCAGATCGTTTACACGTTGCCAACGACAAAGTGTGTCCAGATTCTAAAGAGTCAGCCAGTCTCACCGTTAAAAGTGTGCACGTCCAGCAGCATGGTGCCCTTCCTCTGGTTGGTGGTCCACTCCAGCTGGGTGGGGGGGTAGATGCGGGCAGCGGGAGCAGGGAGCTGCAGTGATGTCAGCATTTTGTGTTGGCACAGCGAGCGGTACTCCCCTGGGCCCTGGTCCGACACATACCTGCAAAGGGATCACCATAGACTGAGTGATGTGCAGAAGTCTTTTTAAAGTGTTTTTTCAGAAAGGGTATCCAAAAATAGTTTTGTGACAGTATATGGTTTCTCAAAAACCAAGTGCAAGCGCATCAAGGGCACTTAGAGACCGCTTACGAAAGGTGGTCTCCAACTGTTTCCAAGCGAAACTCTTGTGCTTTCTAGTTTTTCTAGAAACACAGAAACATAATTCCGAACATAAAATATGTAATCACCAAAAAACGTGCTGATGATTCCCAATGCATATCTTGAAAATCAAAGAATATGTTCACAAACCCCCCTCTTCAATACGGTATGACTTTGCACCATTCAGATTGATCTTAGCCTGGTAGACTAATAAGAAGGCTAACCAAAGCGTAGCACCTACTTGAGTAGGGGTTTGTCCAGTGTCGGTGAGGGGGTGAAGGCACTGAGGCAGCAGCTGAGCAGCAGCCAGCCCCTCAGACTGTCCTGCTGCTCCTGAGGGCCCCATGTGTGGTAAGCCAGCTGGGCGAGGATCTCATCTCTCAAGGCTGGCCGGCTCTGACCCCTCTCCACTATGTAATTACCTAACATCTGCTCCTGCCAGCCGCTGAGGTCGGACTCACCCGTAAACCGCAAGATCTGAGGAAAACAAAGAGTCGAAAATCATAAATGAAACAAATGAAAATAAGACTAATCTAATAGAGTCTAATCGAATCACTCCCATTTACCAGTTTGTAAATCTCCAGGGCAGTTCTGGCATCTTCAGGCTCCAGAGGGGTGAGGGATCTCTGGAGGGAGTATCCCTGAGGCTGGCACCATGTATCCTGTAGGAAGAAACAACATGTGGAAACTCAGACAGGAAATACAATCTGCCTCTTCCAACCGCTCAGGTGTGAGACTGTTGGATGTCTTTGTATGAGCATTAGAAAGAATAATAAGCTTTTTAAAGTAAATTTAATCTAGGATTGAGTCTGATATTCAAGTGCTGATCAAGCAGGAATATGTTGGAATAGAATGCTTCATTGACTTTCCAATATTAGCAACATAAATAATAACAAAGTCTGCTTTAAGTTTGTCAGATCATTGGCTAACAAATGCCACAATTTAAGAAAGCAATAATGCGCCACATTACCTACCTTAAAAAAACCTTTCAGACATCAAAACTCAATAATTATTTCAATTATACAGACACTAGATTTATACAATTTAAACAAATGGGGAAATTAGCAACTAGCTAGTGAACATAGAGCATTTAGCATCTTAAGAGCCACATTTCTTCTCAACAGTTGGTGGAGATCAAACCAGAGAGAATGAATATTGAAATTACATTCATCAGATTGACACAGTGTCATTGTTGTGTTTAAAGCTTTTAGTGCTGCCCTTAAAGGGACATATCATGCTCATTTGTAGGTTCATACTTGCATTATTTGTTTCTACTAGAACATGTTTACTAGTTCAATTGATGCAGGTTTAAAAAGCAGCTACATGATAATTTACAGGAAAACCTTTCAACCCGCCTCTTTTGCAGTTATTTCCTTTGCTTTCTTTTGTTTTTATGAGAAATACAATTTTTCAGGAGATAATAAAATGCATGGTTTCATTTATGAAATGCTACCTGACTACTTTTATACAACTCCGTGTGTTGACTTCAGACCAACAGGCCACAACAAATATCTAAATATGTACCTGGATTGTTCAAATGGAAGTGTATTTGCAGTGTGATGGAAACCATCTGAAGTGTGAGGTGAAGCAGGGATTTACATTGTAATAAATAAACCAGGACTGGATTATGAATATGTGCATGTGTGTGCCCCGACCTTGCTCACCTTTAATATGGAATTGGCATAGCGAGAGAATGGGTATCTGTCTATATCCAGAGGCAGGGCGAGCTTGTGCCCTGCCTTCACCTGCGGAGGTGCGACCTCTGTGACTCCTGAATCGTGCCGATGCCCTAGTGGACGGAGATGGAAGAGCAATCACAAACTTACAAATACACACTGTGGCAGCAGAGCGGCACATGCTGCAAGCTGTAGTGTTATGTGAAGCTGACCTGCTGCGCTGCGAAGTCTGGCTGACAGCTCAGCAGGGATCTCCAACATCCCCACATCCTAAGGGAAAGAAAAAGAAAATGTGAAGAAAACATTGCAGTATGGCTACCATGGGAGAAACCAGACGGTTGGCCCTTTTTGAGGCTGATATCTATATTTTCTGTGAAATGTTACAGCTGGATCGCTATGATTTTATTCCCTTACCATTCCTGGAGAGACAGACTTAGTCTTTGTCACTGCCTTCACTTTGTTGTTCTCATGAAATTCCTGAAATTGACACACAAACGCAGTCAGTTAGTCAGTCACACTGCGAACAGCATGATTTCATCTAATAATCTTAGTCATATTCATACTTGATTAAGCGTCCTTCAACCGAGGCTTATTGCTGAATCAGTGTGTAATCCTCTTGTTATTCAGGCACACTCAACACTCCCTCACCTCTGCCAGAGGAGCGGGCTCAATCAGACCTATTCTTAGATACACGTCCTGTTATATACTCCTGGAACACCCACAGTCCGGTGGCCCCGCCTCATTAAACATGACACGCAGTTCCAAGAGTCCAGATAGTTTTTTATCAGGAAGTTTTACAGCCGACAGAGAGGAGACGCCTCAATGCGGGAGGGGCAGCGTCACTCAGTTATGATTATGATTAAAACCATCCTGTGCATCGTTGACTGTCGATTTGTACATTCGTGTTCCGCATACAGCTGTTTATTCTGACGTTGATCTTACTGGATGCAGGTCTCACACAAATGTCTAAGCTGTTAACAAATGTGAAGATTGGAGTTCAGATACAAAATGGGTGTGCGCTCGTTTTCATGCAGCAATTGTTTTTCACAAAGGCCTCGCTTCAATAATCGCGCTTAAATCAACTCAAATAACTCTAGAGAATGGGTCTCAGCCCAACCCTGTTCTACCCTCCACGTGGGAGGATTACAACGGCCGACCATCCCAAACCAAACAAGTGTGTCACAAATCATAACTGATCCAAACACACCTACAACCTTATAGTTTATTATTTGTCCTCCAAGGAGGAAATTATTGACAGTTTAAAAAGTCTAACGACAAAAAAAAGACTCATATATGCAAATATATATTCTGTGTTTCCCTCTGCCACTAGAGATGATATGGATCTGTGAAGAGGACCCACTAGCTATGTAGATAAAAAGGGCTCATTCTAAGCTAATGAAAACATAATATTCTCAGTTTCAGGTTATTATGCCCTGATGAAAACATAAATATTATATTCGATTACTGCCAATCGATCCCCTCAAATGCTACACACTGGCCCTTTAATTACCAGATTTCAGTACATTTTCACCAACAGACCATCCCCTTTTCATCAGATTGCAATGACATTTTTGTACAGACATTCATGGGCCCCAGAAGATTAATTCTTTGACTTTGGGGATACCGTGATTTATAATCTGAAAGTGTTGCACAAAAAGTTTGGGGACTCATAAAATAATTTTTTTTAAATAATGGTCAAAATCAAAGCAGCAGGGCACACAAATCGTGACTTTTAGTCCCTAAACCCCAAAACCCTGGACTACATTTCCCATAATGCAACTGCCTCTTACGTCTGACCCTCTCTGGCTGATAAAAGACAACATCTTTCAAACTCCACATGCACAATTAATAACATAGGATATCTGATAGAATATTGTACTCTCCAAACCTAAGATAAGATAGTGCTGATATCGGCACTATGACATCATCATGAGATCCATCTAAAGTCAAGTAAATATATAGTAATTACCATACAATGATATAATTAGTTTAGTTACTAGTCATTTTCATTTTATACAACTCAAGTACAGAAATGAAAACAATACAAAAATATAAAAAGTCATTACTTTTGAAGCAGTGACAAACCAAAGCAAGTCAGGTGTAGGATAAAGCTACACTGGCAATAATTATGGTGTGAGTTAACAAATAATATGTTGGGTAATCAGCTCTGGTTACAATTCTTAAAGCTCTCTAGAAATCGGATTTGTGATTGTTTTGTGTGCATTTCCCCAAACCTCCACACTTAATGTAATGTATGGAACTATAAAAAGAATGGTACAATATTTTTTATGAATTTAAATTGAGGATGATAATTTTGTTTTATGCAGTCGCAATGGTCTGTAAGGGTTAGCTTACAGACCATTGCGACTGTATTAAACATTATGCATTATCTATAATGTTTTTTAACTGGATTATTGACTTTTGGCTTTCAAAATATTATACATTTTGTTTTATTTAAATTGTATGACGACTTGTTAATATAAAATCATAATTTTTCAAGTTTTTCAATTCTGAATTCACACTGTATTCAGAAGCTGTTCAACAATCTTTACCAGAACTAAATACATTTCCATCGTCTGCAAACAAAACACACCAACGCATTTTGGACACGTTGCGAAAAATAATTATTGTACAATATAGGAAGCTTCCTCAGAAATAACAGCTGCATATCAGTTCTTAACTAGGGAAGTTATTAATGATATAAAGTGTTACCTATAGGACTCTAGGGTTAACAATGAAAATACGAGCAGACATTAATAGACCTCGGGTGAAATTTGACAAAATGTCAACTCTGGTCACGGACAAGAAGTGAACATTAATCAGTTCTACTACAAATATGTAATTAGTCAGAACTGTATAATTTATATAATATCAGAGTAAAAGTACGCTGATGTCATTTTTAGTCCAAAAATCCATCTGTTTTTCATTCTAAGACACGGCTCAGCTGACACAGGCAGGCTGACAGCTCCACTGTTCATAGTCCACACCTCATAAAACAATAACACCAAATCGAATGGCACTGTGGTAAAACTGAAGTTAAAGGACCAACACAAAACTATCGCTTTAGATTAACTGCTGTGGCAAGAGGAGAAAAAGAGATGAAACACAGGGCGCAAAAGATGAATATAGGTGTCTCTGGACTGTTTTAAAACCCAATACAGACTATTACGATCCATGTGTTCCTCAAGGTGTGAACTCTTTCTCAAGGAAAATGAACTCAAGGAAAATGAACTAAATGGCTGATGACTTTTTTTGCAGCTGATCTGATGCCGTGGGTAAAAAGAGAGGCGGCCTACCTGTTAGAGCCGTGGAGCTGGTAGTCTGACAGAAAGGTTTCAGAAGACGGAAGGAGAGATGCAGTGCTGTTTCAAATTTCACTAACAGAGGTTGAAGTCCAAGACCAGAGCGTGGCTAAGGGTGTGTGTGTGTGTGTGTGTGTGTGTGAGTGTGTGTGCGCGCATAAGTGACATGATTAATGCATGATAAGAATGCTAGTTAAAGGAAATGGATGAGATCTTTTATAGGACTTGTTACCAATGGTGTAATATGTTAGGAGAACCAACACACCCAATCATCATTCACCTCTATGGCTTTCATTTCTCACTTGTAGTTTTCTTTCACACAATCCAAGGCCTTCAGTCTCGACCTGGATTGTACGATTTTCCTAGGAACTTTATTTTGAAATCTCCCTTTAATTCAAGAAACCCCACATATCAAATGATTTACAGAAATAAAAATAAAAAAACACGAAGAATACTGCCATATCCTCGTCTGATACATATCTTGATACTGAACTGTTTATATTGTTATAACACCAAACGTTTTTCATAATAATATGCTATTTTCATGTGATTACAACACACAAATGTATCACGTTATTACAAGAAACTTTTCTTGAGGTAACAATCTACTGTTTTCTTTGTTATACACGGTTTATCGTGATCATTTAGCCTACATTTTTATTATGTGAAACTCATGTTTGAGTGAGTCAGCGATGAGCAGTACAGATAAATAGAGGATTATAGCTCATCTAAAGGGTTTGATTTGCCAAAGTTCTCAGCTTTTTCATATTTGGGTTGAGACGAAAATTTTAATCTGAAATCTACTTTTGGAGAAATACAACCCGAAGTAACACTGCGTTGGCCAATCACGTAACTCGCCGATCCAGAGCTGTGCAACCCAGCCATGAGGGAAAAAAAGAGGTGACTCATCGTGCCATCGCTTGGTGTTAACGGGCCATTAAGTGAAAATCACACAATGCAGCTCTCTTGTGAGAATGATGTGAATGCCGTATCAAAATTTGCATAATCACAACCTGACTTCAACTTTAGGCAAATAGGGTCCACCCATAGCAATGCTCATGAAGCTCAGCTCAAACTGTCCAACTAGGCAGCGCTGATCAAATATAAATCAATATTCTGTTACTGCATGGCCTATTTCTCACCTCAAATTGTTTCAAAAACATGTTTCAATGTACACTTTAGCTGTAATATGAGAATGTTTGTGACCCGGCTGCCATGTTGAAAAAAGTCGAGCCAGAACCAAGCCCAACCGTTTGGGGGTTTTCTCAAGTCTTTCTGTTTGTTCGCCGGATTTGGTATACCTCCACAATGATAGGCTTTTGCGACACTGCATCGTGCAAATGTCTCGCTTGAGTTTAAATATTTCAACTTGCGTGAATACTCGCGTCTTTGCATTGACTTTGTATGTAGTGCAGATTTAAATGTTCACGTTTTGTGAAAACAAATAAAACTCCATTCTCATCCATTGTATTGAGTTGTTAAATTCCACTAGAGATAACAAAGACAATTTATTTTATTTTATAATTTTGATGACAAAACTAATTTTCTAATAAAAAACATTCTGTAAAATAAGTTAAAGACTACCAATAAATGGACATTGTTCATACAGACCACTGAAACAACAATACACTGCACTATAGGTAGAGAAGTAATTTAAGAGGAAATGGAAAAAGTAGATAAACTTTGCCCCCAAACATGGACGTCAGAGCGTTATCACAGGGAGATTCCTATTACGACTTATGTTGGAGTGTTAAGCTGCTGGTATTGTGTAAGAGGCTTTCAGAGCAAAGATTTATAGCACAATAAATTCAGAAAACATAAGGTTGCCAAGACACCCAGTGAAGAACAGGCAGTGTGGATATCTCTCTCTCTCTCTCTCTCCCCCCCCCCCTCTCTCTAATACCTACCTTCCTCCAATGGCGCCTCTTGATGGTGTCCCTGGTTATCATCATCACCGCCCAGAACTGGGTGAAGGACTGCCTCAGACGCTTGTAGTACTTCCTGGAAAAAGAGAGAGGGGGCAGCAACACTCAGCTCATCACTCTCTGACCTCATTTCAGATGGCAGGGGAAATGTTAACTCCCTTTCCTTATGTGAGTTAACTGGGTAAGGCAACAGAGGAGACTCTCCGTCTCTCTTTGAAGTGAGTTGAAGTGAGTGAATGTGGTAGCATCCCGTGGTAATGTAGTACAATCACTCAGGTGTTGTACTTCAGAACAGTTTTGAGGTGTGGTGCTTTATTTGAGTTATCATTCCTTTAGACTCTCTACTTTTGCTTTGCAATATATATCTTAGTAATTATAGCCTTTTCCCTATATTTTAACATCCACATTAACACAACTACAAAACGAGCCTTAAAATGACTTACTTAGGACAGGTCCATTATTATTATTATTTTTTTAGGTTTTATATCATTCAAATACAAATATTAAAATATTGGTCAAAGAACGGATGTTTTGGTGTCAACATATACCCTTATCCATAGTCAGTGTGAGAATCGCCACGGAGCTAAGAAATATGGATGCCACGTTAGTTCAGATCCTAAAGTCATACTGGAGCACTTATGGCTTATAACAGAATACACTCAACATCTGTAAAGGCTCAGTGGACCTGCGGAGATGATCACCGTCCACCGTCGACCACCTAGCCAGACCTCCAGGACCAAACGCCACCGAACGAGAGGGAGCAGAGTTGCGATGGAATCTAAGCTAACCCAACTAGGACTTGAGGCTACTCCACTACCCAGCATACTGCTGGCATTCTGAGGTTCGGTGCCAGGAAAATAAGATGGATCAAATAAGACTTGAGGGGAACCCAGCAGGGGGGGTCGGTGAATGTTGAGCCAAAATCCACACAGAGACCTGGCCCCATCGTTCTTCCCAGATCAAGCAGCATTTGACGGGCGGACAGCAGGACAGAGAGCAGTACTATATCAAGACGAGAGGAGGTGGACTCTGGGTTTACATCATGATGCTTGGTGCTGAAACACAGTCAAAGTTGATGGACAATGTTTTCCATAATGTTGAGTTTTTATCGTGAAGATGTCGGCCATATTAGCTTCCCAGAGAATTGTTTTGTTGCTGCTGTTTACATTCCTTATGATGCAAATTCAGAAAATGCACTACAGGACGGTACTAGTGTTTTTGTTTGTAACCTACATCACTGCTTCCTGGTAACAGCTGAGTGGGCATTCTCATTTGAAAACAAAATGTGAAAAGAATGCAGAAGGAGTTGACATTTCAAGAATGTGGATCCCATAAGTCGAGGGCTGGACTGACCTGTTAGCTGGCTTCCTGTGTGTCAAAGAATTGATTTTGAAATACTTCTGTTGGAATTAAGGAGGGCCAATAATACATTAATGATCTGCTGCGATCTCAGCCATCCAGACCTTTAAGATGATCTTGGACAGGTCTGCTTATTGTCCCCAGAGTCCACACTAAACATGGAGAGGGGCAGCATTCAGTTTCTTTGCACCACATATCTGGGCACATTTCACCATATTAGCAACATGCAAGCAGCAATTTTGGCAGGTTTTCTGCAATTAGCAGGCCACAGCCACGTGACGCTGACACCATTTGTGATCTGCAAATGGCTTTGTGAAGCGGTGATGTGTGCTCTGCTGCACCTGTTACCACACCCAGGAGTGATGTCACAGTGTACCAACACTTGCTTCTTTCTTTTTCTCCGTACTTTCTTTTTTTATTTTTCCACTCTTCTCTTCCTGTCTTTCTCTTCTTGTTTGATTAATTATATTATTCTGTCATTCATTTTTACCTTTCTCCTTCTCCCTTTCCTTTTCATATGTCCCTCTTTTCTAATTTATTTAATCAAATTCTTTTCTGACTTTCTTTCTTGCAACTAAAACTAAAAATCCCTGATTGGGAATACATATACATATTTTTTTCAGAAGGAAAGCGATGATTTCAGGACTTGTCGAACTGTATTTCCTGTATTTTATTATGTAGTTTCGCCATTAAGGGTTAAAGATTAAAAAAATAACAACACTTTAAATTGGATACTCCTCTCCTCTCCTCCCTCTACCTGGCCTGATGTCCTCGTATGTGGCTCTGGATGACGATGGCTTTCTGTTTGAAGAACCTGAAATTCCTCCTGCAGAGGAAGCCTCTGATGTTCCTCTGGATGGTGATGGCCGCCCAGGTCTGGGTGCTGTTCCACTTCTCCTCTAGCAGCTGGTACAGAGGCTCCTTGAGGAACAGCTAACGCAGATGTACACATATATTTAAGCATGTTGATATGTAAAAACTTGTAATCGGTGTCAGGAGTGGGCAATTTGGCACCTTGGTGAGTCCCAGCTGGTACTGTCCCTCCTCTGCACCAACCATGTCCAGCAGAGCCACCGACTGCTCTCTGTCCAAAGTCTCGCTCAGCCGCTGGCTCAGAAGCACCCCGTATCTGTGGAACACAACACAGTCAGGAGCCCCATACCAAAATCAGATACTATGGGACACACACTACACTTGCAATGAACATCCAACACCATGGAGTGTGTGTGTGTGTGTGTGTGTGTGTGTGTGTGTGTGTGTGTGTGTGTGTGTGTGTGCGCGCTGCATCAGTTTGGACCCTTCTTTCTGCTAGGAATTACTTACTGTTCAACTCTTGCATGCCAAGGCAAGATAATTAATTGCAAGTGTATATATATACTATATATATATATATATATATATATATATACACACACACAGAAACACAGAAACACATATAATTGACAAACTCAACCTAGCGCTCACTACAATAGAGCACGTCTTCACATGTCAATAGGATTAAAGCTAGCAGCCAGTGGACAGCATATTGTATTTGTGTATTTGGCTAACAGGGCTGATGCAGCAAACAGAGCTTACAAGGCTATTACAGCTCACAAAGCTAACAGGGCGAATTCAGCTAACGGAGCTAACAGCTAACGGAACCAAACACACATCAGGACTGACAGTTTCGGTTCAGAGGAAGCGTACGTTAAACAGTCAACATGGAGTATTACACAGTGAGCTGCACTTAAGCTGCACAAAGCCCGCGCAGACAGCTTCAAAGATTAACATGAGAGCATCTGATACGTTTGCTGACTAGACGATGGGGCAATTGTGGTTTTTATTCCTTCAATCAAACATTATAGCACTGAACGTTGCACACACCTGGTGGAGCTCTGCACTTTTCTAGTCACCTCCGCCAAGGAGGTTCGGTTCTTGGTTAAGTTTGTTTGTTTGTTTGTCAGCAGGATAATGGAAAAAAATCTTGCCCAGTGTTAATGAAACTTGGTGGAAGGGAGTAGCGTGGGCCAAGGAATCACTCATATAATTTTGGAGAGGATCCGAAGCATATGGTCGAACAACATTTTTTTTTTACTTTTGTTAACTCTGTGAGATAAGGCCAATGACAGTCAGTATTATTTGCTGTTTTCATGTGAATGTTTACCCTTATAATATCCAAATGGGCATATGCTATAAGATATACAGTGAAAATTGATTATTTTTGGTGTCAATCAGTCCATCACTATACCAGTAGACTGAAGTGTCGTCAACTACTGAATGGATTGTCATGATTTTTTGTTTAATATGCAACTATACTTTAATGTTTCAGGGTGTACTAAATCATTTTAGGATAAGGTCAAAACTTCAGCCACGATATAAAATTTCAAGTTTGCAACAGTCTCACGATACGACAAGGCAGAGTGCGACACAAGAAAACATAGACGCAAAAAAATAATAATAAATTAGTATTAAATAATTTTTTGGGGATCAGGTCAGGTATCACTTGACTTGACAGAACATCTTTGAGCTTGCAGTCATCGATGAAAAGCAGTAAGAAAATAAAGGCACTGGTATTTCTTGATAAACATGAAAGTGCTGTGCTGATGATTGGGTGCAAGGGTGCTCTGTGTGTTTATAGCACCTCTCAATGAAGTAGGAGTACTGTATCCGTATGGGGAAACCCTCTTTCCTGATGTGGATGGTCTCCAACATCCCAGCATGCCTCAGCTGGGCCGACACGTAGTCCACGTCAAAGATCCCAGGATGCTGGCGGGTGACACGCCACAGAGAGACACAGTACATGGTCACACATTGTCGGATGACGTTGGCATCAGTATGAAGGATCTGGTGTTACCTTGACGTAGTTTGGCTTCAGACAACGAATAAAAGTGGTTTTGCATCTAAGAGTTAAAGGACAAAACATGGACGCAGGTTGTTATTTAACATTAGACATGAATTTAAAGAAAGGCTAAGCAGCATATGACAGCTGTTTTTTTATTCCCAGTGATTCACACCAAACGAGAACATAGTAGCCTTAGACAAGCTATCATACTAATACTCATATATCTTTCCATGACATTCTCTAAACCCAACATTCTCTGCAAACCACAGCTATTTGGTTTTAAACAAATGCGGTGCAACTGTATCTGTTCACTCAGTTGACTTTTCACACTGATCCAGATCTTTGGTAACGGCGGCTCAATGCAGTTAGTGTGTTGGTACCTCTCCAGACGGGTGGTGAGTTCAGTCAGGGACTGAAGGAAGTGTGAGGCGGCGGTAGAAGGCTGCTGGCGGAGGCCTTTCCCTCTCCAGCCCAGCTCTCTCTGCTGAATGTAAGCATCCTGAACCTTCCGGAACAGCTCCGACACCATCTGACAAACGTGCAAATTCATAGGCAAACTCTCAAAATGAACTTTGTTTAGGTTTGTTTTTACATTTTCAACATGTATACGGATGTTTACATCTGCATGAATCTCACAGGCGTTACCTTTATTATTATACCATAATTATTCAGATAGACCTTGTCCATTTATAGCATGTCATTTTAAACAGGGGACTGGGCCAGAGGCCTAGGGCTCAAGAGAAAAATATACAGCGGGTAAAATAAGTATTGAACACGTCACCATTTTTCTCAGGAAATATATTTCTAAAGGTGCTATTGACATGAAATGTTCACCAGATGTCGGTAACAACCCAAGTAATCCATACATACAAAGAAAACAAAACAAATAAGTTCAGAAATTAAGTTATGTGTAATAAAATGGAATGCAACAGGGAAAAAGTATTGAACACATGAAGAAAGGGAGATGCAAAAAGGCATGGAAAGCCAAGACAGCAGCTGAAATCGATCAGTAATTAGAAAGCAATCCTGCCCCTTGTCAGTGCAAATTAATATCAGCTGGTTCAGTCCCAACTGATGGCCTATAAAAAGGTGTCTCATTACCAAGGTGTCACACAAGAAACATCTCATGATGGGTAAAAGCAAAGAGCTCTCTCAAGACCTTCTCAACCTTATTGTTGCAAAACATACTGACAGCATTGGTTACAGAAGGATTTCTAAACTTCTGAATGTTCCAGTGAGCACTGTTGGGGCCATAATCCGGAAGTGGAAAGAACATAATTTCACCATAAACCGGCCACGACCAGGTGCTCCTCGCAAGATTTCTGACAGAGGAGTGAAAATAATTATCAGAAGAGTTGTCCAAGAGCCAAGGACCACTTGTGGAGAGCTTCAGAAAGACCTGAACTTAGCAGGTACAATTGTTTCAAAGAAAACAATAAGCAATGCACTCAACGGCCGTGGCCTGTATGCACGCTCACCACGCAAGACTCCATTGCTGGAGAAAAAGCATGTTGAAGCTTGTTTAAAGTTTGCTGCGCAACATTTAGACAAGCCTGTGAAATACTGGGAGAATATAGTCTGGTCAGATGAGACCAAAATTGAACTCTTTGGATGCCATAATACACACCATGTGTGGAGGTCAAATGGCACTGCACATCACCCCAAAAACACCATACCAACAGTGAAGTTTGGAGGTGGGGACATCATGGTGTGGGGCTGTTTTTCAGCATACGGCACTGGCAAACTTCATATAATTGAAGGAAGGATGAATGGAAAAATGTACCGAGATATTCTTGATAAAAATCTGCTGCCATCTACCAGGATGATGAAGATGAAACGAGGGTGGACATTTCAGCAAGACAATGATCCCAAACACACAGCCAAGGAAACTCTCAATTGGTTTCAGAGAAAGAAAATAAAGCTGCTAGAATGGCCCAGCCAATCACCTGACTTGAATCCAATAGAAAATCTATGGAAAGAACTAAAGATCAGAGTTCATAGAAGAGGCCCACGGAACCTTCAAGATTTGAAGACTGTTTGTGTCAAAACACACCTGAGCAATGCATGCGACTAGTTTCTCCATACAGGAGGCGTCTTGAAGCGGTCATTACCAACAAAGGCTTTTGTATGAAGTATTAAATAAATTTCAGTAAGCGTGTTCAATACTTTTTCCCTGTGTCATTCCATTTTGTTACACATAACTTAATTTTTGAACTTATTAGTTTTGTTTTCTTTGTATGTATGGATTACTTGGGTTGTTACCGACATCTGGTGAAAATCTCATGTCAATACCACCTTTAGAAATATATTTACTGAGAAAAATGGTGATGTGTTCAATATTTATTTTACCCGCTGTATATATATGTTCATTATGACCTTACGGTTTATTCATTTGTTGGTTACCAGTAAAGAACTTAACTTAGATGTTATGTAGTTTGAATGGCTGATTGACACCATAGACTGTTTGATAGAAGCTGATGTAGTCAAGGGGACGACACCCATTGGTTTGCAGCCTCGAGTTTTGACAAATTCAGCCCTCGCCATCTTGATTTCTTTGGAACCATAAGTGACCATATTTGGACGATAGGGTGGATCTGGAGAGGAGTAAGGCCCGGCAGGCCAATTTTTCTCTCCTGGGATGGCAAAGTCACGACTCGCCCTACTCTGCCTCTGATTGGGTCGGTTGCCTTCGTTGGCTGGGTTGTTTAGTTTTAGGTATGGTGAGTGAGATTGGTAAGGGTTAGTGTAAGACTATCAGGGTAAGCAGAGTAGGGCCCTAGGGGGAAAAAAGCGCTAGCTAGCTATATTGGTTAACCAAGTTGCGTCTGTAATTTAGCTTAATCCTGATATTAATTGGGACACCAATTTTTGCTTGGGAAACCAGGTTAAAGCAAAATGTGCTTTAAATAAAAAACTTTAACGTAAAACTGAAAGCTGAACAACGTGGTAGCGACCTGTCAATCACAAGGTAGCCACGCCCTTAAGCATACCCTGCTTTATCTAGGCATTTCCGCATTGGCCTCACTTTTCAGACTTGGATGTGGCCCCTTGATTGATACAAAAACCTGTATAATCTGATTACATGTTGTGATCACAATCTCTCGATAGAACCAACTCACGCAAAGGGCTTCCTCTGTGGCTGCTAGGCTTATTCTGTTATGCAATGCAAAAGAGCCATAACCTCAGCAGCCTGTGTGTGTGTAATGTCGGTTCACCTTTAAGCGACTCCTGGCAAAAAGCTCCACCACTTCTGTCCTGAACTGGTCGTGGTTCTTATTCAGGAAATTATGAACCTGAAAAAAGAGGTTGTTTTTGTTTTTTGAAACAAATGTGGATACATCACTGGCTAATGTTTGACAGATCTGCTGTATATGGCATATAGCTGTTTATGGAACCTGATACCTGATAAGTGACAGCTCCGGCATAGTGATAGACAGTGAAGACTGGCAGTGGGTTCTTGGGCTTGGCATAGTAGGGGCTGTTCCCATGGTGGTAGTGGCACTTCTGGAGGAAGGTGTGGTCCGTGGCCTGATGAAAAAATAACGAGGAACAATACCAAAAACATATTTACGTTTACTTTTCAATACTTCATACTCCCTCAAGATCAGATGTAGAACAAAATGGAATGTGTGTACCTGGGGGAGGCAGGTCTGATCGTCCAGTATGCGGAGGATGCCGTGTGGTCTGGAGGAGATCAGCTCCAGACAGGAGTGGAAGTTCTTGAGTGGCATCGGATACCACTGGATCTGTTCTGCACTGTACTCCTCCTGCAGGCAACACACACGGTAAAAACATTGCAGACTGCACTCAGTTATGTACAGGAAAGTTCTTGGTTGTACTTGCCAGATTTCCTATTGGAAAACACAGACACTTCGGCCATTGGCGTCAGTGCTCCTATGCTAACAAATTAGCATACACTATGACTGGCATTAAAGGTTGCATCCCTGATTTTGTTAAAGTCAGGGAGAACACCTTTAAGCAATTAGCATTGGACACTAGAGGGAATGAGAAGAAGCAATTTCATTCTCTGTTTGTGGATGCGGCACTCTTTGGCACATTTGTCTTCCATGCCTACAGGAGCAGTTTGGACTGGAACAGAATCAGGTTTGAAACAGCAGTCAATGCATTGGCTGGGCCAGTTGATTAATGTCAATGACCCAGTGTGTCCTTGTGATTTATGAATCGAAACTGACAGGCAATTTAATCTTTCTTTATTTGGACAAGGCATGTTGTCCTCTAACAGTCAATACTGCATGCTTAGTGTTAACAGAGAGCTATGGGGCTGGAGGTGATGGTGTGTTTGATCGACTGCCATGACAATGTAAGTTTTTGCAAGCGTGATTAGCGGCCGACATTAAACGTACTCAAGTATTTTTGGTTCAGAAACATTCAAAGTATCCGCGGCTTGCATAAACGTAAAAGGCCAACGTTTCTTCTTAAGACTGGCTTGCTAAAATCCCAACAATTTTGTTTGTGTACGGATTAAAACAAGAAACAACGTGTTCATTAGTGGGTTTTAGAGTTGATGACGTGTATTTTTGAACTCTATAGCGAAGGCTGGCTGGCTTTTCACCTTTGCTTCGAGTCTTTGTGCTTAGCTAGGCTAATCACCTCCTGGCTCCAGCTCCATACTTGAGATTGGTATTAACCATCTCATGTCATTTTAAAAAAGAAAGCAAATAAGCCTATTTGTGAAATGTCAGAAGAAAAGAGTCGACAATCCGTTGGAGGAATCTCTCTGGCTATAGCTAACTAGCTAAAAACACAACGAAGAGTGTCTGGAGGAGGATGCCGTAAAAAGGGACTTCCCACAACTTGGAAACCAAACGTTGGGTTTTCTTAAGCCTTTAATGACCCTGATCTACAGGGCGTTAGTGAATGACTCTTCAATTATTGATGAAATCATCCAGTCACAGCTTATAAACCCTTTTTGAAGGGTGTCTTAAGGGGACAGTTGATCTTCAGGTATCTACTACACAGCGTACTGACCTGCTCCTGGGAGATCACGGCCTTGTTGACAAAGTGCTGCAGCTGCTCATTGGCAAAGTTGATACAGAGCTGCTCAAAGCTGTTCACTCCCAGGTCCTACAGAGAAAGACAAGACGTCATATCTACCGCAAAGAAAAAAAAAGCTCAGTTTCTTTTGAGTTTCTCAGATCTCAGTCCAGGCAGATTACAAACCTCAAAGCCGTAGATGTCGACAATGCCCACCGTGCTGTCCATCTCCGTGGGGCTCAGCCAGTCGTTGGTCTGCTCCAACAACCAGTCAAAAAGCACTGAATACAAGGCTTTGGCAATGGCATCTCTGCGAGAGAGGACAAAGAGGGCGGGTGGGGACAATGCAAATGTTTAACAGAAAGAAAATGTAACGAAATGGTGGAATAGAGTTGGAAATGTACAGGATATGAAATAAGGGAACTAGATGCCAAACATCAACGCTGCACATATTCTACATTCACACACAGTTCTATTCCATTCCACTTGAATTGGCTGAGTGCTTAAAAAATATATAATACCATTGCAATTGAACTTTGAGCTACTATGAGAAACTTTCATTTTGTGTTGATTTTTGCGGTCCCTGTGGACAAAGGCGAGCACCAGAGTCCCTTTAAAAAAACTCTCTTTTTAGTGCACCAGGGTCTAACATTCTGTCACGCGCAGTACTGGTTCTCCCCTGCCTCCTTTCCCTCCAGCCCACCCCAGCAATGCAGCCTGGGTCCAGCTGCAAGGTGTTGATGTTGGCTGCCAGCAGGGACCCCTACAAAGTTGTGGCTCTGCTTGTTTCTGTATCAATGTGCTGTGCACTATGGATATAATTAATTTATTTCTTAATACTCTAAATGTTTCCTGGGAAAGCTTGTTCCAAGGTGACAGACAGGAGTTTCCTGACGATTGTTGAAATGTGGATTCTGTCCTGGAACAGTAGACCAGCTCTTCGCTCTCGCAAGAATACTGGGAGTTTATATTTGCTTTGTGGACTTGCGCCTGTGGCCTCTGGTGGGTTTTCTTGGGGGGGGCCATGGCAAAATTGTGGATTGCTCCGATTGTCTCCGAGGTTGCTGCTCAAGGTGAAAGAGTTTCAGGTCCTTGAAGTCTTGTTTGCAATGATGGTAATATGAAACACCCTCGGTCAACAGATGATTGGTTGGGACATGAGCAGTAATATAGGCACTGCACCAGCCAGCCGTGGTGAAAAGGGAGCCGAGCCTGATGGGGAAAGCTCTCCATTTACCTGCATTCCAACCCCTCACCTGTAAGCGTGAACTTTTGGTGATAATCAAGAGAATCTGACTGCAGAGGCAAGCTTCCTTAATGAGTTTTCTTTGCAGGGCTGGGTTCACCTTTAGTGGCCGCGGAGCTCATGCATCTGGGAGGTAATCAGAGTTGAACTTCCTCTCCTGCTTCTTTGTGATTTAAAAAAAACTATTCAAGGTAATTCTATCATTTGCCCTGGGAGCGTCTCAGGATCAACCAAGAAGCGCTGCAGGATGTGGTTTTGGGAGGGGGACACATGGGCTTCTGTTTTTGGTCTGCTTCCACCATAGACCGTTTATAAGAAGTGGACGTAGTCATCGTGACTTAACCCATTGGTTTGTGGACAGAGTGGCGTAGTGATGCCATAAACGGCTCTGGTAGCGGCAGCGACCTGTCAATCACAGTAAGCCCGCCCTAAAGCATACTCTGCTTTATGGTCTATTTGACTCTAAATGGACCAAAATTTACTAAATAAAAATCATGCTGTATTGAAGAAGACTTAAAAAAATGCTTTTTAGATCATAAACTCATGTTAACAATGTTTACTAATGTAACAAATTAAGTGAGAAGTAGAGTCATTTTCTCATGATTTCTATACAATCAGACTACTTTTTGCAACCCGAGGAGTCGCCCTCTGCCGATCAGTAGAATGACTGCAAGTTTTAGGACACTTCCAGAATGGCTTCACTCGGCAGAACCAGGGGTTGCCGCCTGACCCCAACCAGGCTCCGGATAAGTTGCAGAAAATGGATTGATATATCAGTAGAGGGAGGT
This sequence comes from Anoplopoma fimbria, assembly GCF_027596085.1. Classification (NCBI taxonomy): domain Eukaryota; kingdom Metazoa; phylum Chordata; class Actinopteri; order Perciformes; family Anoplopomatidae; genus Anoplopoma; species Anoplopoma fimbria. Next base: position 1,323,344 of record NC_072453.1, read on the forward strand.
GATTCATTTAGTTTTGGTTTGAGAGACTTGTCTGCTGTCTGGGCCTACACTCAGTCTGCATCAACAAGTCCTTACCTGTATTCTATGGCACTTTCTACAGACAGAGGGCAGTAGATCCTGTCGTAGGTCGTCTCCTGCGGAAGAGAACGCTAATTAATGTGCACACATGCAGACTTACGTTTGATAACTCGGCAAGAGGCGCTGCCGGTGCATGAGCAGCTACTAACCGTGACTCTGTGGGTGATGACAGTCTGCAAGGCCTCGGAGGAAATCTGCAGCAAGGAGCCGACCCTCCTAACCTCGGCCTCGCTGAAAATACGCGCAACCTCGAACGACTCGCTCTGAAGCAAAAAACACCTAGTGATGTATGATATCCATGTCTGATCTGTGTACCTCTCACTAACTGTCCTGTGCACACGCACCTCATATGAGCTGAAGCAGATGTTGCCGAGCTGAAGGATGGAGGAGAGGATGGCCCAGACAGTGGAGATCTGGTCAGCATGCAGACCGATGGTCTCAAAGCACTGAACCAAAAGTTGGAAGTCCTGCTTGTCCTGCTTCCACTTTAGTTCACAGGCACCACCCTGGAGGCGGACAGAGAAAATGTCAAATGTGTAACAATGAAGAAAATAAAACGAGTTGGAGAAGAGTCCGATGTTCATTGATTTGTGAAGTACTTGGTTTAGGTAGTAATAGGTCTCGGCTCCTTGCAGGTAGAGCTCCTGTTTGTCCCAGTCATTCATACCTGCCAGAAGCTCATAGAACACATGGTAGTTCCTCTCCTCATTGGCCTAAAAGGGAAATGAGACAAGAACCAGCAAGTGACATCAATGGCGTTTGTCACTCGCAGCATAACCATCAATGTAATAGACCACCCTGCAACGTACAAATGGGTGGGGGTTTGGATCACTTAGTTACACTCCACACCAGTGGGAAATAATTTTGTAGAAATCAAGGTTAAAACAGCAACGTGTTATCTTGTTCATAATGACAATGGGACACCCTAGGCAAAAACATCATTTTTCATGCACTGATCAATTTTTCTTCCATGTGTCTTTTACTTTAGCCTTTGCCTTTTTGTGTCTGTAGATTTCTCCTAAATTCACCTAAAGTAAAGACATTGGATAGGGCCTCATTTGTAATCTAAACATGACATTTCAGAGAACTTGTACTACAAAAAATTATAGATATCTATTAGTTATTTTATTTACCCTTTTCACCAGTTTCTTCAAAACCTATGTAATTGTGCAAAACAAATCATTAAAGGTTGTTTTCTCTAAATTAGTTTTTATCAGACTCTAAGCCGGAAATTTCGACTTCAGTAGCACTTACTACACCAAACTTTCTGGTTTCATTCCTATCAATATTCTGAAGGTTTAAAGGAAGGATTTGAACATATATCATTCAGAGCCTTATTTATACTTATACTTATACTTATTTATTTTATTCCTAAAATCGTGGCAAACATGGAGTTTTGAGGGCAGTTGACATTCTTTTCAGATTAATGGAGTGACAATAATAGATATCCCAAACTCCCTCTGTAAAAACTTTGACTCTATTATGGCAAAATATTTCTGAACATGGCTCTATCACATGTTCAGAGTTCTCTTCTAGAAATGTATGCAAATTAGTTTATATTTAATAAAGATAATTCCTCAATTGTTCATGTCTATAAGTAAAAAAAATAATTATATTAACCTTCCTTAGTAAAACATATTAGCATGTCTCATGAATATCTTAAGTTTTAGGTGATGCTAATAAGGGTGCTGGAGAAGAAGTGAGTAGATCAGTAGTTATTACAGTTCATCATGTAGGGATCATGCATGTCTGAACCAAAGTTTATGGCAATCCATCCTATATTTGTCAAATCATTTCACCAAGAACCCTCAAAATAACTGCTAGCTAACTTAGCATCCTGAACCTGAGTGCCCTAAGGGTTTAACATGTAGCAACATATCGAAGGGGAAGAAGCTTGGCTAAAAGCTCATGATAACCATTTTTAGCTTAGTGAAACACAATTCCAACCCCAAGCAACTTAATGAGCACACAGCAAAAACACGCTAACAGTATATGTGCGCAAAGTGGTGCTAGCTATTTTACTAATTTTGCTATTTCATGCTACCCGCACTAAAGATATTTCGTCATAAATTGAGATTCCATGGATGCCAACAGTAACGCTATAAGTCCTATTACTCTATGTCCAAAACGTATTGAAACAACGGTTGAAGAACAGAAAAAATAAACTTTACTATATTTCTTCACTATATATATATATATATATATATATATATATATATATATATATATATATATATATATATATATACTGCGTGTTATTTTCAATCAGGGGCCAGAGGCCTAGGGTTCAAGAGGCTAGTAGAATATTCAAAGGTTCACCAATGTCATTAAGATTTATCTTCTGGGAACCATGAATGACTGAGCCAAAGTGTGTGTCAATCCATGGAGTACACATTGAGATATTTTATCAGATAATTTGAAAACTTTGACCTGTTGGTGGTGCTAGGTGGAAAGTAAGGGGATCACCAAGTTCAATAGTATTCATTCTCTTGGGACCTTGAATATCTGTACCAAATGTCATGGCAATCCATTTTGACATTCGTTAATATTTAATTCTGAAGTGGTGGACAGACCAACCAACCAATGTTTTTTTCCCTAGAGCCATGCCACTAGCAAGGCTAAAAACTGAAGATTGAAAAGCTATTTGATCATTTGTATACTGTAGATGAAGGTATCCTCTATCAAGCTGGGATAGCTGAGCCTCCAAACTGTTCATTTTCCAAGAAGCAAAAGCACTCAACCAGAAAAAGGAACTTGAGACTTTTTCCTACAAGCCAACACAAGCCAAATGTGATATATTAGACTAATAGCCGATCACACAATCATTTACACAGTGACTAACAAATTGTCCAGCAGCCCTTTTCAAGCCAAAGCCAATGTGATGTGTTGTCTTTTTCCCAAATGTCTCTTATAATCTGATGAACCTGATGAAATGAGCTTCTTCAGTAAATGTAACATCTGTTTTAGCACACAGCACACTCACTCAATGTCCTCACCTGAAAGACAACCCTGGACTTCTCAAGGAGATATTTGGACAACGAGGTCCCTACAACAACCCCGCTGTTAACCGAGATGAGAAACAGTTGACAAATAAAACCACTGCAACCATCTCGTCAGGAACATATGGTGAAACGTCAAAAAGATAACGACATCGGGTGGACTCACTGGAGGATGTGGATGTGGAGGTACTTGCCGAAGCGGCTTGAGTTATTGTTGAGGATGGTCTTGGCATTCCCGAAACTCTCCAGGATGGGAAAGACCTCCATGGGCTGGAAGAGATAGACAATAAGGACTGGAGGACTGGAAGGTACAACCGCCAACGCTTTGCAGTGGGCTAGCTGACAGAACTTTTATTTAAAATGAATTACCTGTCGCAGGTTGCTGTTTATGTCCTGATACATAGAGCTGAGGTAGTGGACTATTAGCTTGGTAGCCTCAGTCTTCCCTGATCCACTCTGGCCACTACATAAGAAATAAAAATGACCTGAAATACGACACAGCTTACAATGGTGATGACATTAAACAAAGGCCCCTGTCTCCATGTGAACCAGGGACGCTGCGGCTCCCTGTTGGCACCTTACAACTTGGCCACCAAGGCAACCAACGGCATGAGCCAAGCGTGGTCAGCTACATTTTCTGCAAATTGGGGTTGAAGTGTTGCTCAAGGTGGTGTAGTGGCTACCATTTCGCCTCAGAATGGTCCGGGTTTCGAACTAGGGTTGGGCTGCACTCTGTTTGGCGTTCGGATTGGATAAGCAGCTTATCATTTAAAATATGTATCTGCACAGATTAAAGGTGATGGAAAAGAGCAGGTCTTTTGTATAAAATCTGAGGCCGGAAAAATGAAACCATAGACTGTATAAAATATGGATGAAATCTCTGTGACGTCACCCATAGGTTTCTGAAGGGCTGTAGTGAAGCTCAAAGTGGGTGGCTCTGGCCGTAACCATCTAGGCACTGACAACACAGCCTAACTCTTAAAATGGGCAAAGAGGTAGCTCGTCTGTGAAGCTGAGGTGGCCCTGGTGACGCGGGAGAGTGAGGATATTAGCTATAGGGATGTTTGTCCTGCTGTAAAGTTAGGCATTGTTACATGGGGGGTCTATGGAGATAGACTAGCTTTTGAAGCCATCCTGAGGAACTGCACTTTTTGGCACTTCGTCATTGGATTAATTTCTCAGCACCGGAGGTTGCTGCTTGGATAAATCCCAGAATTTGACAAAACTGCATAGAAATAGACTACCCATGATGATATATGTGTGCTTGCCAGTACCTTATGATGATGCACTGCTCCTGTGTGGAGGCTTGAGACTGACTGAAAGCGGCGTCGGCTATGGCGTACACATGGCTGAAGCAGAGAACAACAGAAAGTCAAACATTAGTATCGAAAAAAACGTAAGACGGGCAGGAAATTTGGGTGATTGACATGCAGCCAGTTGAGTAAGAATAGTCTGCTCACGGTGGGTTTCTATGCTGCTCTGTGCCCTGGTATTTCTCTCTCAGCTCCTCTGTGTAGATGTTAAGGGGTTTGAAGGGGTTAATGGACAGCAGCATGTTTCCAACGTAAGTCTGGGAATAAAGAAAATGACACAGGCATTCAGTGAATGAAAAATTCATACTTCTGGGGGAAAAACAAGTCTGAAAATCAAATTTAGCATAGACAACAGGTATTGCTACCATAATGCTAACTGTTGAGTTGTGGTAGTGCAGTATTATTTATCTGTGATTTTATTGTTGTTTTTTTAGATACCAAGATGTTCACCGTCATTTGGCTTTCATGTAGCATTCAAGTATTAAAAGTCTAACTTTTACTTCAAAAACCTCAAGGTTGCCTGTTGTACTAGTTTTTCGGAGCCTTCTCAGTGAGTGGAGTTTTTTTTTTTTTTTTACTTGTTTACAAAACCTCTTTTTACATAATATTCCAGTTGCAGCATTGGTAAATATGCCACCCAAATGAAATGAACGAACATTTTACCTGGTTTAAAAAACGCTCTGGATCATAGTGTGAGATCAGGAATGAAGCTTACATAAATACAGTCACGGTGGAACCTCTTCTTCAGATTCAGAAGCACAGAGCTCTCACACACCTCTCTGAGAACAGTAGACAAACAAGTTGAAAAAATGTATTTATACTGTAGGTACTGTGTGTGTGTGTGTGTGTGTGTGTGTGTGTGTGTGTGTGTGTGTGTGTGTGTGTGTGTGTGTGTGTGTGTGTGTGTGTGTGTGTGAGAGAGAGAGAGAGAGAGAGAGACTCACTCCAGCTGGGAGAGATCCTCCACCTCATCCACCTCTATAGATCTTTTGCATCCAGGCATCACCACCTGAAAAAGACATGAGCAGCAATGAGGACACAAGTAGACATCAAATCCCCGCCAGTCTCTATTTGAAGCATCCTTTCAGTCAGGACCATGAATTTCACACATCTCTGCCCTTACCTTCTCTCCACAGCCATCTTCTAGTCTGGCTAACATTGAATTAAATGCATTTTCTTTTTCAATAAGCAATTGATCCTTCGCTCATCAGAGCCCTTTATGGTTTAAGATGTGTTTTGTTTCTGCATTTCCCTGCTGCTAATGGTCCACTCCACCCGTAACCTTTCCACAGTGGGTAACCAATCCACTTGCAGCGGTGGAGCGGTGTGATAGCTGATATACTGCAATCTCATAGCAGCGTGCCGTGGGTGTGTTGTATGCTCTATTGTATCTGCACAGACCAGGAAATAAATAAACCAGCAGTAAGTCTTTTATGCCCTATTGTCTTGTGTGCACACCGGCTATAAGTGATGAAGTAGAACTGATATGCAGACATTCCAACCCTTAAGGCATTCTTAGACAATAGACAGCAATAGTTTTACTTTTCTGAATTGGAGGTAATGATTGTCTCTTTAGTTTATAGGAAAATGCCACTTGACAAAGTAGAGCGAGACATTAGTAAAATGGTAAATGCTGAGGCTCACCACTGCTAAAATGTTGTAATAAAACAGAGAATAACTTAAGTGCACTGCAATCTTTTCCTGCTAATTACGGGGGCCAAAGCACAGGGACATACAGTATGTCAGTCAGTTGGTCAGTCAGATGGTCATTCTGTTATCTTTACGAGTTAGGGCCATTTTGCTATTTTGCTTCCTTTCAGTTAAAGGCCAACATCAGCTCAACACCAGGATCTCCCCTTTCCAAACACTCTAGTACCCTTTGAGGCCTTTTTCTGACGCAGGAACCTCCTAAAGGTTCTACCTCCTGTAACATCCGTTGTCACTGGTTCTGTTTTTGTTTCCCGTTGCTCACTGTCCGCTTCAGAGACAAGTTCCTGGAACTAGTTGGACGTTGCTCAGGAGCTGATACTACATGCAATGGATAAAGGAAGTGTCAACAGCACAATGCAGTAGAAGTATATAACGGGCAAACAGGAGCGGATCATAATACAATGAGGCCTCATACTGAAATATGACCAAATACACTTATCAAACAGAGTGAATTAAAAATATTAGCCTGCTTCAAATACCTGCTGGTACACTCTGCAGTTGAGGTAATTTAGGTAATAATGAAAGTTAACAGGTAAAAGTAGATGGATATGTTAATATGAACTGCACAATCAATCCTGTGGCAAAATGCGGTGAGTGAAGCTAGAATTAAATTTGCTCTGCGTTATATCTTATAGACCCAAAGAATAGCTCGAGGACCACCTTGAGGAACTACCCTCAGGGACAAGGGTGCTAACAACCCTGTACCAACTTTCATTGTTATGCAGATGATACCCAATTTTATTTATCGATTAAGCCAGACGAAACCAACCAACTTCAAGCATGTCTTATGGACATAAAGACCTGGATGACCTCCAACTTCTTGATGTTAAACTCCGACAAAACTGAAGTTATTCTACTCGGCCCAGATCACCTTCGAAATCAATTATCTAACAATATAGTTTCTCTAGATGACATTGCTCTGGCATCCAGCACTACCGTAAAAAACCTCGGAGTTATCTTTGATCAGGATCTGTCTTTTAACTCCTATATAAAACAAATTTCAAGGACAGCCTTATGTTCCCAGCTTCCCAGCCAGCTTCTCTGCACTGGCTAAATTAAAAATTCTTCTCCTCACCTACAAAGCTCTAACTGGCCAGGCACCGTCTTATCTAAAGGAACTTGAAGTTCCATATTACCCAACTAGAGAGCTGCGCTCCCTCAATGCAGGGTTACTTGTGATTCCTAGAGTATCTAAAAGTAGGATGGGAGCCAGAGCCTTCAGTTATCAAGCTCTTCTTCTGTGGAACCAGCTTACAGTTTCAGTCCGGGGGGCATACACACTCACCACTTTTAAGAGTAGGCTTAAGATCTTCCTTTTTGATAGCGCTTATAGCTAGGGCTGGCTCAGGTTCGCCTTTGTTCTGCCACTAGATATGCTGCTATAGGCCTAGACTGCCGGGAGAATACCTAGGATACACTGAGCGCCTCTCTCCTCTTCTCTCCCTCCATCTTTATGTATTCATGTCCTATTTATGCACATTACTGATTTTGCTTCTTCCCCAGAGTCCTTTGTGCTTTCTCGCCTCGCAGGTTACCATGAATCGTGGTTATATCTGGACCGTGGTCGTGCCTCCTGCTGAGGCCCTTCTGACACCCACTGCTACTACCATTATTATTATTAGTCACATTACTATTATTATTCCCTGTACTATTACGCTTATTGGCTTTGCCTCGACCCTGGAGTCTTTGTGCTTTCTCGCCTCGCAGGTTTCCATAAATCGTGGCTGTACCTGGACTGTGGTCGTGCCTCCTGCTGTGACCCTTCTGACACCCACTGCTACTACCATTATTATTATATGTCACATTACTATTACTATTACCTATACGATTACGCTTATTGGCTTTGCTTCTACCCTGGAGTCTTTGTGCTTTCTCGCCTCACAGGTTTCCATGAATCCTTGTGGTACCTGGACCGTGGTCGTGCCTCCTGCCGTGACCCAGCTGACACCCACTGCTACTTCCATTATTATTATTAGTCACATTACTATTACTATTCCCTATATTATAATTATACTATGTTCATTGCTGCTGTTATTAGTCTTCATTTTTTCCTTTGTTACTCTGCTTACTACTCTTATTATATGAATCATTTATGTCATATACATTGAATGTGTTGTAACTGTTATGTTGTTCATTCTGTACACATGACATCTATTGCATTCTGTCCATCCTGGGAGAAGGATCCCCCCTCTGTCGCTCTCCCATAGGTTTCTTCCTTTTTTCTCCCTGTTAAAGGTTTTTTTTAGGGGAGTTCCTTTGCCGATGTGAGGGTTACGGGACAGAGGATGTCGCATGTGTACGGATTGTAAAGCCCAAATTTATGATTTTGGGCTATACAAAATAAATTGAATTGAATTGAATTATCATGACCTCCTCAAAATGCAGTGTTAATACCTGTGTGCTGACCAGTCGACTCTCCAGCATCTCCTGGGTGGAGTCCTCTGATTCCCAGGGGCCCCTGCCATTGTTGGCAGGAACGGTCTTGGCCTGGCCCCCATCATCATACACTGTCCACTTGGTTAGCTTCTCCACTGTTTGGTGGGGCAACAGGTTCTCAGCACGCAGCCAATCCTGATCCCACACACAACAAAAATAGATGATTGACCTTGAAAGAATCATTTGATCACAGTGATTCGACATTTTGTCACATTTCATCTATTGTTATTTCTCTTAGATTTGTTTAAGTGACAGAGTGGAGTTTCAGACTCATAACTTCATACTTGTGTTTTTAATGAAGAGTCTACCGCCAAAAACTTAACACATACCTGAGGGTCTCCACTCATCCGTGGGTTACCAGCCCAGTGCACCTCTGGTCGGGGGATGGTATATATCCCCCCCTCACCCATCAGCTGGGCCACTTCCCTGTCTGCCTCTTCTTCATACAAGGACCGACCACCTGACATCACAGCACTTGCCTCCCCATTTGGGAAGGGCTGAGTGGTGGACCGGGGTATCCCAGTTGTAGCCTCTCTCTCCGGGTCTTGTCCCTTGGCTTGAGTCATCCCACCACTTATTATTCCCCCTGACAAGGATATCTTGGTCAGGTTGATCTGGGAGGGGTTCAGTTTCCGTCTTGCAGCCTGTAGCATACTGACTCCATCTTGATTGTTGAGGGCAGCTCTTCTCTTTTTATCCTCGATGCTGGATGAATCCTCCAGTGTACTACTGGACCCGGGGCTTCTCTCAACCACGTCCGTACCTGATGTTAACCCCCCTGGCAAGGACTTCTTGATGGACTTCAGGAGACTGAGATCTGGTTTGACTGGGAGCACAAACCTGGCACCTGGTTTAGGGGGTTTTGGCTGTGATGTAGTGGGTTCTCCTGTTGGTCCAGTGGTACTTGATGGAGTAGAAGTTCCAGGAGCTGCCTGGGGAACCTCAGCTGTCTTTGCCTTGGCCAGTTTGTTCATCCTTGGGAGTACCACAGCGTATTTGGCCTCTACTTCTTTCTCCCCAGCTGGGGCCGCTTCATCCCCTCCCTCCCCCGCCTTTCCCTGGAGGCTGGCATCCTCTTTACCCATTTTGTCCGCAGAGGGGCCCCTATTTTTCTTACTGGACAGGCTTGTTTTACTGGCCACTCTCATAGCCATCCTATGTTTGAGGATATTACCCTTAGATTTTCTGGCGACTTGCTTCTGCTTTATTGTTCGAAAGGAGAGCCAGTGGGATACCCCAATGGCTTTAGTCCAAGCAGAAAGCTTCTTTCTCATGTTAAACCCATGCGGCATGTTATTTTGAATCCAACCAGACACTCGCCGAAGAGTGGTCATACCTTTTCTCCGTGCTATCAAACGTTCCTTGGGTTTGTTGGACCCCTCATCAATGGCCTCGCTCTCTGATGTTTCCTCGTCAGGCTTCGCTAACTCCTTATTTGCTTTCTGTCGTAGAGGTGCCATCTTGACCTTCCCCAAGAGCAAGCTTTGTGGCCGCCCTTTGACGACACTACTAGTGTCCTGCTGCTCCTCAGGCTCCAGATTCGCTTTTAGGTCTTTACCTTTGGCTTTGAGGAGCATAATTCGGTTTTGGCCTTTAATGGCTTTGGTCAATGTTTGTTCAGCCTCCCCCTCTTCGACGTCTGGATCAGCTTCTACTGGATCATCTTTCCCATTGATGCTTTCTGTTTGGCGCTTGCTGGAAAGAGCTTTTGGTGGTTGAATCTCCTCTGTTTCATAACTGGGTTTGTCCTCTTTTTGTGTTTTTTTTCTATTCTTTTTTTCTTCCTTGGCTTTTTGTTTGGCTTCCTTTTCTAACCTCTGCTTCTCTGCTTTGGCTCTTTGTTTCTCTTCCTTCTCCGCCTGCTTATCTGCCTTTGTTTTTTTAAACATCTTGTATTTCGGTCCTTGTGTAGGCTCTGAGGCACGTGGAATCCGTCGGCGCCGTCTGCAGGCTTTATCAGCCGTTGGCTTTTCAAACGTGTCCTCCTGGGTTATTGCCTCGTCTTCACTCACATCACTGTTTACTGCCTCAGACACTTCAACTTCCTTCTCTTTTTCCTCTTCCTCTTCACTGGATGTGACTGCTTCCCTTTTGGATTTACCTTCCTCTGAAAGCTCTTTGTCCGATTCCTCGTCTGCGGTCTGTTCTGTATCTCTTTGAGTATCTGATGCCTCAGCCTCCTCCTCACTGCTCTCCTCACTCCCATGTGTCTCAGATTGCTCTTCGTTACTTCCCCGCTTCTCCTCTTTCTCAGCGTTGCTAGTTTCCTCGTCCATCACCTCCACTGAGCTTCCTGTATCACTCTCTGATTCCTCCTCCTCAGTGTCCCTCACTTTGTCACTTCTCTTGTTTTCAGGCTCAGTGGGGAGCTCGTTGTTGTTCCTCCCACGAATGGTTGGGGCTGCTTTCGGTGGAGGCTTGAGTTTTGTGGTCTTTTTTTGGCCCATCTTACTATCTTTGTCATGTTTAGATGCTGTTCTACAATTTACAGTTGTTCCATTTTCTAGTGTGCTCCCCACTTGTTTCTGCGATTCTTTTGGTTCTGTACCTCTCTTTTTAGTTTGATCTACTTTACTTTGAATATTGCTCTTCACTTCCTCTGTCTTTCTGTCGTCCTGAGTTGTTGAATCCACACTTCTTTTTTGTCTCCCATTAGGCACTTTGGAGGGAGGCTGAGATGCATTCTGTCTCACATTATTCAGCTGATTTCCTTTTTTGGAGCCTCTGCCTTCTGCTTTGTGGCATTTGTTCTACCTTGTGACTTGACCGGTGACATGCTATCAATTCTTCAGTGTTGTATAACCTAAGAAAAATGTATAAATTGTCATTTATTTTGTTTTGTTTTATTATATGATTATTTTTTATTGTACTTTGATAGACATGTTAGCCATTCAAAAACAATTAAAACAATTGCAGGCTGTAAATTGAGTAACATGTCTGTCAAACTCTGTGAAACCAGGTCCTTAGGTCTATCTTTCAGCATCTAGACCACGTTTCACACTTTTAAGTCCCTGATCCTTTAGGATAAAGACACCCAGGTCAGACCCAGTTTAGCCATGACTGACCTGATTTGCTATCTGTTATTATTAGACTTAGTTTAAGGGAAGCAATGCATCTCCAACAAAACAAAAAATACTCTACATAAATTTTCTACGTAGGAGGACAACGACTCCCCTTTTCCTTTTGTAACAGCAAACAACAGCTATTATCAGCAGGTTAAATCTAAACGACAGTGAAAGGCTATCTTTAGATCAGCCTAAATGTAGTTGTATAGCCAGTACGCCCTGGGGGGGGTTTAAGCAGTGAGAGCTCATTTCAGTGTAATATAGCTTACCAGGCTTCTCGGGTGAAACCCAGGCATGGCTGGGGGGCTGCAAAGTGTTCCGGCGTGTCCTCCAGAGATGGTGTCACTAATACAAACGTGCACACATGCTCATGAGGAGAACTGAAGGGAAGTTACACACCAATATCCCACCCACCAACATTATACAGGAAGGCACAGAGCCAATTATGCAATACACACCAACCACAAGTTTGCGTGCGGTTTATGCATATACACAATGCCCCCATCAATAAAAGGGGAGCTGGCGTGAAGCGACGCTCGCGCCCATACACACACAAACACAAGTTGCCTTCTGAATAATGCAACTCTACCCGGCAGGTCACACAGCTCTGTTGGCGTTTATACGGCCAGCTGGTGAATGCTCGGCAGGAAAGGTGAGAGGTGCCGCTTGGAGTGATCAACAATAGGTGCTGATGGAAGAGAGTAGGAGAAAAAGACAGAGGAGCGAGAGAAGGGGTTCATAACCTGGCCTGTTTCCTCTGGGAAAGGGAGATTCCATCACTGTGTGCTGGAATTATTGGCCGGCATCAATTTAAGTTGGTCAATATCTCAAAAAAAGCTAAATTATTTTATAATTTGCTTTGTGTTCCAACAAATAGCATTAAAAAAGCATGCCTATGAGATGTAAGTGCTGACTTTCACTTTACTTTGAGGATTTTCTTTTCTTTTTTTATATGTTTTTGTATTACAGACAAATGCAAAAAACAAAACAAAAAAAAATCTAAAACAGGAAATGGTTGCCGGTAGGAATATAATATAATAATATAATTTATAATTGTATTAATTTCAAGTTTAATGGAGGACATGGTGATTTGAAAAGGCATTCCCCAATTCCCACTCCCAATGTACCCCCCACCCACAAGACAAGGGAGGTTGACTCTACATAAAATTTGACACATTGCTACAGGTTATAATAGGTACTAAGTTGGGAAAAACTTTTAAATACCTCATATTCACTTATTAACAGATATATAAACTCCTTTCTCCTCCCTATGAAGACCCCCTGTCTAATTCTGAATAATACAAATTCCAGAGCACATCTATCTTCCTCCATACCATTCTCAAACTTGATCCAGCTGAGCCGGCGGCTAGTAGCCAACAGTGCTAAAAGCGCTAACATTGCAAACAACGGCAACAGTGCTGACAGGTCTAACAGTGTTTCCCTGAGGGGGGATTGGAGGGTGGGCGCTTCCCTTCCACAACGACATTGTGGGTCGGGACGTCGTTATCGGCTGTAACCAACATACAAGCTCAGTGTAGAGCGCCGGCAATTAGCTAGCCAAAAGGGCTTCATTCTCCTCTCAGGTAGACGTCACCATATCTTTACATTGGAAATAATAATTTCCTGCTAGATTAATGGTCTGAATCCTGTATATAGAACCTGAGAACAAAAACTGAATTTATCAAATATTTTGTTGGCATGTGATGTTGGTTAAATGATCTATGCCTAAAACCAGGGCTTGGTTGCAATAATGGCATATTACAGAATACATTCATCAACATCAGAAAACGAATTGGGGGATCAGATTAAGTGCAGCCAACTTTGAAACGGTCCCCGCCCCTGGTCGACCACCTAGCCAGACCTGCCGGACCAAACTACCTAAGCTTACCTAGATAGTATCTCAGGCTACTCCACTACCCGGCCTACTGCTGACTGTGTGATGTCCAGTCGCAGAAAAATAAGATGGATGAAATCAGCGGGAGGTCGGTGACTGTTGAGCCTACATCTTCACAGATGCTTGGATCCATCGTTCATCCTGGATCAAGCTGCACTTGACGGGCGGACAGCAGGACAGAGAGCAGGATTCCGGTGGGAGGGGGTGGACTCTGTGTTTACATCATGATGCTTGGTGCTCAAACACAGTCAAGGTTGATGAACAATGTTTTTCTTCACGTTGAATATCTTATGTGAAAATGCCGGCCATAATATGAGCCCAGAAAATTGTTTTTTGTTGCTGCGATTTACTCTCCTTATGATGAAACTAGTTTTTTTTAATCATGTTTTTCTTTTGTTGTAAATGGGCTACAAATGCATTTAGTTTTTCATCCCAGTGTTGCATAATGACAATAACTGATCCTTGAATCTTTTTGGGAATTACACTTTTTCACCTTCTGAGCCTAGCTTAGCAAAACAGAAGCAAAGAGCTAACCTGGCGATGCCATAACAGAATAAAACTCAATACTAAAGTCCTATCCAGGCTCCATTTTCAGGCTCATTTAACATCTTTAGGTTCCAAATGACAACGACCCATCTCTTAGGGTCATCGTAGAACAGAACTGTGGCTGATAGCCGGCAGGCCTCAGCCTGGTCCTTTGAGAGCTCAGGTTGCAGCGAAGCCTCCGTGGCTCGAGGCAATTAGTGGACAAAGCGCCTCATTATATAATGGATGATCAAAACTCTTGGCTGTGCATGTATGACAACCGATCCCTCTTTTTATCCACTTCACTGGAGATGCTGGGGCTCACAAAAGACCGAGATTCTAGGAAGAGAGCAGAAGTTTTAAAAAAAGAACAGTGTTCTGGAATATAATCAGTTGGGCCAAAATAATGGTCTGGGAACCTGTATGTTGTGCATTCTTTCAGGTTTCAGGGGAGCATTCAGAGACCGGAGCAGCATTATGACATCGTCTAGGATTTCTTTGCGGTACAGCAGAGATGAAAGATGTGGGAAATAAAGAAGTCAATGTACTGAGAAAAATAAAAACAAGACGCATTCGTTCTTGGGAAAAAAAACATGTAATAATTATCCACAATAAAATTGTAGTGTAGAAGTTACAAAAAAAAAAAAAAAAAAGAGGGTTCTTAATCAGTTCACTACAAAAATATATTCTAGGCTGATGCTAAATACCCAGCATTCTGAGACACAGTACCAAAATATTTCCTTGTACGATCTAAATAGCAGCCAACCCCAGTTACGACAGGCCCACAGGTACAGACTGAGTCACATACACACTGTATATATTAAAAACATTTCACTACAATAGCTTACAATTACATTCCTAAATTACATTATTCATTGCTGGCATATAAAAATGGTTTACATCAAAAATAATTAAAAACCAAACCCCATAGAAAGCTGCCCCACCCCCCAAAAAAGTACAGCACTGTGAGCTCTGCAGTAGTGGAGAAGTACCTATGGCAGGTTACAAAG
Organism: Anoplopoma fimbria; assembly: GCF_027596085.1. Lineage (NCBI taxonomy): Eukaryota > Metazoa > Chordata > Actinopteri > Perciformes > Anoplopomatidae > Anoplopoma > Anoplopoma fimbria. The sequence continues at coordinate 1,338,374 of NC_072453.1, forward strand.
TATAGAGTGGACGGGAGGGAATAGGGCTGCGTCAGCGGTGTACAGAGTACACAGTTTGTAATGCTATGAATGATTTGTGACTCATAAAAACACGTTTTCACCAGTTCGACAGACATAAAAAAACTTTTGTATCTTTTTTTTTTTTCACTTCGGGGGCTTAACAGTTTACATTTCCCTTGATAGTTAATCTGAATATTATGGAAGCTCATTTACACCAAAAAACTAAAAACTAAAAAGGGTGGCACATTTAAGGATTAAAAAAAACAAAAAAAAAAACCATTCATGTCAAGTCAAACTATTGACATACCAAGTTAAAATTATGAAATAACTTTTTTTTGCATCAAAACAATAAAGAAATGGGGTGGTTCAAAAAACTTGACCCAATTAAAAATGAAAAGATTTAGATTTGGAGGCAAAATGACAAGATATGAGGCTAAAGTTATTAACTTAGAGTTTGAATTATAATAGTAAGTATAATTTCATCAAGAAGCAAGAATGAAATTGTCTAAAATTGATAACATATGTTAAAATAATAATAATACTGCGTCAAAATTACAATATTCCAAGTCAATACTACAAGATTCTGACCAAGCTAGATCATGGCTGTTTAGTTTAATAATGTAAGTAAGACATTTCTTATATTTTAGGTTGTTTTTTTTATCATTTTCACTTGTGAGACTGTCCAGACTTTTGATTTACTTTTGATTTACTAGCCATAAATCATGATTCAACAACATGTTATCTCATAGTATTGACTTATCACTTTTTTCCATTTATTATCATTCCTAACTTATCATCTGTTTGTTGCATCCCTTTTCCTGGCAGAAATGAGCTTCCACAGTATAAATCAGAGGTTTCTTCAAATAAAATTAAGAAATTAGGCACAAATCATTTAAAATTCAAGCTATAAAATATTTTTCATCAACATTATTCAAATCATCCCCCCACACACACACACACACACTCCTTCCAGTTGTATGTCCATGTGGGGAGATGGAGGCCAATGAGAATGCACAGCAGATTGTGATGATTGGAAGAACCGTTGCCGCATGAGAAGGCTGCTGGTGATAAAGGCTTTTTAGAGTCAAGTGGCTGCAGGTTCAACTGGCGGCATCTATGGCAGAACTGAGACTCTGGTTCCATCCTGGCATTGATCTTGGTTTGATGAATTATGGCATCAGTCACATGCCAGGAGTGCGCTTCATGTAGCTTAGGGGTTAAAATGGCGGTGACCGCGCTGTGATGCGTACAGCACGCGGCCTTTAGGCACAGGTGGTGTCTATACATCGCCCCTCCGTCTGCACCGTGAGTGAGCCTTGAGCGGCTGCCGAGAGCCATTCGGTGTCTCTCCACGAGGGGGGCGGGGGGGTCGCGTGGGAGCTGAAAGCGGGGAAGTCAGTCACTGAGGCGAAGGGGTCGGTGGGGGTCAGTAGTGGTTGCGTCGGCCGAGCAGGAGGAGAGTGCTGCTACAGGACTGCGGTATGCTTCATACGTGTCAACGTGTCAGTTCACTCTGAGGAGACACAACAGTTTATTCCAAAACAGTCAAAATGAGGGTCAGTTCGTAGGACCAAAGGTTAAAAATGTGCCACTCACTAAGACTCACCTCACCTGTCCAGACATTTCTCTCAAGCTACAGCGCTATTCACATTATTCTCCAGGAACGACCTGCGGCGAAAACACAAAAATTCCGTCAGCATGAGAAGGCCCAGACACACAAACAGACACACTGTTGCGTGTTTCCATCTCTTTTGCCAAAAAAGTTGCACTTGAACACACCGCAGAGACGACGGCCCATGGCCAAGTAGCACATACGTTTTGAGCTTTCGTACCAGCAGGTGGCGGTAGTCCATATTTGTCATTTAAAAAGGGAAACCAGGAAGACCTACTGAGGGACTGCGGCTGTTAAAATCGTTTTTTATCTTACATATATGAAGCAAAGCAGCGTTTGCACACCGTTCTAAAGCCCCCTCTCGCTCAACACTTGTGCACCGATTCAACATGCTGCAGCGGACAAGGGCCAACTAGTGCCAACTATGCTGGACACATGGCGATAAAACTAGGGCCACAGTCGCTCACCAAGGGCCCCACGACGTCGGCCTGGTGTGTCAGACAGCATGTTTACCTTTAAATCAAAGTTTGACCAAAACAGTTTTTTTTCTGTTGCAAACCTAATGCCCCTATAATTTTTATATGAGAGTTATCTAAATTACAATTTTTTAGATATAAGAATATTGCTCAGATCAAAATCCAAATTATGACTCGGAGTATATCCGACTCATATACTTAACTCACACGAATGACACTTAATTCAAGATAAAGATCCCTATTCATGTTGTGACTATTTATTAGTAGAAATTAAAGACTGGGTAGGTTATGTAGTTTTTTATTTAAAAAATAAGAAATAATCTGGTATCTGTTGCTGTAATAAAGGACTGCAGGACTAATACGTCTACCTGTGTGTCCTCTGACCGCCCACTCAGTCCCCTGCACCAAGTCTCTACAAGCTGCTAGCTCGACAGCGCGGACAGCACCAACAATAACCGTGTTTGTTGTTTGCGTTCATAATGATCACTTTGGGTGGCGGCCTGAAGGGACGGGCTGTCAGTGTTGCTGACTTGGCGCCCTTTCTACCTAAATCTAGCGGCTTTTGGAGCTAGTGCTAGTGCTGCTAGCTACTTTCATTGAAAAAAAAAGTGTTTGCAACACCTGCTGAAGTCATTGCTTTTTTTTTTTGGGCTACTTGGGTACAGCAGAACAAGAAACATTACATATCTGTATCATGTTATGACAGCTGAGGCATGATACCTCTTAAAGCCCTGGAAATGAAATTAAAAGGGCAACACCATCTAAATTGAGAAATACTATATGTTATATCCATGGCAGTGGAATGTTCAATAAATATTTGCGAGCCTAATCTACGCTGTCAAAGCCAGAAACCAGAGAAGGAAGTCTCAAACTTGTGATGTCATTGGGTTTACTGGGAGACCCACAGAAAGTTCTCTTTCTTCATTTTGATGTTTTGTTCTCAGTATATGGTACATTTTCTGTTTCACAACAAAGAACATTCTCCTGTAATCTAAAACTTTCTTTCTTCGTCTGTGGAGCAGTTCCACACTTATACTTGATGACATCATAAATTATAGTATTAGCACTCTAGTTATTTGGATTTGGCAGAGAGATGTTAACGATTACTTATATTCCTGGACCGTCTTGGGTCACAGACCATAACATGGAGGAATTTTGAAAATGGACGTAGTTCCCCTTTAAGTGAACCTCGAGTTATGGTTTTTAGACAAACCTTTCAATCACTAATATTAACTATCAATGGGTGATACTTACGTCTGGTCTCCTTCTAGCGACTTCTGGATCTCTTGTAGTACTTCTGTAAGAACATAAGACGTGACAGTAACTAACCAGTGTTCTGGACACAGCGCTGTACACTTCACATGAGACCTGAAGCAGCGGTTCAGTGACATTAGGATACAGCTGGCTGGGGTCAAAGGGGAGTTATTCAAATCATGCGTAGGGATGAGGTTTGGTAAACACTGCTGTGTGACGCTGCTTCAGGTTCCCAACCCACTGATGTGGGTGTGTCTGATGGAGCAGAAAGCTGACATACCAGTCAGGAGAGGCAGCGCATGGTTAAACTATAGTTGATATTAGTTTTTTTTAAAGAGAGACACCCGAGGAAAAGGATTTTTATTATTAATGCACTGGTCAATCTAGAGTTTTCTATTTTTAGACTAGTCGAAAGAAAACATTATTTATTTTAATACTTTGTCTATTTGTGTCTGTAGATTTCCCCTAAATTCACTTAAAGTTCACATTAGATAATGGCTCATTTGGATAGTTTACCATTACATTTATGAAAACTTTTTATGTTCCAACTGTCTTTATGCAAATAATCAACTGGGGAAGTTGCATGGTGATATCTATTCGTACATTATTTAACCCTTTTCACCCGTAGGGTCTTAAAATGTATTTAATTCCCCAAAAACATCTCTTTAAAGGCTGTTTTCTCTAAATTAGTTCCATAATGTAAAAATCTTTAAGTCTAAAATTGAAACAAAACAAAACAAGAATTTTGAACCTGGCTTTATCTGGTGTTCAGATTTCTGTTCTGGAAATGTATGCAAAAATGTGCATATTTAACAAGATAATGTATCTTAATGTAAGTAATCAACTTTGGAAGTTTCATGGTGATATCTATTAGTGACATTTGTTAGCCTATTCACCTAGGGTGTCTCTGCTTAAAAGGGTTCAAACACAGTAACAGAGGGGCCCCTCTGTTCCTGGATCATATTACTACTTCATAGTTCCGTCTCTCCGGTACTCACTCTCGTCATTCAGCAAAGCATGCTCCATAACACGTCTAGCTGCACTTTCTGGAACACACAGGGCAGCAGGCAGAAGACACATTATTACAGTCGGCCACAAACAAGGTGTGTGTAACAACAGACAGACGGCACAAGCACAAGAGTTTAACAACATGGAACAGAACTCTACATGAGGACATGTAGTTTTTCCTCAGCCAGAGGCACATGCATGTTTAAGAATGAAGCTGGGCTCTTTTGCATTTAGAAGTCTCGACAGACGTTTTACCTGCATCCTCACTTTCTTGTTTGGCAATTCTAGAAGAAGGACAGAAAAAGAAAAATACTCATGGGTACTGAAAGAAATTGTGACTTTCAATAAGAGTAAAATACAGAAACACAGAAAGATTTATACCTATGAGCAGATGAAGCTCCATCGGGCTGTGGCCTACGTTTGGTGGAGGAGCCGGTATGAAGAGGAACCTCCACCAGACAGCGAGGCTCCACCAGGTACCGGGCTGACAGAGAGAACCGCTCAAACTCAGATGGGGAGATTAGGTAGAAGCCTGAGGGAGGAAAACGGAACACAGACGGTTTCTAAACTGAGCAATCATTTGGTCAGAGAACTTACTTGAAGGTAAAAACATGATGAAAACAACTGCTTTTTGTTTCAACAGACTTGATGACAGCAAGGAGACTATACGTTTACTGAACGGGCCTTCTGAGCAAAGTAGAGTTGATTATTTTTAAATTATACCAAATATATTTCTTGAAAGCAGCAGAAGTTGCATGAGTTATGATTTATGAATGATTTTTAGACTGCTAAGAAAAAACTAAAGTAGCATGTGGTCAACAAGTACTGCATCATAAAAAATAAAATACAAAATATTTTGTTTACCATGTACAGAATCTTCATGTATCCCTGCAATATCCCTTTATTGACATGGACCATATTTTGTGAACCTAACATACCGTTTTATTTTTTAAAAATAGTTCATATAATACATGAACTATTTTTTGACTACAATCTAAACTAAGCTGAAATTTAAAGGACGTATAATGCTCATTTTCAGGTTAAAAGTGTTAATTTGGGTTTGTTTCCATGCTTTAGTTTTAAAAAAGATTTTTTTTATTTCTCCTCTGCCTTAAAACTGCCTGAATATATCTTCATTCATCCCATGGGTGAAAAGCCCAGTCTGCTCTGATTGGTCAGCATTTTACATTCTTATGCATCTACGCTGTTTTAGTTTCTGAATACCTGCTCTTGGACCTGTAGCTGTATGGTTAATCGCTGAGGGAAGTACAGATGTGTGTGTGTGTGTGTGTGTGTGTGTGTGTGTGTGTGTGTGTGTGTGTGTGTGTGTGTGTGTGTGTAGACTGTCTTTACCCTGGCCCTGCTTGGTGAAGACGCATGAAGCGATGCCACTGACGTCCTCTCGCCGCACGCAGGGGTAGTGGACCTGCATCTTCACGGTGGGCAGCGACACCACATGGACGTCGCCCTGGTTGGTCAGGACCACTAGACCGCTCTCGCCGTAGTCCTCCGACCGGCTGCTGCCGAACCAGGCCACGCCCACCCGCCGTACCCTGGAGCCGTCCATGGCCGTCAGCTTAAGCTTCATCTTGGCGCTTACCTTTGGCAGGGTGAAAACCTGAAAACGCAATAACACGGTCAGCCGAAGAACGCTTTTCTCCACATAGCCGAGCACTATTTAATGCCACTATAGTTTGTTAGAGATTCATTTTTAGAAATGAACTATGTTTTAACATCTTATTCTTGAAGATGACTAGAATATTATCTTAATTTAAGGCATCTACGGGTCTTGAATAAATTCTATTCTACTGATCTTTAACATTGACATAATAGAAATGGTACTTCAGGGCCTCCGTGGGTATTTGTTTTGGAGCACCAAATGCTGCATAACCCTAAAATCTGTACAACCTATTGGTAGTGTGTGTCAGCAATAACTGGAAGCTGATCTTAACCGCAAATATTTATTTCGGCAAACTGAAGTAGTGCAATCACGACATATGTATTCTATCTGCCGATAATGATGATAATGGGTTTTTGTAGTGTGTGAGAAGGTTCAAGAGCCTGTGCGTGTGTGTGTGTGTGCGTGTGCGTGTGTGAGTGTGTCTGACCTTGAACTGCTCCTCAGATATAACCACCAGGTGGTGTGAGCCCTGCATGTCGGGCGAGCGAGCCAGGTCGTGGGCCACCTCGAGGGGCTCAGGGAGAGGAGCCCCGTGACCGTCCAGCACCACTATACCGACTACGGGGGCCCGGTGCATCAGCTGGATCTCCTTAGCTGGATATAAAAGGAGGAAAAAGAAAGGAGGGGGAGAGAACATTAGAACGGGAGGACAGACATGAGGAAGCAGTCCATCCCACCAAAACATCGAAAAACTATTTTGTTTCTCACCCGGCTGTGCGGTGACTGGTTCGTCCGCTCTGCGCTCTACAGCGGGAAGGCGGAGCATGTATGCATACACGCAGCCGCCGTTGGTCCCTGCCCATAGGGAGGGCGTGTTATGTGAACCTGCAAGAGAATTAGGAGACGCGTAAGAAACCTTGAGGTACGGCGCGTTTAAACGGTAGTTAAAGAATGGGCTGTGTTCAGTTTGGACCGTGTGATCATAGAACATAGTATAAAATAGTGGTTGAGTCATCATGCTCTAAATGGGACCGTAAACAACTAAATTAACAGCATACTGTATTGAAGAAGACTTGAAACTAGAGATTGAGACCATAAACTCATGTTTACAATGTTTACTGAGGGAATAAATCAAGAGAGAAGTAGAGTCATTTTCTCATAGACTTCTATACAACCAGAGGAGTCGCCCCCTGATGGACATTAGAGAGAATGCAGCTTTAAGGCAGTTCCGCATTGACTTCACTTGGCAGAACACAAGGTGGCTGCCTGGGTGGGACTCACTGTCTGAGAGGAAGGTGTCGGCGAAGTAGATGGTCCGCACGAGGCCGGTGAACGAGTCGTCCGAGGAGCGCGCTTCGATCTTCCTCTGGACCGGAGCCAGCTCCATCTCTGCCAGCTCAGCCTCCAGACGAGCGTTGGCCTCCTGCAGCTACTCGGAGAGAAGAGGATCAAGGTTGGAATGGAAATAAAAGATTTAAGGAGGTGACAGGAAGGTAGGGCCTTGCAGTCTACTTTCTGCCTCAGTACTGCTGAACGACCAGGGAGCTGTAGAGCTGACCTTGGCGGCGTTGTTGACGTGATGTTTCCTTAGCGAGACCCTGCTGCGTCTGATTCTCCTGAAGGACTGTCGGAGGGATTTCTTTATGCTCTTCACCCTGGACAGAGGACCCTCCATGGCCAGCTGGTCACTGGGGTTTAGGGTGCACCTACGATTGGGAGAATACTGAGGTAACACATGAATGCACTTCATTGTAATTATTATTAAAAACTAAACCAACGTGCTATGTATCTACTTGCATGCTCATTTGCATCTTGACTATATTCGGAGGGTGTTGGAAATTAGAGAACGCCAGAATGAATTTAGGGGTATAGGACAGGAATAAAAAAATATTTTTTAGAAAGACACTCATGTAGGCCATATAGACACATTCGTGTTACATTGAGACCGTTTTAGAACTAGTTAAAAGTTTCTCGTAGTAACTTTTAAAAAAACACTAGGGTAATTAAGAATGTGCAGTACACTTTGCAAATTATTATTATTATATATATTTGTTTATGTTTGGAACTGTATAGTCTAACCTAGACATGAAAGGGTTGCCTATCAGAATATGAAAAATCAAATGTGAACGTGTATAATGAGCTTAACTTTAGCCTACACCTTTTCAGTCAGAATATTTTTTGATTTCCCTTAAATCTAATGCCTTATTGTTATTCATCTATTTTTATGTGCTTTCTTTTTGGAAAAATTATAAATGAGGACCGAAAAGAATTAAGACTATATGATGATGATGATTCATTACCCACAATAATGAAGGTTTCAACATACTGGTAACTCTGCCTGTATGGTGATACGAGCACTACTGTATAAAGTCTCTCAACAGCAGTAAACTGAGGGTTCAAAAGAAGGAACGCAGATATGCAGGAGCAGCTCGTCACAATATAATACTTATTAAAATCCAGCTAACCCTAATGTGTGCCGTATTTTGACCTAGTGCAATCTCTTAAGTCATTTTGCGTGTGAAAATATGAGTTTATATGCTATTTAAAATAGACTTTAACTTGGACATAAAGACTGGATCCACAAATCACCTAACAGAAACCTGCAGAGACTAAACTAAAAACATTAACGGACGATCTCTGGTGGGTGTAAACTTCCTACGTGATCTCTCCCTCTGCGTCTCCTTACTTGACGAGGACGTTGTTCTTCTGTTGGTAGTCGTAGAGGCCGAAGCCGTGGCTGGTGCCGAAGGCCACCAGCTTCCACTCCGAGTGCAGGGTGAGGGCGGTGATCACGGCGGGGGGCTGGCACTGGACCAGAGCGAAAGGCTGGAAGCCTGGAGGAAACAGCACCGGCTCCTCTCGCACGTCCAGCTGAGTGTGGCCCTAATCGACCAGAAGAAAACAACAAGATATCACATTGTTCAGGGTGGCGATGGGTAAGGAGTTGAAATGGTAGAAGTCACGATTAACGCATTTGTTGGTACGGTAACGAGGCCGATGCCGCTCATTACCTTCCAGCGGAAGCCCTCTTGGCCCTGCAGCAGATCCACAACTTTAGCCTCGACCGTCTGCTCCGCCGCCTCGTCGTTGAGCTCCAGCACCAGGATCTGGAGAGACAAACGCAGGACATGGTGGAACACGAGTTACTGAGAAGAACGCAGCTTAAAAAAGGACACCAAGTTCCATCCGGTTCTGTCCATTACGCCGGCACCAGTGAAGGGAGAGGTTGACAAAAAAGACGCCCTCGATACAGAGTGTACACCTGACCGACCTCTCATACTTTATTAAACCCTAAACACAATGCATGTGTCAAGGAAATTAGGAAACATCAAAGCAATGAGATCTCAGCAGATAGCTTGGTGAGAACGATGTTCTCAGAACTGATGGAAATGACGGTTAAAACTAGGAAAGACAGATTCATGTTGTTATAAACCAGAATTATCCTTTAAAGTAGAAGGAGCACGTTACCCCCTTGTACGTTTCTCTTTCAGACAACATGCTCAGTCAGAAGTTCAGAGTGACACTTTAATTAATCACAGTTGATGTTCAACAGCCATCTCACCTGTCCTGCAGTGCCAGCTACAGTCAGATAACCGCTGTATTTACAAAGGTGGATCTTCTGAATGCCGAGCCGTGGGTCGTCGCTGTAGGGGTCAAAACAGCCGACCTGGGAAAAAAGTCAAAAACGATAAGTACAGCAGCAATTTTGTGTTTTACTTGTATACAAGTTGGGAGACTTATAGGAGATAGATTTAAAAAAATAAAATAAAATAAAATAAAAAAAATAAATAGTCAAAGCGGCATGACTTAAAGCCCTTACTATGAATCTAGCTCCAAAAACGATCCTAAAATTCCCATGATGCAACTCCTTTTGTTAGACTCTCCGTGATTGAACACCCACACCTTACTGATATCAACCTGCAGTTAGGAACTAAGACGGTTTGACACAAACTCTCTGAGGGCATCAGGGTTATTTTCTCATTTCTCTCTCTTTAAACAAAATAACCTTGATTATGCTACTGGTGGACAGTAATCCTTCACAAAAAGTCAAGCATTACTGTGTGATTTGATGAAAAAAAATCACACAAAATACCAGTTTTGTTATTTCACGTACAATTTATTTTAGAAATGTTTTGAAGCCTGGTAGCGTAAGCCTACAAATTATATTTATGCAACACACAGCATTTCTATTTCGTATAAATTTGAAGGTATTAGTCTTGAAGACACAGAACTTCAGAAATACTAAAAACTTTTAGTGTTGCGTATTTGTGCAAGTTTATCATGAATAAATGTAACAACTAAATAACTTTTTTTTAGATGGAAAAAAAACTCTATTATCTGATATTTTACTCCACTTCCATGCCACAAGTTGCCACACTGCATTTCTTGGCGAATGGACTGGAGTAGATCCTGAGATTAGCACCCCGATGTACTGAATCGAGTAACAATTTGAATCCCTTGACCCCAAGAATCAAATAGAATCGTAAAGGAAGTACTACTGTGAAGAGTAAGCAGATATTTATGTCTAGGATTGGTTGATTACTCTTTAAGGATGGTTAATATTAATGTATGAATCAGCCAGTAGCCAGCAGCTCTCCTGCTTCAGTCTTGATTGTTACAGCTCATTGACACCTTATAAACTGTAGCTTCGAGCTTCTTCAACATCAAGAACTGCTGAGAAACACACACACACACACACCTTTCTGAATGGCGGCCACTCTCCTTCGGTGCCTTGGTTCATGTTGTCATTGGGGTCGGCGTCTGTGTGGAACACTCCCGCTGTGCTCAACTTATACATGGGATACAGACAGACTCCGGATGCGTCCCAGAAACGCACCGTCCCATCCTCGTGCCTACATACACACACACACATACACACACACACACACACACACACACACACATACACACACACACACACACAAATAAATAAACAGGATATTGTCAAATCTGTCAAGGGGACGTTCCAATTGATGTTTTCCAGAGTTGAGAACTGACCCTGTGAGCAGCAGGTCTCTCTGTGGAGGGTCTGGGGCCAGGTTCTGTCCTCCTGTTATTGGCCATGGCTGCATGGAGAGAGGGGAAATGAAAAGTTTAACAATAATACCAACTTAATGCCATCTGTTGAACCAGAGATGAAGGAATGCGTCCATATTTGGGATGCAGCATACCATATATGATGAACGCCTTTGGGGAGGTTTCATATCTGGGTGAAAGTGTCTTTTCAGAGGTACCAATACATTGTTGTGTACTTGTGTTGTACTTTAAGACAGTGATGTGCATGCACATATGTTTAAACCTGCTCTTTTCTAGTTTTCCATTAGCAACAGTACTTCTTCTTTGGTACCGCCAAGGGAGCTGGGCCAAAACTAGAAGACAGTGCTGTAGCACTTGAGATCTGTCTTGCTCTAGGAATCGACAGCATTTTTTACTCGGTCGGATAAAATGGACTCTGGATTTTAAATAAACACCAGTTGAGTGTGTGGGGATATTGCTAATTCGCTAATATTTATTAACATCATGCTGTGATTGCTCACAGAAAACAAAAGGAAGATTCCTTTGAGAAAAAAAAAAATAGAACTGGTACCAAAATTGAGTAGAGCTGAGCTGAACCATGCAGTGCAAATGAGCACTGAGGTAATGAAGCTGGAAAACCTGGCTGGAAAATCATTATGTCCATTTATTTCCACCCGTGTTATACTGTAGCCAGTTGCTCTGGTCAAAAAGTAATGAACTTATTGTCAATGTTTAAAACAGAGATAGATAGAGATATCTATCCATCTCTCTATATATAAATAAATAAAAGGTCAACGCTGATGAGATGGGACTAAAATGTATCTCATTTCTAGTTTCATTAACTTATCACTAAAGAAAATGAAACATCATGTGAACAAGTAATGAAGCTAGCTTACACAATTAAGGCTTAGAAAGCCTCCATTTATACTGGCAATAAGTCAACAATATTTGTTATAGGGGTGTCGCCATATAAAGATATTGACGTTAACCTTGATACTTCAAAAATGAAATATTGATATCATGTTAATAATACACATGTAATCATTTTGTGTAAATTATCCAGAACCTCTCAAATAATTTTTACACAATTATGGTGACTCTTCCTCCACGCAAAAAAAGGGCATAATGAACAAAGGTAAAGGTGAGGTTGACTGATGGCTTTATTTTTTATTCCGTTACATTTTCTACAGATATCATGAGAATATCAGTATCTTGAATTATTTTTGGCCATGATAGTTGTGCAGTGAAAATCTGCTATATAGACACCCCTAATTAGCTACTAATATTCATCTACAAACTCCTAGTGCCGTGACAAAAGCAGCGACAAATGATCGTGACGAGAAACAAAGTGATGTTTAAAAATCACAAACTCAATGAGACTCTTTGGCGTACCTTTTTGGAGTAGTGCGTGCTCTGCAGGCCTCCGGCGGCGAGGACCCGCTCCCACAGTTTGAGGGGGATGGCGGAGACGTGGTGGGAGCAGGTGATGGCGGAGCTGTGGAGGGGGACCAGGTATGGCGTCTGGATGACCGGCCAGCCCTCCGTCTGCAGGTCAATCACTACCAGCTCCTCCTCTACCAGGACCACCAGCGCACAGGGGTCTCCTGCAGACCGACAGAAAAGAGCAATAAACAAATGAATAAATACATATTTGGTCGGCTGTCTAGCAGTTAAAGCAGTTCCTCAGCCCATTTTCACATGGCTGCTGTCTAAAGATCCAATCTAATCTCTAGTGAGCTTATTTTTTATTATTACTCGAGTAGTATTTTTCATGTTGTGGCCAAAGCTACAGCCACACTAAAAGGTTTCTGTTTTAGAAAACAATCTCCACAGACATGAACATGTTCTGGGGTAAAAAGGAAAGCAGATTGACCACTCTGTGCTTGGTTGCTTAGTTACAGAAAATACAATGGAGTTTTATTGTTCTTCCCACAGTAAAAGGTCTAAAGGGGCGGGTCCTCTTCATGGAGCATGCAGCCAAATCTTCTATGACTTCTATGCCAACTGTTAGTACTAGACTCAGTGCTGCGGACACACTTCAGCACTTAACAACTTCATCAAAGAAAGTACTGAGTCTTTGAGCGAACACTGACACCACGATGCTGGAGGCCCGGGCTGTATTGCTGGGCTCGCTGGAGGGAAGGGAGGCACGGGAAAACCAGGACCATAACTATGCAGAGCAGAAGGTCAGACTGTAGTAAAATGAGAGGTTTTCTAAAGGGACTCTGGTGCTCTAAAACACTACCACTTTTGTCCACAGGGGCCTCCAAAATGAAGTTATTATAACTGACTCATCAGGTTACTGAAATGAGTGTCGACATACCAGGTGTCAAAGTTTCCCTACAACTTCAGGGTACAGAGGGAAAACAATGAAAACCAGTTTTAAAAAAAGAAAAAAAGAAAAGAGAAAATGTGGATCAGACTTTTGCTTTACTTTTCATGCTTGCCTACTAAAAACGCACAAAATCTGAATCAAAGCAGATTTGCAATTCAAGCCTCCCTGAGCAGAGTGATTTTGCCGTTTGTTTTGGTCTGTCTGTCTGTCTGTCTGTCTGTCTGTCTGTCTGTCTGTCTGTCTGTCTGTCTGTCTGTCTGTCTGTCTGTGTTTCGCCTGCCTGTGTGCTGTGGTCCGCCTCTGATGGCGAAGAAGTCAATGATCCGGGAGGTGAAGTCCAGAGCCACGTGTGTTTTACTGTGGATCACTGTGATGCAGTGTCTGTCCCCGTAGCTGGCCCTGGGCATCCCACCGCTGAACAGCAGGAATGGAGGCCTAGTGCACACACACACACGCACGCACACACACACACACACACACACACACACACACACACACACGCGTATAGGTTCAAGTTCAGTTCAGTTTGCACAGTGATTAATGTGTAACATTAGGTCATGTAACACATCTGGGAATCCGAGTTAAACATTAGAACGGCGAGGACGTTTGACTTTCACTGAGGGAGAAAAAAATGACGGATGAATAAACTCACCCTTCTTCTGTCGGTAGCTGAACTATTTTAGAAATGGCCTTGCAGGGGAAATGTCCTGCAGCAATAAAATACGAGTCATCATCAGCCTTACAAACAAAAAAGAACAATTTCATGCAGTAAGGAAAAAAATATGCAGTGGGCGCCTCTCTGTCCTCACCATAAGGAATGTCTGATTTCTCCTCCTCCTCATTCACATCCTCTCCGCTCGTCATCCATCGACAGTAACTTCCATCGCTGTGCGAACTGAGAATGTAGCCTCCGTCCTCTGTCCACCACACGCTCTCCAGTTGCTACGGTTACGTAGGAAAAATACACAAAGGCAAATACCGAGATTAAGCATGCTTGTTATGACCCCGGTTAATTCCTGACTGACTGGTATTCTGTTCCGGTCGCAGGCCTCACGCTGAGCTACAGAACAGTCACCTGGGTGGCGCGGATGTGCTGGATGGCACGCTGCTTCTCCAGGTCCCATATGACCATGAGACCTCGTCCGTAGCCAATAACGACCTGGTTGGGGATGACCGGGTTCTCCGTTAAGGCCTCCACGTGTTCCAAATTCCTGCGGCCGATGTAGTCGTCCGGTACACTGGAGGAGACGGCACAGAGAGGATGAACACGGGCGAGAGAAAAGAGTGAGGCCGGGGGACAAAACATCAACCTCATTATTGATCTTCAGGTGTGTTTGTGCGATAGCAGTTTAGTATGAACGATCATTACAAATGCAATCCATTTGAAATAAAGTGCGCTGCTGTGCATTTCCACAGTGGAGAAAAATATATAAAAGGGAAAGCTACAGAACAGTCAGCTTGTGTTGTTTTTTCAAGTCAGTGCACTTATGTTGAGTTAATCTGGGGAGACAGCATTCAGGTGAACAAACTGTAAAAAAAAAAAAAAACTTAACATCACACTTTATCGACAGTGTATTACCTACATTGCCATCTTCATAGTCATTTGACCTCGCAGAATATAGAAGTCTCCGCTGTACCGCTAACTCGATGCATTACTTCTACTGTGTTATTGTGGGACTGCTGAATCCAAACTAACTCTTTAAAAACCACCGAAGTAATGCAACTAGCAAAACAAACTAAATGATCGAGCAAGTGGTAGACCAGCAAGTCCAGTGTGCAGGGAGGTAAAATAACTGGTTTTGTCGAAAGAGTCTTGTGGCTTTGAAGGAAGCATAGATAACAGCTGGAATTCCCCCGTTAGAAAGAACTGTCTAACAGCAACGTAAAGTGGTGAAAATATTCTAAATAAAGCGTACGCTTAAAACTGATTTTAACTCTTTTAGGTGTCCACAGCAGTACATTGCTTTGCACGGTGCTGGTACTCCTGTCTGTTTCTACCTGTCCGTACCTGATACAACCTCATTTCAAAACAACTGATCTACAGGCGGTTTTGTCTTTAACAGTTAAGATGGATTTAGGGATCATAAACAAAAAGAGGTCTCACATGGTCAAACACACACGATACATGCCGACTTGCTTTGCAGCTTAGACTGAACAGAAACACCCAGGTCTATTTCATATGAATGGAATCTGGTATACTGTTGGCGAGACAGATCCTGGACACATCGATAAAGGATGCTGTTGATTTGTAGACTTTTTATATTAACTGGGACAGTTGCGCAGGAATTTCTCCCTCTCTGGCTCTTTGTAATGATGACGTGAGATGGAGGCTATAGATGATGTGTGTATGTGGTTGCCCACCTGCTGGCCACTTGGTCGAGGCTAATATTCCTCTCTTCCAGCTCTCTGAACCCGGGGACCTCCACTATGAAGACGTGTCCTCCTTCTGTTCCCAACAGCAGCAGCTCCCCTGAGGAGTGAGCCAGCACTGCTGTCACTCTGGTCACACTTGGAGGGGCACTGAGGAGGAGGAGAAGAGGAAGAAGGCGGTGAGATCACTTGGGGGAATGAAGGACAGCTAACCTGCCGGATATTGTCCCGATGATCATTTGGTCTATAAAATGTCAGAAATAATTCGTCAAAAAGGTACAAAACCGAGAAGCTATTCAGTTTACTATAATATGGAAAAGACATTGCATAAAACCCTCACAGTTAAGAAGCTGAACCAGCAAACTGGTTTGAAATGTATGTCTCGAAAAATGGCTGAAATTAATTATCTAAATAATTGCAGATTCATTTTCTTCCCATTGGCTAACTGATTAATCTAGTAATCATTGCTGCTCTAGTGTAGCATGTTTATATAGAAATGTATCAAACTGGCTTGGTATGCGGTGCCTTAACGGATATGCCTTTTGGAACAAATAATTCCAAGAAGTTAGGAGACCCAGGAACAAAATCAGCCATGTTGTTCCAGTCTAGAGGTCTGTGTTTGGTCCATCCTGATAACTGGTTGACTATGGGGAGGTACTACCTCAGGACGAGGAACATTTCGGGGCACAAACTAGACACTCAGCAAACCACAACTGGAGCTAATATCCTTAGGTTGATACAATTCAGAGGTTCCCAAAAAAGGTTCCTTGAAAACTACCTGCAGTGGAAAAGGGTCAAGAAAGGTGATAAACCTGTAGAAGTGTGTCTGTGTGTATTACCCAGGTGGTCCAGTGAGAGTGAAACGTCCTATCTCCAGAAGTTCAGAGAGTCCCTTGTGAGCTCTTAAAGTCCACATGTGCAGACTGTTGTCATCCAGCAGAGTCACCAGTTCAACCTAAACATAAGACACAATCAATCAATACTGTCCAAAAAAAAAAATATTAAAAAAGGCATCTAGGTGGGAATACCAATCCATACAAACAAAACGTCTCCTCTATGAAAACAAGGCAGAGTACTTTAAAGCTACTACGAGGAACTTTCATTTTGTGTAGATGTTTGGCGGTCCCTGTGGACAAAAGTGGTAGTGTCTCCGAACGCCAGACTCCATTTAGAAAACCTCTCATTTTCTGCCTAGCGCAGTCCTGGTCCTGGTTCTCTAGTGACCCCCTTCCTGCATGCATGATATAATCTAATTATGACGGAATCAAACCTGACGGCACATATAGATGGTCATATAGAGGCGTCAGTATCACATTTAGAGTGTTTTCATAACCAGTTAAAAGTTCCTCATAGTACCTTTAAAAAGCAGAACTACTACTATTTAATGTTCTTTGACTGTACCTGGTGGGGGAGGAAGTGCACCTGAGTCACGGCAGCATTCTCATCATGTAGACCCATGAACTCCACACCTGGAGCTCCATATCTGACAGCTGGTCAAGGACACACTGATAATGATTGAATTTATAAATTATAAATAAGAAATATTATTTGGCATATATTGTTAAATAGGTGCACAACATGGACTGGGGAAGTGATCTAAAAGAATCTTGAAATCTGACTTTAACGTTGCTAAATTCGAAATTCCAAGCATATCTCATGCTTCCACACAACTCTCAACATGGCGACGGCTGAGCCAGTGGCTAGCAGCTAACGATGCCTACAGTGCTGACAAAGCGAACACTGTTTAGTTAACACTGTTCTTTTAAAAGAACTACGCAATGACCTAAACAAACAGGCAGGTGCATCATTTCTTCTGATTCTAGTCACATATGAACATGTGATTATGGCTGATACAAACATATCTTCTGTGCTAGTATGCAGACAACAAATTCAAAACTCCAGTTGAACCGACCAAATTTAAATCTCTATCGCAATGTTGGTCAAAAAACCAAAACAGTGTGGAGACACTACATCATCCTTTCAGAGGGAATCACAACACATCATCAAATGATTTGTGTTCTGCATGTCAAGGAACAGTAGCCGCTCTGTTCTTTGACTCAGTCTGAAGCATCCTGCACTTTATGATCATAATATTCGCTCAAAGATTTCCCTTCATCTGTGCCCTCTTGCAGTTTTTTTTTTATCCTGGAACAATCTGCTGCATTGTATGAATGGATTGCCCTAATGGAGGAGGGCATCAAAACCAGTGTGTGTCTCTCTGTGTCAATGGGGAGAGTGTACGGACTGGCTCCGCAGCACCGTCAATGAGCCGAATTGTGCGACAGGGACGGGGCGACACAAGACTCCGCTGTCTTGAGAGTGACGGGGCGCCGTTGAGCCGCAGCGTGGGAAAAAATGAAAAGCACCTGAAACAGGTACCCATGTGAACCGCAGACAAGGATTTGGCGGCGTCACAGCTGCTCATTAGCACCGAACCTGCCTCATGTTCAAACAAGACAGATTCCTACCTGGCAACTATTTACACACACACACCACACCCCCACACACACCCACACCCACACACACACACACACACACACACACACACACACACACGTTGAGTGAAGGATACAGTTTGATGGCCCCGGAGCGGGTGCCGATGGCCAGCAGCTGGAGGGCAGGACTGTAGCCCAGAGCGCTGGGCTGGTGGGGGAATCCATGCTCCACTGTCTGAAGGGGGAGAGAGTGGACAGACAGGAGGGGGGGGGGGGGGTTATGGTGAGACCCGGCTGAGAAAATGACAGGAAAGACAGACTGCAGGGGAAAAAACAACAACCTGCAGATAACAGCATGTGGACAAGAAATAGAAAGGTTTATTTATTTTGTTTATGTTTTATTTATTTTCTTTACTGGGCAAATTATAGTTCCTTTGCTCGGGTTGCATACAAAAGTTTTGAATTGAATGCACAAATGGAGTATTCTTTAATACTATGACAGTTTTCCTGAAATTAGATTTTCCATATGGCTTAGCTAACAGTATTGCAATAGATCGCAATATATAAAATTGTATTCCCTGTATCATAATGCTTATCTTATCGCCAGCCCTGCTGGCTTCTGAATTATCATTATTTTATTACATCTACCTAATAACCATCAACAGCAGCCATCATCATTTCAAGTCAGAGGTAATCTAGGATTCAGATTCAAGCACTAAAATTCTGACTTTACAAAGTGCTCCACAATAAAAGCCAAGATCAAAACCATACGCAAATAAATAATGCCTCCTATGTAGATAAATAATAATACTGACAAGTGCACAAGGTTTATAAACAGAAAATCCAGTCACATTTTTCATCTCCACTGAGTCATATTCTTATCACATCTGACATTTGTGTCAGCTGCATGTATTATCTATATCACATGTTCTGTTCTTTAAATAAATATGTGTCTGGGTTTCTCTGTGGAACTGGCCTTTCATCTGGCCTTGCACATTAAAAAGAACTTCTGTCTTTTTGCCTAGTGACCGTAGAGCACTTAATCATGAAACATTGAATGTTTTGTATTTGGAATGTTTGTTTTGCTTTTTCCGTGAATCATCATTCAAATGAACATTGCTCAGAAAGGAGGAAATAGGCCCATTTACCCACAATCTTTTTGTTATTTATCAAGTCACAGTAGGTGTAAACACAAAATGACAAAATGGTAGCTTATCAAGCTATCGTTAACAGCAGGTAACATCTGGCAAATCCAGTGTGGATGCTGATAAGGCAGTGCAGCTCTCTGCAGTGCAAATGCACCAAACTAGAGATGTTAATAATTAACCGTTTAACAGTTAATCGACAATAAGAATCTTGACCAATAAATGCTGGCATTTGTATTTATTTTTTTCAAGTTAAGCAAACCTTGGACGAGCAGCTTGTCACTACAACGAGAACAGCTGGTCCATCTTTAAAAAGGCTGGCTGTTCTCAAGTCAAGGCTCAAAACTAAAAGGTGATTTTTACCATCAGGGCCCCTGGGTTTCGGAATGAACTGCATGGGGCGATGAGGCTTGCATAATCACTAATCTCTTTTTTAAAATCACTTATTTTTACTGCTCTAATTTATTAATTTATTCTATATATTATTACAGTTTGTTCTTATTGAATGGATTGGTTTTATTGTTTCATCTATTGTACTGTTTTATCATGGTTTAATTCTTTCCTTAGTTTGTCTTGCTTTTGTTGGGCCTCACTGTTGAGCTTTCTGTTATTATATTGCCTTGCTTTGTTTGTCAAATCACTTGGTTAACTCTGTTTTTGAAGACGCTATACAAATAAAGTTGTTAGTACTTGCCTTGTTGAACTGGAAGAGCTCCTGTTTGAGTCGATCTCTCTGGGACTCCTGGCCGTGTCGCCTGAACCTCTTCATCCTGACTCGGCCCCAGCGGGGAGCCTGAGGGGCCCACTGACGCACACTGCAGGGAGGAAACAAGAGGTAAGGGTCGGAATAGAGTGATGAATTACAAATGACTGCCGTTCATTTCTCTCTTTACGTGGCACACAGATTAAGTGCTATCCAATTTTTGCATCCAAGTTAAATCTACTTAAACGGGATGAGATAGTGGAAGTGAAAAAAAAAAAAAAAAAAAAAAAAAAAAAAAAAGAAAACAGCTGGTGGTGGTTCGGTGGATGGCAGATGTGGAACAGACTCTGCAAATATGCCACAAAACGATCTCTGCTAAAAGGTAGCGGCACCGTAAATCCGTCTCATCACTGAAAACGGCTCCCAGTGCAGAAGACTGTAGTCAAGCCAGCCTCCACTGCAAAAAGACCAACTATCTCCTCAGAGTTGTTTTGCTTCCGTATACTGTATATACACTAGAATTTACGGTAAAAAATGTTAGTGACTTTAAAATAAAAGCGACCTTACAGTTAACAATTAATTCAATCAAGTTGGTCTGTCAATAATAAATAAACAAATAAAACAAAATGAAAACATACTAAACTAGAAAAGTGTACTCCGTACAGTGCAGTCTGTATTGTGTGATTGAATGAATATAAACAGTGCCTTATAGCTGGGCTCGAGTGGCGGGTAAGGTACAGCAGAGTACTGCAACCACGACTGATCACCCCAAAATATTATGCAGTTTGCTGCAGCAGAATGAGAGATTAGCTGTGGACAGACACAGAGGTGCACACTCAGTCACTCACCCACGGACTCACACCACACACATAACCTCTCCAGAAGACCTACGCCTGGCAGAGATAATAATAAATAAAATGAATGATAATAAAAAGATAAATTGTCAAATTCAATAATGAAGAATACGTTCCAAAAGACCAATCTGACAAAAAAAATAGACAGTACACCACATCAGAGTGTCAAGGAGAAGCTTCCCGTTTCAACAGACCAAGTTCACTTCAAAACGATGGGAGACAATATCAAGAAATTCTGATGTGTAATATCAGAAAAAAATAATTTCACATTCTAGCCTCAGATTAGTTTGCTAGAATTATCATAAGCCTCAAAAGGAGTTAATTAACAGTTATGCTATTTTAGAAAAAAATTGTGACTATCTCATTTGGGTGAGGCCCCAGCTCCTGAATCTATGGAGCCTCAGGTGGATGAAAACTGAAGATGAGAGAATGAAACTCTAGAGGTGGAGTCTGGCCCTACTCCTCTTGGCATCAGTGAACTAACACACACGCACACACATGGGTGGGTTCCAGGCTGCCCCCCCCAAAACAAAAGATAAAGAGCCAGAGGTCAGTCAGGGCAGGACTAAGAAACTATTGTTTGGCCACCACACACACACCCACACACACCCACCCTTCCTTAGTAGAACACGTCTGCTGATAAAAACACCTGCGACGCACAAAGGCCCACTTCATAGAGGCCTCTTCAGAGAAAGAAGGGAAAGGAAAGGAAAGGACAAAGCAGGAAAACAAAGCAATGGAAAAACTTCATTCTTCCATTCTATTTTTTTAAGCAACACATAGGAACTCAACTAAAACATTAACAAGACTGAGCGTTTTTAACTGAGCACACGTACCGGTGGCTAAAGGCTCCACGCTGCTCGCTAAAAGGTTCCACCACACAGCGCCGTAAAGGCCTCTAAGCCTCGTCTTCTGTCTCTCTGAGGCCCTCGGCTCTCTGTCTCCTTCACTCATTGACACTCAAACTATGTAAAAGAAAAAAGAAAAAAAAAGAAAAAGCAGCTTTGCAAAGCAGGAGCGGACGGGAAAACTCATAACTGCAGTTGGACATTTGATCCGCAGTGTCACAAGTGTGTGACAAAAGGCCCTGTGCCATGATGAGTCACGATTTTCCGTCTGAGCCAGCTCATTCACCTCGGTCCAAACCGAGACATAGTTCTGGTATTACCCTCATATCAGCGGTGAGGCCTTGACTCACTACATTTCCAACTGTAGCTTCCGCAAAGAAAAAAAAGGCTAATTTACTGGTCCTTTACGAGGGCAGATTGACTTTCTCAACTAGACAAATAGTTGTCTACTGGTGAAGTAACTGTAATGGTACTGAGCATTCTAACATACATAGGTTATGATATTTGTACCTTTAACAATACACTCAAGTGTGTGTACGTGAAGCCGTCTGTTTGGGTTTGACAATACGCACGTCTTCCTTGGAGTTAAGTCGGATGTTCAATTCTTGTTAGCCCAGTAAAATGTTTTTTTAGGAAAGTCTTAAGCACTGCTGGATCGTCCAACAGGCCAGAATCCTGGGAAATGTCATCAAGTATAATTGGTTGTTCAACAAATCCTAAAACTCACAAAAAAAAGGCCTGCTGCAGGTGACATCGTCGACTCAGTGTGTGGAGCTATGGAACTCCGCCCCCCCGCTGCTGTACAGAGCGTTGTTCAGTCCTTCATTCAAAGTTTATTGATATTGATAGTGTCGTGTGTCCAAATTGCACCACAAGGCACTCCCTTGGGTCCTTATTGATACACCGGCTGAGAGTGAAGCAGATTGGATGAACGGTTCTTTGGATTTGTGTAGGACAAGCACGCACGCGCACAATCCAATCCTTTTTGTTTATGACAATTTGGACCAAATTGGCACACAGGTCTAAACAAACTCCAAAAGGATATATCTTGATTTCTTAGCAAAAATGATTTCAGTAACTCTGACTGAGACTGCAAGTACCGTGACAACTGAGCGGCCAATTACAACCCTCAGAGTACTCAACTGGAGGTTGATCAGCAACTAACATGCTTGTTCTTAGGGCGGGTTACAAGCTTGTACTCCTTAGACACAGTAAGTGTGCGTTGGTGTGTGCGCGTGCATGCATGCATGCATGTGTGCATGTGAGACGGTCCCAGGAGAAGCAGCGGAGCAGAAAAGAGGGAGCTCAAAGCCATAAGCTCTGCTGACAATGGCAGAGTGGGAGGTCCGCTTCGCAAACACTCCGGCTTCTAAGGGCTACGAGAGGAATCTGCTGATGGAAAACCAGAGTAGCAATGTAACCCTCACGTTAAACGGCGAAAGCCAACAACCAGTACGGGAAAGCTTGGGTTCATTCTGTAGGAAACAGCCGATCGGCACACGCTACACGGCAGGTAGGAGTTCTCCCTCTGCAGTCCTCAGACGTCCTAATCCCCCGGTCGTTTCTCTCCGACCAGATTAATTGCTGCCTTTCAAGTAACCTGACAGACATTAGAGCACAAATTGCCCGTTCATTAAAAGCACCCGGGTGTTATTTCTGCAGCAGCTACTTATCAAAAGGCCAAGGCTGGGAACAAACGTCACAATTATGTGAACAGCAGTGATGTTTAAGGCTGTCGGTTCAGACGGTTAGATTAACCTCCTCCTCTGCTCTCTCTATTTTAGCGTCTTGTACAGTCTGGCTGTGGCCTATACGAGTCAACTGAATGTTCAACAAGCTGATACAGTAATGCAACAAAAAGGCTGATTGTATAGAAGTCTATGAGAAAATGACCCTACTTCTTACTTGATTTATTCCCTCAGTAAGTGTATGGTCTCAATCTCTAGTTTCAAGTCTTCTTCAATACAGCATGATGTTTATTTAGTAAATGATGGTCCATTTAGATTCAAATAGACCATAAAGCAGGGTATGCTTTAGGGTGGGCTTTCTGTGATTGACAGGTCACTGCTGCTACCAGAACCATTTACACCGTCTCTACGACATTCCTCTGCATTTCAAATATTGTAACCTCCGTTCATTAGTTGCAAAAGAAACCAACATGAAGATGGCCATAATCCAAGAAAAAATCTTGTAACTGGAGGTTTCATAACAGCAGTACACAAACCAACGGGTGATGTCACGATGACTGCGTCCACTTCTTATATACAGTCGATGATCACAATACAAGAATAGAAATACGGTTTGACCAATGTGGCGTTTATTTGCTAAAAAATATATAGAGATGAATCAATTTTTGATCCAGTTTGAATGTGCAACAAATTACATTATGATGTTAGACAAGGTAATAACTTTGCACGTGAAGAAAGTTGTATGTTGTCGTGAAACCTTTAATAATAATAATAATAATAATAATAATCAATCCTTTATTAGTCCCACAATGGGGAAATTACAATTCTCTGCATTTAACCCATCCCGGAGGAGCAGTGGGCTGCAATGAAGCGCCCGGGGAGCAACTTGGGGTTAGGTGTCTTGCTCAAGGACACCTCGGCATGTTGCCGGTAGAGGGGTTTGAACCACCAACCTTGTGGTTACGGGACAAGCGCTCTACCTCAGCGCTCTACCTCATGTGCCACAGCCGCCCACTTATTCCGTCTTGAGGTTCAAGACGGAATAAGATTCATAACGCACCCAAAAGTCGCAAAAGTGACGACTCTGAGAAGCTACAATGCCTGTAAGTTTGTATGTACAGCTTTGTTATATTCACAAATGTAACGTCATCTTACATGATGCGCTTTGTCCAGCTAGCACAATGGCATTTTTGGGGAATAAAGCCCGTTAAGCTTAGCTCCTAGCGGGACTGCTGTTTATCGGCTGCCAACAGCTCACTTTAACGTTGCAAAAAGTGGCACTTTTCTTGGGAACGGTGTCAATTTTGTTATAAAAAGAATCAACCAATCACGTTGTGCGCAACGGGTTGATTTGTACCAAAATTTATGAAAGGAATACATAAAGACTCCGGGGTCCGAACCAAGACATCAATCTATTAATGTGGGTTTCATTCCAAAATGCCTCATGTATCCATATTAGATAAAAAAAAAGAAAATTTGTGTGTATTCTGTCTCAAGTTAGCACACATGTGGCCCTTATGTTTATCTGTGTTCTTTAGAAATAAAGCCTAATAAAATATAAGTTTTATATGCAAGATTTTCTTTCTATAGGTTCAACCTTAGCATATCTTGAATTAAAAATATATATATATATATTCCAAATTATGGTAGAGTCTTTCATGTGTATTAATACTCAGAACTGTGTGGAATTGTTCAAGTTTGCTCTATTGTTGGAGAAACAGACGGTTTAACACACACACACACACACACACGTTTACATGACTGCGAAAAAGGTTGTTATTGTGACAGGGAAGTATCTGATAGTTTCAGGTTAAATCAGAAGAACAATGGCAGCTCAGAAGTGAGCAACACAGAAAGAGAGCGGCCAGTTTCAGCAGAGCTCTGCACAGTGACGTGGCCTAGTTCTACTTTCAGATATGGATTTTCCCAGGAATTCCACTTGGCAGTAGGGGAGCAATGAACTTATGTGTTGAGAAACTGGCGCATGATGGCCATATGCTGAGACTTTCATCGCATTGTTTGATTTGTGGTGAGCTCATCTCTCAGCGGAATGAGGTGACGCACAGTATTTACCTTTGATAGCAAATTAAACTGGCTTATTGACTCTTCACACACGGGTCACATTCAGCAGCTCACTCTGCTTTGAATGTGTCACCTCGGCGGCCCAATACACCATCCCAAATGTCCTTCGGTTAAATTGTGTTATCCTTCGTTCCCTGCACTTGGGTGATGTCATCAAATTCCCAGCATATCAACCGAGCCATCTGAGTTGAGAAGGGAGTCAACGGAGGAAAGGTGCATAAACATGCCTGAACACGACAATAACAACCCTCAAGAGGAGGAGGTGGCTCGACCAGCAGAGCTGCTGCATGGACTGCGTCTGTCAACGACATAGCTAGCATAGCGCCTCGGAGTAACTGTGAACGGCCAGGAAATGCCTGGAAATCCAAAACATTCTTCAGAGCTACTGCAATCAGCAGCTGGGCTGGCATTTGTTGCAAGAGAGTGCAAAACACAATAAATAAAAAAAAAAGGTGCAAAGATAATCAGCCACTCCACGAGTGACACCTGATCAAGTCATAGTGTTAAAGTACAGACACTTTCATTCATATTTATGGTTTTCAAATGCAGCTGCAGAAGACTTACAGACAGACAGACAGACAAGCAGGCGCGCGCGCACGCACACGGCGCAGAACCGGTTTGACAGCTGCTGTAGAGAGAACTGGCTTGCACACATGGGCTGATCGCATCATCACACACACACACAGTTGATAAGGCACCAAATAAAATGTAAAGTGCACATCTTTGACACCTCTCTGTGATCTCTGGCTGGACATCCCTGAGCTATTCTTGGTCGGGCTGAGGAGTACCCTCAGGTCAGCGTTGGCTGGTGTGCCGGGCTCGATTTTGTTTCAGATCGGCTGCAGTGGGAGTGGAGGGAAGGAAGGGAGGAAGGGGTGGGGTGGGGAGGTGGGAGGGGGGGGGATTGTGAGCAGTGTGAAAGCCATCAGGTGTGTTGTGCTGACACTTGGCTGAGACAGACGGTGCTGGACAGAAGAATGCGGCTGACAAGACGGAGCAGGGGGGAGGCCGTCGTGCACGGCAAACGTTACAGGAAACGCTTCCTTCCACTGTCCCCAACAGAGCAAACATGAGATCTTGTCAGCTTTGGGCGTGGCCGATAGGATATCGTATCTCCCACCAACTCACTGCCTCTTTCCTGTAATCAGAACCAGGGAGACACAGAGGAGGGGGGGGGGGGCTGACCAGGACAATGTTTACACTCAGATTGTCACTGACAGTAGTGAAATTAGGATAACTGCACCCATGAAAGGGACTTAACAGAGAATTTAAAAGGTGGCTTCCTTTGTTGGCTTTAATGCACTTTGGTAAACTGTAATTGGAATAGGGGGAATTACATAAAATGCATCGTCATAAAAGACGTGGTTCAACTGTTGGGTCAGAATACAGGATGTCTTCTGCGGGATAAGGACTGATGATGAGGGGAGTGTCAGAGAACACTGGTGTTATGGATCAGGTGGTGTCCCAGTTAACTAGTGATTGAATGTGTCAGCGTGTTCTTGGACACAAGTGTTAAAAACACGCATTGCCAAAAAAAGAAGTGCGGTCGCCTTTTGAATGTGGAAAAATCAATTTGCTGCCAAACCACTTCTGTGTTTGGGCTCTACATATACTAATATACTACACCTGTCTGAATAATACAGCCACATCACTTTGAAACCATGTCTAAGTAGCGTTCTTATTCAAATCATTTCCTTAATTGTTGGGGCCAAATACCTCATACTTAGTTACAGTGCAGACAACAGCAACAGTACCATTATGTGACATCAGTCACATATTAAAACATTTTAATTGGTGACTTACCAGCAACATGTTATTACCACCCTAATGAGTCAACTATGAAGCTGTTTTCAATAAGCATTAAACTGTTTGGTTGAATAATCCATTCTGATTGGTCACTTACAGCACCCTACAGTCTGTTATTTCTTTATAGCACACTGCCGCTGTGAATAACAGACCACTGCTATGGACACAGTTCTGATCTCCATACACAAGGAGTGGACTATTAAAAAAATTATAGTATTTTTTATTTTTTTAGCTGAAGCAATAAAATTATTTTTTAATCAGTAAATCAAATTTTTAAATCAATAATTTGTGTCTTAAGTAACTGGACCGCCTTACTTTGGGGTCCTGCTTGTCCTGTCGGGGTCTCTTTTCTAATAATGACCTGCTCGCTGTACATTATCCAATTAAATATCATCATTAAGTTTAAACAGAGTAAAGTCAAGTTTGAACTAGTATTAGAAAAACTTCCAACAAAAAAAACATGAGCTTGTATGATCGGTACAATCATATCTTGATTAATATCATGTAGACTACAAACACAGACCTGTAGAAAGACTGAAATTAGCACCTTATTCATTATTGATGAATCAGCATACTAATTGTTTAATCATTAGGTTATAGAAAAAAAAAATGGAAAAGATTCCCTTTATTATTTCGATCAGCCCAAGGTGATGTATTCAAACTGCGTGCTTTTTCCGCCACCTGTACATAACAATCTAGTTTACATAATATATCAAATAAAAACTAATTTGAGAAGCTGTCAAATGTTTGCCTTTATACATTTTTCGTATAGAAACATATAGAAAATAGTTGGAAGTTGAATCCCAATGAGAAATTTTCCTCAAATTATTCAACCCTGCCTCTGGGTCTTTAGCATAATATAATTGCCAAAATAAGGAGGCCCAGAGAAAAAAAAAACATTCCCCAAAACAAGAGAAATGTATTGGATATGCATCCTGTGGGTTTTCATGTGGACTTTGATTATATTAACGCCATTCTAAAACACAACACAACATACAGACTACATTCTCACAATGAGCTCTGTCCTGGCATATCTGCCATAAAGAGAATGAGCAAAGGGGAATGATCTGCAGCATTTCTACTTCCTGTGCAATTCCATTAGCAAGCGAGAGAAGAAGAAAAAAAAGCTTATTTTCCTGCCAGATAATGTGTTGCACATTGGGGAGAGGTGAAAACAGGAATCAGGTTAACAGTTAACAGCGCCAAACACAGCGTGACTGTCTCGAGCCAGGCGCTATGTTTGAAGTTTACAAGCAAGGGACACCTCTTTGACACCGTTCTCACCGGTGTCAGGTTAGAAAAATTAACTTTCCGTTTCAAAAAAGGTTTCCTGCATGTATATTCACATCATCTGTGCAACTCAGGAAGCCTACTCCTCTACAAAACACACTGATCTGGGAGCGGCCATTTATTTTGCCTCCATAATGGCTGCAGGTGGACTTTACCATGCAGGTGGAATAGCTGTTGAGAACAAAGGCTTTTTTTGTTTGGACTAGTCTTGTGCTGATGCAGGTGGAGTTGCAAGGACACAGCCTTTGTCCTTCAAGCAGTATCCTGTCCAGATTATGGGACTCCTTGAATGACACTTACCGCCTGTCAAAGTTGACCAAACTATGATACAATGATTTAAAGAGACAGGAGGACTATATATATATATATATATATATATATATATATATATATATATATATATATATATATATATGGCCGACTGGATACAAAAGTGTGTTAGCATTTTTATTCTACATGTTGTCGTTTTGTTGGGAATTGCCCCTGAAACTAACCAAACCGGTGAAACGCTTATTTCTCACCCCCCAAACGCACCAATTACTCATGCTTGAAACCAGACCGTTGACTCAAAGGGCGCCTACTAACATACCTGCTGGGGAGGCACGCCTTGCTGCTGAGGTCCTACGTTTCCGTAATTATGCAACCTCTATCTCCCCAGCTACTACTCACCTGGCTGCACACTTAGCAAGGCACTGGCAACATAGGTTAAACCACTCATACATGTATTGATACGTTTCTGTCACGTTACCGGGGATACGTCTTGCTTTATCATTTAGTCCAGGTGTGTGCTAAGTTGTAGACACATGGTTTACTGTAAGTTTAAGTTTAGTTAATATCAAAGCTGGGTAATGGGTGGGCAAACCAGAAACACGAGACTGGATAAATAACGCATCCTTACCAATGTACGCACAAGTACATTTGGATTCAATGTCGGTGTCGTTATAGACAGATCCTGTTTCCCATGAGACATGACTGACAAGTTTTTACCAACTCATTCAGTTAATACGGTACGGTCGGCATGGAAGAAATGCATCAAACAAACCACTACAGACAACACGAGCTGTACAAAGACGGCACACGTTTGACAGATAGTAACGTTGACTAACATTACTGAAAAGTTTAGCGTGTAATAGAATAATGTATGTAGACAGCAACGGAGCTGGTCGTTGCATATGTCGAGCTGTTTCATTTCTGAGGACTATTAGGAGTTAGCCGGCTAGCCCGTCAGCAGTCTGGCTAACCTAGCAACTTTAGTTAGCTCGAGTTGGAGCCGTTCAGGCGCCGGGCAGAAAGCAGGGCACTGTGATGAACACGGTGACGCTGGTGCAATCGTTACCCCGCTGGCGTTCAAGCACCTGTTGGCACAAGCTCCCAACCCACCTGATTCAAAACAGCCGTCGCTCAGATGATGTCCACAGTTCACAGCCGCTGGATAAGATCCCCCCCCCGGCCAGTGTCGGGTGATTTAGTTGGCTAAAGCTCTATCCTCAAAGTCGGGGGGGAAACTGTGACCAGACCGAAAGCGAGTAGCGTTACTCCTAGAATCCAAGAGAAGGTGTATTTGCCGAGGAAATAATGAGACTGAGCCCCGGTTAAACAACTGAAACGGGGACTGGTGCTCCTTGTTTTTCCACTGCCGCGCTGGTGGTAACCTCGGTGTTTCCTGCTAGGCTAAACTTCACTGTTTTGCTAACTCCTCCCTTGTGATGCGTTCAAGTGCACCTCGTTAAAGTCTCACCGAGAAATCAAAACCCGCCCCGCCCATCCCGTCCCACTTCCGCGTTGGCCTCTGTTTCAAAACATTTCATAGGTCAGTGCAGTTTTTCCTATGAGTTTTTCACCAAGGGTTTCTTTCATCATTTCCCCTGAAGCAGGATACATTCCATACTCGAAGCAAAAGTGGGTATCTTCTTCTGTTTGGGTAAAACAACAATTATTTGGATATACACAGCTGCAGCTCCCATGAGGCTTTGAGCTTGTGTCCTGGGAAATATTGTTGTTGGATGTAAACAAATGCTGATTTATGTTTGTTGAAATGATAAATTGTTTCCATTTTTGTTTTATAACGGAGACACCGAATTTATGGAGTATGGACATAAACATGTTTGTTGATGCTTATTTTTATTGCCAAATTCTTACCGTTTGTGATTATAAATTAAATTTTAAGCCACAATTGTTCTGCACACACAAATGCAATACGCTAACTAAAGTGCGGAGGAGAGAGATGCGGGTTATCACTTTGATGGGTTGTCCAACCAAAACTCTTTCTTTTTGATTGCATTCTAACGCAGCAACCTGGCAATGGCGAGCAACAGTTGCTTATAAACATTCACTATATTGACACGTAAGCACGAAACTTGGTTATTACACTACAATACCATCTGAAACCCACATTTACAAGAGAACATTCCACTATGGGTAAATCTGTCATGCAGACAATGAGTGGAAACATACTCTGGACAAGAATGCTATTTGATTTTAAACAAATCCAAGTAAAAAACGCACATCATTTGATCTGACCTTTTCTTTTGGTCAAAACGAAGGTATATGAAAACATACACATATACCAAAGCTTCTTCAGAGCTTCCTTACAGCAAAAAAATAAAGCAAGACAGGAACTTTTGTTTATTTTTTTTTATTTTAAATCAAGATACCAAAGAAAAAGTAACATTTTTAATCTTGTTAATTCCAATTTTGATAATTTCATTTTAAATAGCGGGCAGGCTGAGATAAACAGAATATTTTGAAAATAAGACTTCCAGTATAACCTTTGAAACAAAAGCGCAACAGTTACTTTTTAAAACAACAACAAAACCTTCATTCAAATAAACTGGCATACTATTAAAGCCCCCGGAGCGCTACGGCTCATCCCAGAGATGTTTTCACTTAATCTGCTTGATTAGATTTAAGACTGTGTGTGCGAATCCAGACCGTGTGTGTGATTTATTCTAGCTGACCCAAACGAACACCTCCAGTATAAACTGCAGTATACGTTGTATGAGTATATTAAATTAACCGTCAATTCACAATTCTCATCATAGATCTGCCCATAATCAAGCAGATGAGCGGATGTCTAATTAGCCAGAATAATTTAAAACACCTGTGTGAGTTTGCAGGGACTTTAAAGTTACTTAGCTCTTGGCCATTATTGGATGGAAGTTGACACACAGTCCTGATATTTTATTGCCTTACAAAGTTATAATGGCTAATGTATTCACATACGACTTACACATCCAGCACACAATAACACAGGTTTTTGGACCACCTGATGAATGTTGGAACATGCAGTCTCCTTTTAGCTATGATTTTGATCTCCACCAACTCCTGAAAGCTACCCAATGTTCCACCAGCTAATCTCTAACTGTGTCTGTCTGGTGTACAGGTGAAACAATGTCTTACTACGAAGGCACTTTAGCAGAATGCTTCTCAATCAGCTTGTGCGCATAACGGCAAATCAGTTTAACTTTAACAGTGAAAATTGAAAGGAAATGAAAAGGCCCATAAAGAGGAATGAATCTGTTATAAAGCAGAGATGAGTTGATAAATGTTAGGGCAGACTGAGAGCCCGGGCTCCCTCTGAAGGAGTGGTGACATAGAAAGTTGGGGTTCCACTGTATCGCTCCTATTAAGGAAAAAATGACAAACATACAAACACACACAAAAACTCAATGAGTACTTAAACCATAGTAACCTTCAACCAATAATAAATCTGAAACAAATCACTAAAATTGGAGAGCTAAAGTCTAAAGCTGTATGAGAGCACACTGATGTTTATTGCGGTGAATGTGAATAAGCATTTTAAAAACAGACTGTCCATCTAGAGGGGCTGCAGAGCCATTCTGTGCTCCTCACAGTTCGAGGAAGGAAGTTCAAAGAGGGAGCAAGAAGAAGGAACCACCGGTTTTGTTTCCTGCAACGAGACACCTTTCCTCCTCGGCCAAGATGCATCTTTTCCTCCTCCAGATTTAAACACTGAGTCCATAACTCATCGGACTCCCCCTATAAGTCATTCAAAAGGCGGCAGCTGGATATAGCCCTCCCTCAGGGAAATACAGTCAGTTTAACTTATCATGAAATCATGTGAATAAGCTGATTCTAATGTGGAGCCTTGATGCAGATTTTTTTTATTTGTTGGAAAAATATACATTTATTATTAGTCAAGTCTGATAAAATGTTATCTTTCCATTCCTGTCAACTATGTAGAAAACCCAGCAAAAAACTTTCAAAATTAAACTTAAAAATAGGAACTAAATGAGAGAAAAAAATGTAACTCTCCCATCTGATGTATGTTTTAGGTCTAAAGCTGAATTTCTAAGTCTGAAAGGCAATGTGATATCACAGACCAAACTAGACCTAACTGAAACTACCTCTTAACGGCGCATTACGTTGTGGTGGCACGGAATGTGGTAAAATTGCGTGTCAACAATACTGAAACAATTTCAGGTTTAAAACAACAGAACCACTTCTTTAGGATTAGGAAACAAAACTACTTCTTTAGGATTAGGCAACAAAACTACTTCTTTAGGATTAGCAAACAAAACTACTTCTTTAGGTTAAAGCAACATAAAGACTTTGTAGAGTTTAGGCAACAAAACTACTTCTTTAGGTTTAGACAACAAAACCACTTGGTAAGATTTAGGTAACAAAACTACTTATTTAGGTTAAGGAAACCAAAGATTATGGTTTGGGTAACGGAACTTTTTATGTAAGAAGTTTTGTAAAGGACATAGTTCTTTGTGGTATGTCATTTTACATCCCACACATTGACTTTTGGTTTCACACGGGACACAAACAGTGGTCTCCTGGGTGAAAGTCCTGTTTTTGTTAGACGACACTCTCGTATCTATGCATTGCGGGAAACAGCTAGCCTAGCTCAAACTTCAAATTTCTTTGCCATCAGCTGATTACAATGATCGTTGCCCGGCAACCTCCCTGCAAAGTTGGCCCCCTCCCCCGCCTCAATGACACCAGAAGTGCTCGCCAGCAGGTGAAAGCCATCCCCAGATATACTCTCTCTATACTCTGGAACCAGCTTTGTCCAAGATCCCAGAAAGAGGGCCGGGCTTTTAAGCATTTTTGCAGCAACCAAGTTTGTCACAGGGTGAAACTTCTATTTTTTTTTTTTTCAAGGCTTTGACTAGAGCTCAGCCCTTGACAAGCCGGAGTGAGGTGCAGTTAAGTATTTCCGCCGGGTCGGGAGTCACCAGATCAACCTTGAAACCTTCGGCCAAAGACACCTTCAGCAGCTCCTCTACAAACTCCTGCATGTCCTTGATATCGCTGGGGTTCCAGTGCATGTTCGTGATGTCGTCCGACTGCGCAAGCTCAGGGTTGGAGACGGTTAGCCCCCGGTAGGACTGCTTGTCGTACTGGTCCTGTGGGAGTTCGTCAGGCCTTGGCACCCACTCCAGTTTCAGCCTGTTCTGAGACGGGTTGCAGGGACGGGGGTTTGCGAGACCCTGGGGCGTTCTGTAGGAGAAGCGCTCACAGAGGAGGGCCAGGAAGGCCCTCCAGGTACAAAAGAGGTCAACTGTGAAGGCTCGCACTGAGCATGTGCGGAGTTCATAGTTTTCCGGCCCATGGCGCAAGTTAAAGTGGAGAACGCGGACCTGGAATGAGAGGGCAGACTGTGCTGACTACACATTCTCCAGAGTGTACACAAACAAAAGAACCGGTCTGTCCATGTCCATGTGCAAACACACATTTTCTACTCACAAACTGTGTTGATGGTAAACATAAACTGATTCTCAAAAGGTTACTCAATGCCAGTCATATCTATAATTTTGGATTTCCCAACTAAAAGTCAGGCTGATCGACGCTATAACATTCTTATGCAGTTTTCTGTTTAACCCAACCGAAATTCAAATTCAGTCAAAAGCTGGCATTTTGAGGGTTGGGCTTATTTACCAAGAGTTAGATGACCATTGTGTGGGTATACCTAATATGAAGCTAATTTAGCTAAGCACAAAGACTGAAAACAGCTAGCCAGGCTCTGTCCTAAAGTAACAAACTTTGCGATGTTAAAAACCCGCTAATTGACACATTCTTCACAAATTCCAAAAGAGTGTTAACATGAAATCACGGTTTTAGGGTGTGTGTATATATTTCTCGGGATGGCAATTTCATTTATTGTTTTTACACTTGTTTGTACGAATTAAACAAACAAGGTATAACGTCTTATTGGTGAGCTTTAGCGTACCGTCTCAACAGAGCCATGCTAGCTTTTACACCACCGCCTCTAATCTTTGTGCTAAGCTAAATTAGCCGGCCGCTTCATATTTAGCATACTGATACGCAGAGAGCGGTGTCAATCTTCTCCTATAACTCTCAGCATGAAAACAAATAAAGTGTGTTTCATAAAATGTTTATCTGTCACACAAGGCGCCTCATATGCCAACTTCGGTTGCCACTAAGGAAGTGTGCAGAAGATTGATGAACTTTTTTTCATTCCAGGAACTGATCCCTACTGATGTTTCTTTTCATGAGCAGTGAACAAACTGTAGTTTTATTATGTGGCCCGTATTAATTAAAGACCTTTTCCTCTATTTTAAGATATAACTGGCTCTATTTGGTTAAGTGATGAGGTTTAAGTAGGTGAATGGCAGAATCCAGTAGTCTATGGTAAAGGTTTTTAACGATGGACAACATGACAGTTCCCCAAAGGTGAAGCCAAAGCATCTCGATCAACCCCCCTGGTGGCTGGCTGTAGAAATCTCAAGATGGCAGCTCCCGTATCTGGGATATTTTGGCTTCGCTTTTGTACAGTGGGAGGAAGTGGAGACAAGTTGTCCATCTCTATTTATCTAAATGCTGCCGTCCAAAATCACACAGGTGACTGAGTTCACAGCTGTAACTGCTCGTCTGAAAGCACCTTAATGGATCCAACAACCAGGGAAATCTCTGAAGAGATTCTCTTAATATATTCATCATCATATCGCCTTATCTTACATGGGAATGTGAAAAGCTATATCATACCAATTGTGTCCATGGTCTGCCTAGTCAATATCTAATCTGAACTTAAACTCAAATAATGGGCCTCATGCAATAACATTTTCTTATCCAAAATCTCGGAACTGGACAAACTTGTTGTGAAATTGATAGTTTTGCCCTCTTGGGATTTGATCATTTTGCATAATCAGCTACCCCTAAGCTGCAATATAAGTCTACCAGTTCCATTCCGTTTGTGGGATGGATTCATTCACAAAAATGAATGGAGGGAAGAATTTCCCACTGCATTAGGCCCATTGACTTGATTCAAATAAAAAAATAAAAAAACCCAACCTTTTTAAAAAACATACCTTGGAATCAACATTCACCACAATCATGGCTCCTAGCGGCCCTCCTCTAAGGCTGAGAGGAACCGACGCCTCGTAGCGGCAGATCTCCTCCAGCAGGGGCCGTATCTGGAAGAAATCTGCCTCCCTCCGCAGCAGGGCCAGCTCTGAAAAGCCATCCGGCAGGTCCAGGGAGCTGGAGCGCAGATAGTTCAGAATGTACCGGAAGACTTTGCCGTCTCTGTCTATGAAGACGTTCCCTCCGTTATCTCTCAGCGCGGGGATTTGTCCGCTGAACATTGCGCCGAGCATGGAGTCGCGGCAGCGTGTCAGGGTGTCCAGGGTGGTGGTGTAGATTTCTCCGCCTACGTTCAGTGACACCGGGTCCCGGAGAGAGGTCCTGTTGCTGTTGTCATCCGGTGAGTTGAGGTTTGGCATCTTGGTGGCAAGGCGATCGTGGAGTCCTCTCTGATGTTGTTATTGGGAGGACGAGGATCCCTTCTGCTCTGATCAGGAATGCTGAGGAC
This sequence comes from Anoplopoma fimbria, assembly GCF_027596085.1. Lineage (NCBI taxonomy): Eukaryota > Metazoa > Chordata > Actinopteri > Perciformes > Anoplopomatidae > Anoplopoma > Anoplopoma fimbria. Next base: position 1,374,718 of record NC_072453.1, read on the forward strand.
TGAGGGTAACTGAGGGTATGTGGATGTTTCAAGTGCTTCTTTTGTTTCCGAGAGAGACTTGACAGCGAGTAGCCAGGATACGGCCAAGTGAGAAAAGATGCAAGGACATCTGCCAAGTCCGTTTCCAAAGCTGAAAATTTAGGAAGTTTCAAACATAAGAAAAATAAGTCTGCTGCTCTTTTCCGTCTCATTTTTGCCAAGCAGAAGTGTCATCCTTATAAGTTCCTGTGAATCTCTGCGGTTAAATGTACATCTTTGTCCATTAGGAGTGGTGTCAGCAAACAGCAGGCCCACAGTTTGACTGTGTTAACAGCAGAAAGGCAGCAGGGCCACGGTGACCGGACCAGCATGCTAATAACTGGACACTTGTGGCTCTGCGAAGCTGGCTTTTATTCTCAGCTCATACCCCCCTGATCTGTCTCACACTCTCTCTCACACTCACACTCTCACTCTCACACACACACACACACACACACACACACACAGGAGCTGTCTGAGCAAGACACGAGGGACTGGGCAATTTGTCTGAAATGCGCCCCTTAAAGTGACAGACAGAACATTGAATGTGCTCTTTATCCCCTGTGAACAAATGAACAATGTCCTCAGACACTTTTCATTTCAAATGCCCTTAGGATTGAAAAGATTTTCCCAGAAAACAGAATCATGAAAACAGAAAATGTTCAAACTCCCCAACTAAACAAAACGAACAAACCTGACTTTGTTGCTCCTGCTGCATCATGTTGCAGGATGAGACTAAGTCAGCCGAATATGTATAAGTCAGTTACTTGCTACAAATGGGATCTTCAAAAGTAAATGATATCAGTCTGAACCAGTTTTAATTTCATCAACCAAATTTCTGTCATTAAATATTTATTTTTCGCAAACAAAGCAAGAACAAAACTAAATAAAAAGTAACCACATGAAAATGAGAACTAAGAAGGAATGTAGTCAACAAATAAAAACTAAACAACAATGTGAAAGGCGGACGAATGGAAGATGCTGAATCACTGTTTAATCAGGCAGCAACCTCTTTCTGCCGAGTGAAGCCAATGCGGAAGTGTCTTAGAACTTGTCTTCTTCAATACAGCATGATGTTCATTTAGTAAATTATGGTTCATTCAGAATCAAATAGACCATAAAGCAGGGTACGCTTTAGGGCGGACTTACTGTGATTGACAGGTTGCTGCCTCTACCGGAGCCGTATACGGCGTCCCTACATCAATCTACCTAATTCCAAATATGGTAACTTCCGTTCATTGGGTTAAAAAAAAACAATAACATAGCGACGGCCATAATCCAAGATGGCTACAGTGAATTCGCAGAGCAACAGTCCAGAGATCAATTGGTGATGTCACAATGACTACGTCCACTTGTTAAATACAGTCTAAGGTATCTACCAGCTCTCTGTATATGAATTAAAAAGAAAATACCTTATCTGTTGATGATAATCCTGATAATTCCCTTACAGTCTCTAAAGTTCAAGGTGTTTGAACGTGTGTGTGTGTGTGTGTGTGTGTGTTTTAACCTGTATGTGGAGTATAGTCCTGTCAATGGCGTGGGCCTGCAGTAAAGTCACGGTGCATCCGCCGAATCCTCCGCCGGTCATCCGGCTGCCGAACACCCCCTCCACCTCCAGGGCTGCGGACACCAGCTCGTCCAGCTCCCTGCAGCTCACCTCGTACAAGTCTCTGACATAGGGACACCCGGTTAGCACTCACGCCTCGCACATTTTGTCCTAAACACTGGCTCTAAGGTTCCACGGGTGTGATACAGCTTCTTTAACTTTTACCTGAGGGAGTTGTGGCTCTCCACCATAAGCACACCGAACTCTTTGTAGGCTCCTCTCTTCAGGGCTTCGGCAGCTTTGACGGTTCTTTCTATCTCTTCAATCACGTGACGAGCTCGTCGATAGGTTACGTCATCCAGTCTGTCCCTTGCCTCTGAAATGATAGGGAAGGTATGGACTTCAAACGCTATGTCGGGCTTCAAGATCATTGGATGTTAGTTAAAATCAATTTCCTTAATCGGAATACACAGCATTGATATAGCAACGCAACTATTTCCTATGTAAAGATATGGTTGAATTATGTATTCCTGAGCAGAGAATGAAGTCACTGTCCCTCTGTGTGTGTTGTTATCCAGGCGGCAACCTCCTGTTCTGCCGAGTGAAGCCGATGCGGAAGAGTCTTAAAACTTGTATTCTCTTTTCTGACCAGCAGGAGGCGACTCTTCTGGTTGCAAAAAGAACTCTGATGTATAGAAGTCTATGAGAAAATGACCCTACTTCTGACTTGATTTATTACCTTAGTAAACATTATAAACACGAGTTTATGGTCTCAATCTCTAGTTTTAAGTCTTCTTCAATACAGCATGATGTTCATTTGGTAAATTATGGTTTATTTAGAGGGGTTGGAACTTTTGAACAGACAGGCTAGCACTAGATCACTGGGGCAGGACAAGCCGTACGAGACCCAAGGGGAGAGGGTCGATGAAAGACGGGACAAGACAGAATTACATGAATGGAAGGATGGTAGGACAGGGCAGGAGTTAAGACGGCAAGATAGTCCATGACAGAGCAGGATAAGGCATCATTAAATAAGACAGAAAGGGACAGGAGGATTAAAAATATATATACTTCACACCCTCCAGGTCCTTAATGGTGGCATCTCTGAGACTGTCCTTTCCCAGGATGGAGGCAGCCTCCTCACACCGCCTGCGTCTCATGGGGTACTCACTGCCGGTCAGAGAGTGCTTCACATTGGAGTTGGTGATGAGAATGACCAAGCCTGGATCTGACAGAGGGACTGGGGTGGCCTCCAGCGACCTGAGTCCAAACACAAACAAGTACATTATGAAATTGGTGGATGTAAATATGTCCCTCCTCTCAGAAACGTTTTGCCAAAAACATGCCAACATCGTAACAGAGAAGAGACGGAACGTTTTTACTATTGAATGTTACCAAAAAAATGTTGGATTAACCCACTCTCATTAGATGTTTAAATTACCTGCAGTCTATGAGTAAGGCATGGCCCTCTCTGCCGAGAACAGACACAAACTGATCCATAATGCCACAGGGCACACTGGCATGAGTGTGTTCAGCCTTCTGGCAGGCTACCGCTGTTAATACCTTGTCTCCTTCATCTGAAAAAATAAGAAAGATGTAGAGTGAATACAGGAGGCAACTTCCAGTTCTGAAAAGTGAAGCCCATGCAGAAGTGCCTTGAACTTGCATTCACTCTATTGACCAGCAGGGGGCGACTCCTCTGGTTGCAAAAATAAGTCAAATTGTATAAAAGTCTATGAGAAAATGACCCTTCTTCTCTCTTGATTTATTCCCTCAGTAAACATTGTAAACATGAGTTTATGGTCTCAATCTCTAGTTTCAAGTCTTCTTCAATACAGCATGATGTTCATTTAGTAAATTATGGTCCATTTAGAGTCAAACAGACCATAAAGCAGGGTATGGTTTATGGTCTATGGTCTATGGAATTGTCTAATTTAGCTCTTGGTGGTACTTAGCGCCACCCTCTCGTGTCACTTCTGGTTGCAAAGAAAACAAGATGGCTACAGCCAAAAACAAAGATGGCGAAGGCAAAAAAAAAAAAGAGGTTGACGGCAAAAACGCCAAAACTCAAGGCTTCAAAACCGTAGGCGGCAAACCAATGACTGACGTCACGGTAACTGCCTCCACTTCTTACATACAGTCTTTGAGTATAAACCAAAAATCCAGGCTGGAAAAATAACCCAGAAGGGTTGCAGAAGTGTCTTATTGAATTTTAGCCTCAACTGCAGCAGAACTTTAGGGTGTAATTAAGCAATAATCATAATGTAAACACTAACTCGTCAGTTTGCCGATGCGTCGATCCAAAATTGGCCTTTTCTTGAAAAACAAAAGAAAATCACTGGACATCATCCATCTCTAATATAATGATAGATTCCTTCCTGACTGCACTGACTGAACATCAGAGTCACGCTGGTCCGACTGTACTCAGATTCTGACCTGGCTTGAGTTGCTGCAGGAATGTGTAGCAAGCCACCTCCAGAGAGGCGGAACTGGACAGACCTCCTCCCAGGGGGACACTGCTCGCTATCACCGCCCTGAAACCCGGGACAGGAGGAGCTGAAGCACACGAGACAGACAGGGAGACAGTACACATATAATAAATACGCTGCAGTGTCCAACCAAAGCAGGTCAAAAACGTGAGAAATGCTGGAGATCTGATCTCATTCACTTTGACAGGACTACATTTGCTGTGTGAGGTGAACACTTGAAGTATTATTATTAGTAATATTTATTTTCTTTAAGTGTAATGTATATTGTAGCTATGGATACACTCATTGCTTAGTTTACCCCGGTAATGCTGAATAACTCCCTTCACATAGTTTGCCCAGCTGGGTAAACCCGGCGGAAGCGGAGATCCATCACTGGGCAGGCTGAAGTCCACCCTCCGAGGCTCGTCAGCATCCTCAGTTGCCGTTACCACGGTAACATCCGGGCCAGAGGTTTGACTCCCAACAACCACAGTCACCAGGGGCAGCGCCTGGCTCACCAAACACAAACAAACCCAATGCAGCTGAGTGGTTATCTTTTCCTCTTTGTCACAGGGGAAATAACCCAAAAAAAACAAAACAGGAAGGATAACATTTCCTGCTTATTACTGATATGTGGAACTGTATTTCGTGTTCTAGTCCTTAGGTTCTTCTCTTCTGTTACGACTACAGGAAATAACGTAGTAATAGTAATAATGTAGTTTTTTTTTTTTTACTTAATGTTAATAATCAAGTTGGGGAAGTTGCATATTGTGGTGTCTCTTTCTTTTTTTACCTTGTTCACCTGTATTGACCAAACTTCCCAGTTTCATTCATATCTTTATTCTGACGTTTTTTTAAAGTTTTTTATGGCCAAAAAAAAGGAACCAAAATATGAATTTGGCTTAATCCAATGTTCAGATTTCTGTTCTGGAGATGTATGCAAATTAGCACATATTTAATAAAGATATATATTTAATAAAGATATATATATATATATATATATATATATATATATATATATATATATATATATATATATATATATATATATATATATATATATATATATATATATATATATATATATATATATATATATATATGTATTGTCTTAATTTAATTTAAATTATGAGCTGGTAATATCAATGGTGAATATACCCCTATCAACCTGGGGTATATTTTGAACAACAACGCTGTTGTTAACACAATATTACAGAGCAGGCCAGTCACTGCAGAACGTTACATGTCCAACAGTAGAGTAACTCCTTACAATGTCATGAAGATGACAAGAGCCTGTTCATGTGCGCCAACAGGCAATACAATAAAACATTCAATTGCCATAATTTCACACGAGATTTGGTGTGACAGACAATCAACAGTGTTTCCCTGTTCACACAAATCACACTGGTAAAGTGTTTGAGCCAGCGGAGGGACCAGTCGTGAAGTTACCATCGGAAGCACAAATCCCTGGTTGTAGTCGGTGTGCTCCCCGATCAGGTTGACTCTTCCCGGGGCACACACCGCCGTCTGAGGAGCCCCCCCCCCCGAACACCTCCCCGTACAGACGGATAGCATCAGCAACGAGTTCGGGTACACTTGGAAAAGAACTGGCCATTTTTTTTTAAACTACTTTAAACTATATCAACGTCACATGCGCACAAAATCCCCCAAAATGATATATGGGTGATTTAACAGCTAACAAAAAAAATGCTAAGTTCTTATGGCATGTCAGGTGCTGTTTACTTCCTGGTGGGTGTGGCCGAATAGTTTAATGTGTAGCTCTGATTGGTGGGAAGAGGTCACGTGACACAGTTTGCTATTCCAGCTCTTTATTTCAACGTCGGAACACTGCTTTTTCACAAACAATATTTCCCTCTGTGATGTACTGAAGTAGAAGTTTAAAGTTGCATAACATGGAAATACTACAGTAATAGTACCTTGAAATTCCACTTAAGTTTCCTACAAGAGCAACTGTTCATCTCATAGACTGAATGCAGTACTTCATACGGAGTGGGGCTCCCCCTGGTGGCCACTGTCCCACCATGCATCAAATGCTCCGGTGGCCACCCCGTGCACACAAAGGTCGAAGGTTCAAGTCCCTGAGAGTTTTTTTTATAACTGAGCCACAAGTGTCCAGTTATTAGCATGCTGGTCCGGTCACCGTGGCCCTGCTGCCTTTCTGCTGTTAACACAGTCAAACTGTGGGCCTGCTGTTTGCTGACACCACTCCTAATGGGGAACTACATCAACTTTCAAAATAAATTCATGTTATTCCTATGGCCTTAAACAGTGCCAGAATATTAGTGACCACCAAAAAATCTCTCCTAAATTCAAAATGTGTTCATTTGATTTGTTGCATCTGAATGTCCACACTAACGTGCTATTTAGTATGCTAAAACAGTATGAGATTGTTTTTGCATGTCTGAAACCTTGGCTTTGAAACCAATGGTACTTTTTGCATATTCTCGTGATAGTATGCAAACACTACGTGGGCATTAATATCCCACAATACAATAAGTAGTGACGCCAGTATTAACTGAGGATTGCAGACACCACTGTAACCTCATTAACACTTGAAGTGTTTAAATGGAAGTGTAAGATTACCCTCTTTCAAGCCTACATGTATATTTTTTAAATAGTTATGACTTTATGATTCTCACAAGATCATCGTGTTGTATGTTGAGTATGTAGTGTATAGTTTGTGATTTCGTGCTTTATACCTGATGACTTAACATGTTTGAGACTTCCTTCTGTGGTTTCTGGCTCATAATAATAATAATAATAATAATAATGATAACTTTATTTATATAGCACCTTTTAAAAACAAGGTTTACAAAGTGCTTCGACAGACAAGCCAGCTAAACAGTGCATATGTTCACATGTATTGAACTTTCCTCGGCCATGGACATAACATATTGTAATTCTTAATTTATGTGGTGTACCCCTTTAAACTGGATTCAATGAAACACCCTTCATGATTGAGATTTGAATGAAAAATACAAACCAGGGCAATTTAATGCTGAACTCATACTTTTATTTTTATTTTTTCACCGTAAAAAACAAACATGTCATTTGGTTGTGTCAGTTGACAGCTTGGTTAAGAGCATTACTCAAATACTATCTGGCAGGTTCTTCACTTTGTTCAACAAGTTTTTTCATTTCTTTGTATCATCCTGTATATTACCTGTTTCAATAAGTAACATCAGGTTGATGACATACAGCTGGTTTATGACAAAAGCAAACAGTAATACTTCAAATATAATAAATAAACATAAGGATGTCAATGCTCTGGATTTGTACATTTACAGTTTTTGTTATCATGACTTGCTACAGTTTAAAATGCACACATTTGGTCTTTAACCCTATAGGTAGTTCTTGCACTTCACTCCTGATACATGTAAGTACAGTTTGGTCAGACACAGGGCTGGAATTTGTCTGAGGTTGTTAAATATTAGCACTGGCCTAATTCTACAAGAACTGTCTGATAATCTACTTGGTCAAATCTACAAAGCATCTGACAAAAATGTTTCTTTAGCAGTCTTCTCATGATGCCAAACATATTTAGAAGTTTTTTTTATTATTATTTCAAAGATTTAGAAGATCGGAGACATATACTGATCTCCCTTCATCTTTCTAGCACACAGTCCTGATCCAAATGATCCTCAATTCACAAGATTCTTCATGAGATTATCCTAATATAAATATTCATAGTTATTCTTATCATGTGTAAATCAACAAAATATGAATGTTCTAAAATCAGCTCCAAAAACAAAATAAAAACAACACCTTGTAAAACCTTTTCTTCAACATAAAATTCTTCATGAAATTATTTTAGTATAAATATTCATAGTTCTTCTTGACACGTGTAAATCAACAAAATATAAATGTCATTAAACCAGCTCAACAAAACAAAATGTCCCTCAATAAAAACAACACTGTGTAAAGCCTTTTCTTTAACATAAGCTACAGCAGATGACTTAACAGAGTGATGTCTAACAAAGAGACAAGTCTTATTATCTGTTCAAACACTGACACTAACAAAGCATTTTTGTCACAGTGGCCAGGATTGCACTGCAGAGTACCTAGTATCTAAACACAAAGTAAACAAAGACAAAGTGAAATAGAGCTAAGAAAGCTAAGTTGTTGCTTCTATGAAGCACGTGCATATAAGTCTTGTCTAACAAGCTAACAATAAGGCAGCATCTATTGCATAACAGAGCAAATTCTATTTATAGTATAAAAACTCTAGATGGCTACTTAATAATATAGTTTGGTCATTCACGGATAGAAAGGATGAACAAATTGATTTTGTCCAGCTAAAATACATGTCACTGTGAATCAAACATTTAACAACAAAAGTTATCTTTTCAAAACATATATATTACATTTCACATAACACACCCCGCTACGTTATGAAAGTACTAGGACGGAATAGAACTGCCAATAGGCCCTTCATTTGTACAGCGGACGTCAGACGGGCAGAAAAGTTTCTTCATCATTGTTTGTATCATCCGTCACATCTTCAAAAATCTATCGTTGTTTTCCTCATGGCTTTTGCTGTATAATATGTGGAAAGTTGCCAGTGTCAAATTTCAACGTATCCTCTTACAACGGTTTGTTTTATATGTTACAAAAAGTGAGTTTGTTATTTGTCATGTGTTTTCCTAAGTCCAGCAACACATGCTACTGTGAATGCCCTGCAGTGTTTAGGCAAACAAAAACTACATTGTTAGGTTTAGTAAAATATTTATGTTTGGATCAACATAACTACAGAAGTGACGTCACTTATGTACGGAAGCTATGTGACAAATAAATCAACAATTGGGTTAAAATAACTGCGGAACTTAAGTACAAAAGTTAGATTTCAAATATGTATACTTTTGAGTTAAAATAACTATGAAACTAAAGCAAAGAAGTTATGTGACAAATAAGTAAATGATTGGCTTTAAATAACCACGGAAGTGGCTTCAGTTAAGTATGGAAGTTACATGACAAATAAATCATCAATGGGGTTAAAATAACTATGGAACTTAAGTACAAAAGCTATGTGACATTTACGTCAGCGTTTTGGTTAAAATGACTATGAAACTTAAGTACAGAAATTACTTGACGAATAATTCAATGTTTGGGTAAAAATCTCTACGGAAGTGGCGTCACTTAAGTACAGAAGGTACATGACAAATAAATAAATGTCTGTGTTAAAACAACTACATAGCTAGTATAGTATAGCATAGCTACAAAGAGTGTGTGAGAGCAGCCTGCAGATTTACACTGAGAGCTGTTTTAGGATACCGTCCTGCTGCTTGTATACACAGATTTACAGTAACTGTTATTAGACTGCCTGTAAACATGTTCTCAGATTACCTGCATAACCTAGTTTCTCTGAGTTACTGATACTAAATTGCTGGTTACGAGTACGATGCGAACATAAGCTTCACAATGAGCTTAGAAGTAAACCTTGATATCAGAATATACTAGTGAGTACCTGGTTGTTGTAAATATTAATCCTGTAATTATTAATCCTGTTAATAGTGGCTGTAAACACATCCTTCTTAATGTGACTCCACTGTCAGAAGGCTAAAGCTAATATGAGGCTTTAGCTGTGTAAGTATAACCTTCCAAAGTTACAGGGTCTTTAGTTTGAATTTCACTCTTTGTGTTTCCCCTGGCATGTTCCTGATCAGCTGCGACAGAGGGATACTTCTTAGTAGTTGCATTGTTGACATGACAATACACTGGCAATAAACCCACACATGACTGCCAGGTCAAGGTTAAAATATACTACAACAAGATGATTGTGGTTAAAAAGCCTTCAGGAGGCTTGAGACGTTAGCAAGAAGTCGTATGTTCAAAATGTAGGGACCAAATCGAGCACCAAACTTTGGTCACGGTCTCGTAGATCAATAGACTTCTGCAGGCTGGTTCTATGGGTTGTCAGTAAATTCTCGAGTCTCTGACAAGAAAACCTAGATTAAATGGGGGATTAAAGAGACAAAAAAACATCCTCTTGTTCCATAGATTGGAGACAGGTTGAGGATATAGCTGCAATATTTGTAAAACAAGGCGATAACCATTATGTTTTATGAATTAGGGCCAGAATCTTTTTTTTTTTTCCGCCTGGATTCATGAAAATATGTCTGGGGACCAGCCCATGGCAGCTTCCACGCTCCATTATGCTACCATATCCCATGGTAGATCAGGGTTTCTTGGCTGAAGACTTGGCTGGTGACTTAGCTGATGATTTTGATGGACTGCTCTGACATTGGGTGACCTTGAGATGAATAAAGAGGGAGGAGGGCGAGAGGCTGGAGCCATCCAGCTTGAGCAGTCGGACGTGACGATAACCTGCAGAGATAAAGGAAAGAACAAGCTGAATCGAGCGCTGAATCGAGCGCTGAATCGAGCGCTGGCTACAACGCGTCTAGAAGCACGTTTTCTCATGTCATAAGTAGGAGGACTAGTTAGCTGTTAGCAGCCAGAGTTCTGCAGCGTGTTTGACTAACTGAGCTAACAGCTACTGGGGCTAATACAGCTAACAAGGCTAATACAGCTAACAAGACTAATACAGCTAACGGAACTAAACACACAGCAAGACTGACGGTTTCTGTTCAGCGAAAGCATTAAGAAGTCAACATGAAGCGTTACACAGTCAACTACAGTTTAGCTGCACAAAGCCAGTGCAGACAGCTAAATAAATTAAACCCAATGGGACAATTGTGGTTTGTAATTATTCAATCAAACTTTACAGCAGTGGTCTTTGCAGACACACCTGGCAAAATCTTAACTCTACTGCGTGAACTTTTTTCTAGTTCATACATATTTGTATCCTCAAACGAGTAAAGGGTACAGTCTCGCCAATTAGCCAAACTCTACCGTCACACGCACCTGTGCGGAGACTCGTAAAAGGCAGGGTGAACTGTCCTAGGAAGTCATTGCTTGAGGTGTAGTCATGGTCCTCCACCATGAAGCGAACCAGTGCCAGGTCAGGGACATGGACGGTAAAGTTGAAGGTACAGTCCCATCGTGGGTTAAAGCCTGAAACAAGGAAAGACAACATGCTAACAGACTTATTCGCACCAATTTGTGCAGTTTGACTTGCTAATGCTGAATCATGCTCAAGCAGTAAGTGCTTCCCAACCTTGATGTACCTGCACAGCCCTGTCAGATAAGCTCCAGTACCCCTTTATCAACCTCACCTGTCATGTTCCAAATGTGTTCATTTGAATTTATTTTAAAATGGGTCGTATTTATCACTAATAATTGTATAAAAGTGAATATTGTTAGTGCAGTTAATGCAAAAGTTATTCAACTTTTTCAACCAGGGTCAATCTACAGTTTTTTTCCTGGAGCTTTCAACTACATCTGATGTTTATTAGCTACATTATTTACTGTATGACTATCTCAAGCTGTGTAGAAGTTCCTATATGATGCTTATGAAGCCATTTCATTTGACATCAAAAGGGCAGGCATTTACCATTGTTGTCCACATAGGGAGTTTTCTTCTTATTGTTGTCTATGGGTACACCATGTATCTCCACCCACACCTGAGGGTCCACAATTGAGCTGGGTTTGTCCCATTCTGGTTTGGGCAACTGCTGAGCTGAAAGGACCTAGAATAACAATAAAATCACAGCTTGATTTGATGAGAGTAGAGTGAAGCAAGAAGAGCTTAACAGTTCTGACACTTTGATGCAATGACACTCTTTGAGTATACTCTTGATTTCCTCCATGGCTCATATTTGTTTGTATTGAATTTAAAGTTCATTGCTCTTTGAAAGGGTTTAATTGCATTTTAACGATATTACATAATCCAAATATAATTGCCATAAAATGGTCTTAAATGTCAATAATTTCATTTATTGTGATAATTTCTGGGCCAATATAAAGTCCAACAAAAGTAGGTATTATCTAGGCGTAGAAACATCTATTCACCAACCTTAAATTTCTCCAGTAGTTCTATTTTGGGGAAAATCATTATCTTTCAAATGCAAATTGACAGTGGTAAAAATACTTTTGGAACCTGCAGTTTCACCTGTTTTGCTTCGTGCTACTCATTTAGGGCAGGCTTAGAGGCATCTTACCTGAACAGTGAGCAGGACAGGTCTGTGTCCAGGACCTCCACCAACATTCTCTGGGTTGAAGGTGGTGTCAGGCTGGCACATGAAGGGGGGCTTCAACATGTACCCACACTGACTGTTCTGCAGGAACCTGCCTTGGTTGAGGTCCATCTGCTCACCATGTGTCTGAAAATTCAAAGCAACTGGAGAAAACACAACGCAACTGTGTTACTGGCACATGACAACCACGTTCTTTTGATGCTAACACTGGGGGGGTATTGGTAGCACACAATGAGAGGACTAAAGATAATGTGTGTCTGAGTATCAACTCTTGTTGACTCAGTCGGCTTCTCTTGTGAATAGAACAACATAAATTACCAATTTGGCAGCCTCCGTTCCACATCTCCTGAGGGTTGTAGTTGGAGGACTGGAGGCGCTGGCCCGAAGGGTAAATCCTGCTCAGCTGGTGGCTGTTGTGACGGACAAAATACATCCCTGGAGGGGCAGGACAAGAAAAGACCAATTAGTCCCGTTAATAAGTATTTGTGAGCTAAAGAAATACTTTTTTCACTTTGGTCCTTGTGCTGCCCGAACAAGGTGGAATAAATTGGTAACTGTTTGTATCAAACAAATCTTAATAATATGTGGGCAGCATGCCAACTCTTTCTCTTTACTTTAAAGAAGTTATACCCCTTTTCCAACTAAATTAATGTGTTTAAACCAGGTGGCAACCTCCGGTTCTGCCAAGTGAAGCAAATACAGAAATGTCTTAAAAACTTGCATTTTCTCTAATGTCCAGCAGGAGGCGACTCCTCTGGTTGCAAAAATAAGTCTGATTGTATAGAAGACTATGAGAAAATGACCCTAACCTTACACCCACTTATATACAGTCTATGGAAAATATAGGTTTTAAATAGGGGAAAACCCGCAAAAACATAGGTTATAGAGTAGAACATGCCAGAAAACAGGGTTAGCAAACAGTGAATTTTTTTTATTTATGCTTACTCTAATCTGTTACTTATTCAATATCTCTTTCAAACTCCCAAACCAGAGTTTGTGTTTTTCGACATCAGCAACATTAAAATAACTGTTGTGTGTTTGGACCTGGTGACTTTGAGGAGGGCATGCTAATTAAAATTTGGTATGTTAATGATGTTGATAATTTTCCAAATCCCTGTGGATTTTATTTATCTTATATTCACTTCACTGCGTGTTACATAGCATCATTCCGGAAAAAGGGGGCAATTATTAGCTCGACCACTAGGCAGTCATGTTTCCATCATTAGTGGTTGGAGCTGCAGAGTAATTTTCCCGGGAATGGATGCCGATTTAAACCCTTTTCCACTAAAGACATAAGCCAGGTGTTAGTGTTTTAGTTTAGTCACATGCACACATCGTACCTGAATCCTTCACGTGTCTGAGTGCTTCACTCTCAGAGAAAGAGGACATGTCAGTTGCTGGGCTTTTTGCTGCTTGCTCAAAGTTTTTGAAGGGAACGCTGCAGGTGTACACCACCAGCTCTGACAGCTCTGGACTCAGCTTCGACACACCTGGCTGAGATGACACACACACATACACACACACACACACACACACACACACACACACACACACACACACACACACACACACACACACACACACACACACACACACACACACACACACACACACAAAGCCATCATTACACAAAAAAAATAAACATTGGTGGGAGCGTCTGCTGCTGCAGGTGGTTCAGTTATACCCACCTTCTTGTCCTCTGTCTTTTTCCCGGGTTTGCCTTCGGCGCGGCTCGCCTCCTCTTCAGAGGAGCTGAGGTCTGAAGAGCTGGACGAATGCTCCTCCACTGGGTGTTCCTTCTTCCCCTTCACAAGGATCTTACCCTTCAGATCCTGCGCACACAGTCAACACATTTAAACACACGATACATCGACAACTTGTTTGAAAAATGATACTTATTTTGTCGTGCTTAGAAAACCACTAGAGCAGCAGCTGCAGAAACAATGACTGCTACTTTATGAAAATGACTCTACTTCTCACTTGATTTATTCCCTCAGTAAACATTGTAAACATGAGTTCATGGTCTCAATCTCTAGTTTCAAGTCTTCTTCAATACAGCATGATGTTCATTTAATAAATGATTGTCCAGTTAGAGTTAAATAGGCCATAAAGCAGAGTATGCTTTAGGGCGGGCTTCCTATGATTAACAGGTGGTTGTAGACGGCGTCTTTACATCACTCCTCCTCTCATCTCCAAATATGGTAAATTCCGTTCATTGGCTACAAAAAAAACAACATTGCGAAAACTGTAATCCAAGATAGCAACACAAAATCCTAAATGTGAAATCATTAAAGCAAATGATCTGAATGTGGTAACAGGCACACCCGAGGTGCCCTGAGGGAGAGTGATCACTGGGGCACAGATCTTGAACACATGCACACTAACCCCTTACACACTTGTTCTGATTCTGTGTAAATGTACAATAAGTGGGACACAGAAGAGCAGATGGCCCCATCCATCACAAACAGTTTGCTTTACACGTAATCCTAACGGTCACTACCAAGACAGAGACGCCGTTTACAGGTGGTGCACAAACGCAACGGAGAGGTTGAATATTAAAAAGTGCATCAGAGTGAATTCCTCGTGTGGAGGAGAGACAGTCGTTGGCTATTTTTAACCTCTCCACATTACACTGAAAAGTGGCAACCACACTCCAAATGTCTATCTGGACATATCATTTCTTCATGTCAGGGTTTTCTTTCCAGGCAACTGCAAAACCTGACATGGTGTTATTTCCAGTGTACATAACATAATCTGTCTCAAACAAAGACGCTATTCATTTCAATCAATTAGGGATGCTCAATTAGCAACTAATATTAATCACGTTTTGATTTTTGCCTATAATCCCACTGCGCTACTGACATTTAAAAAATGTGAGCTCTGGTCACAGTAAACTCTTCTACAAATCAAATCGAGCGCCTCCTAAACATAACAGCAATCCCCCAGATGGATATGTGATGAGTTCTAAAATTCAGAAATGAGTCAGCATTAATCCCACATCTGCTTCCCTCGTCTTGAAGTCAATGGGGTTTTTTTAATACGCTTTTGGTTAAGCACTGAAATAAGGTCTGTGGTTATCACAAGTTGAAGAGATTGTAACAGTTTGTTCTACCAGATTAAATGTGTCAGTCCGGCTTCACAGCCTCGTTGTGTGTATGCTCGCACATTCATGTGACGCGGTTTAGTTTGTTTATAGACATTTTGACATTTCACTCTTTACTTTTTTCTCGATTACATTCACGCTGCGAAATTCATTAAAAGTGCTGTTCATGTTGTGAAGATAATCTTGGTGAAGAAAACGTGTAAGATTCATAAAAACATTTGGAAAGATACGATCGGCTTCTTGTCGTTTGGCCAGTTTCCTACCAAACTTCCACTTTATTTCAATAGTCATATTTATGACATGTTGAACCCTGCATTTAACCCATCCTAAGCATAAGGAGCAGTGAGCATCCGAGGGGAGCCACTTGGTCATCAGAAATAAAGGGCGACCCAACTGAGCTACAACCGCCTCTCTGTTAAGCAGATAGGCACAACAAAAATGCACTGAATTCAGGTGAAGAATAACCTTCTGTTAAAGTCATATTTTGATGCAAAGAATGGTAATACGCAGGAATCCCAGAGTGAAAGTGAAAGTGATGCTTCATTCAAATGTGCAATAAAAACATTTTGTTGCTAAACTCAATGAATAAATCGTGATAAGCGAATCCTGATCTCAATATCGATCAAAGTAATCGTGATTATCAATCGTGCAGCCCCACGGTAAATCAAGCCGTTCTTATGGGGACAGAGTTTTGGTCATGGATCAGTGGCTTCCTTACCTCTGGAGAAGGCAGCTTGTGAGGGTCCAATCCGTCGAGGGGCTTGGTGAGCAGCTTGTCTCCCAGGATGGATCGCAGGTGTCGGGCCATCACCGTCTGCTGCTCCACGGAGCAGTGGTTCTCCAGGGAAAGGATCAGAGGGTAGGGAGATGCCTGGGAGGGAGGGGACAGAAGGAGTTTGCCATAGAGCAGAAGAGAAAGGAGGGAAATTATAATTTGAACTGTCCGCAAAATTGTTAACGCACAAAAACTCTAATACCGATACTGATGAAAAAAAATGCTTCTGATTGCCGCGAAGTACTCACCTTAAAAGCGTAGTCGTTGATAGTCTCAATGACTTCAACAAAGGGCACTTTGGAGGTGAGTGTGTGTCCGTGATAGAGGACCGGCTCTCCTTTATCCCCATCCCAACAGTCCAGCTCCACACAGCGGCAGCCATGCTTCAAGGCTCTAATAGAAGAAAAAAACATCTCAACGACCAGTCTCCAGGTAGAATACTTCATAAAGATTATCCTGTTTTTATATTGGAACAAAGCTTCAAAACAGCTACAAAAACAAGTTATTATATTTTTATTTTTATTTGAGTGTCTGTAAACTCTATTGCTGCAGCAATAAAGTTGCGTAAAAATAATAGCTTCTTGAGTGTTTTGCATGAATAGTAAAAAAAGAGGGCAAATTTGACCCGCAAATGAGAAAAGGGACGTGTTGTCAGGAACTCACTTTCCAAGGGCTCTATGTTCAACCTCATGCTATGCTCCCTGAACATCAGCACCTTCTGATTTCATACCTTCTGTAATCATGTTTGTGTATGATAGATTTAAAAAATATGTATACGAAGGAAGCATTAAGCTATGACCTTTAGTGATTCCATGACTCCAGCCGTTTGATAAGTTCCCACAAGTGTAGGCTGATTGTATTGAGAGCCATACAGCAATGATGGGGAACGGAAAAACCTGCTGACGAGTTCCCACAATAGCCCATGTCATAGTAAGCGTATGACAAGCAGGGGAACATCTTTTCAGGTTCCAATTATGTCCTTTATAGATATAGAGAACATAGGACCTTAGGAAAGGGACCCTGAGAACATAGGACAAGTGACAAGTAGACCAATTTTCTCATAGACTTCTATACAATTGGACTTCTTTTTGCAACCAGAGGAGTCGCCCCCTGCTGGTCAGTAGAGAGAATGCAAGTTTAAAACACTACTGCATTGGTTTCACTCAGCAGGACTGAAGGTTGCCACCTTGTCGCAGCGTTGAACTCTTCAGGCCACCGTACAATTAAATCTGATAAAGCCGAACATAGGATACGAGCTAGCTGATTGGTTATAGCTGCTGATTCATTGGCTTTACCCAGCTTAGTGAGCTACATAGCCACATACATTTACTTACCTGATGTATGGCTCCGTGCTGCTGTCCCCGGTCAGCTGGTCCTTAGTGAGGTAGGTGTTGTGGGAGGAGGAGATGAAGTAGTGGGCCAGTGGGTGTTTCATGTCTTGGTAAACCCTGGCATGTTCCGGGTTAAACACACAGTTCTCCTTAGACAGCATGTACATGGTGAAACCATTAGGGGTCATGAATTGGTTCTTCTGGGCTGTACTGGGCAAAAGGCACAAACACAAGTCAATAAAGGAGGGCTCATACAGCTGGACAAGATGGTCACTGAAGTGGGCATCAATGTTGGATCGTTGATTGAAGAAAGTAAATCAATTTAATTGTTTTGACTTTGGAGACGGTAAAATAAAGGTTGTTACAGTACTAAGGATTGTAAATCTGTGTAACAACATTTTAAAAACTATAAAGGACCATTGAGATAGTTGGCTAGACATTTTCTTGGGCATCTGTTTTCAAATGTCCCTTCACATGCAAGAAATCTGGGTGTCTTTTGGTGTTCTGTTTTGGGGGAATACTTCACCCCAAAATGACAGTTTGTATATCAATTACTCACCGTCGTGTTATGTTGAATCCCTGATCACAACTGTTTAACTGTTAAACTGTTAAACGCAGCCCCCCTTTACTAACATTTATCAAGACTTTTCTCCTTCACCCTGGAGGCATGAGAAAGAAAGTTTTCTTCAAGAGTCCATGTTATGTGAATTGATAAATGAATAGTCAGGGATAGTGTGGGAGAAAAGTATTGCTTTAAAATATGACACATTTTTAGCTAAGAACGCAAGTTGTCCACGTAAGTACTAGTTTCCACATTAAATCTCTCTTTTGCCTGACTGGAGACCAGATGCTTTTATCTCATCCTGTACTGACTAATTCATTTCTCTTTATGTGGGAAACGGTCAGTCGGCCCCTTCACGTCTCTGTTAACTCAAATTACGACCTTGCAGTTCTAGGCCAATAATCCAAGTGGACGTTTGTGCCAAATTTAAGAGAATTCCCAGATCATCAGATCATCCTTGAGTCATAGTGGCAGTGGTAGTGGCCTCCCACCAAATATGGAATTGATTTCAAGATTCTCTTCATTGTTTATAACACATTAGTCTCGCATAGCCAGACCTGTCTCCACAGCACTAAAGAGAGATCTGGCCTAACACATTACCATTCTGCTACAGGGGAAAATAATGCTCTGTCTTGGTTGTATTTCTTTAAACCAATCACAAACGCTTCGATGCAGCGACAGCGCCAATGCAAAATAGGTAGCATACTGTAAATAGAGTAAGGGAAAGAGAATGCCAGCTCAAATAGGCGACTGAATGCAATCTTATACCCGCAGTCTACTTCCAGTTAGTCAGACTTATAACGCACTGGTTGGACCAGCACCAGCTAAATCCAGACCAAAGAGTGTTTTCCATGGCTGCTCACTCAGACTGTGTTACGGTTAGACCCTCACTGTCAGTCCATCCCCATCTATCACCACAAATCCCGTCTTAAGGCCCCTCTTTTTGCAACTGCGTTTGAGTTGTTAGCAATACCTATCTCGTTGTAACATCCAGCAAGACATGGGACAAAATTAGCATTAATTTGTTGTGTTTTGTGGCAACCTGACTTATGTAAGTTCAATATTGGCTCTATTTTGGTCTCTACCAACTCAAGAGTTGGACATGTGGTCACGAACTTTGTCAGACTACCATTTTGTGCTGGGCAGGTAGTGTTTAAAGGGGTTTATTTAAGCTTGTTTTGCTGAATAGGTTGGTACTTTGCGATATATTGTCACTAAGCGTCGTACCCCACTCATTGAGTTCGTAGGTGAGGATGAGGCTTTGGGCGTGGATGAGTGAAGCGTCCTCCCCCTGGTCCTTCAAGAAGTCCCTCAGGTCCACAGTGGAGAGCACGCAGTCGTTGGCGGAGTAGCGGATGAACACTGCGTCCAGCTCTGGTCTCCGTAACAACTCCCTGCAGAACACCTCGATCTCTCCGTGGTCCAGACGACCGTCGGCCGACTGGTCACATTTCTATCAGGAGGACCAGAGTCAGACACAGGGGCTTTCCTAGGTTAGTTTGTCAAGCTGGAGTCACTTCATCCAAGCAACACAAAGTCAATCAGATATCTGCGTGTGTTTGTGTGTGTGTGTGTGTGTGTGTGTGTGTGTGTGTGTGTGTGTGTGTGTGTGTGTGTGTGTGTGTGTGTGTGCTTGGCTACCTGGAAGAGGCTACGGGCATACTGGTCACTCAGGTCAATATTGATCATCTGCAGCAGCGTCTGGACCTCCTCGTAGCTCATCTTATCATCGTGGTTCTGGTCGGCCCGACTCAGGTAACCATGAATCCAGGTGACACACGAACAAGGTCAAGGAAGCCACAAAAGCTGGAACATGTACATGTGCATGTGTTTGGTGGTGTTTGGCCAATATGGAGCTTCCAAGCCCGGAAGTAATACCTTATTATTCTGATTCTGCCTTTAGATACTTTGTGTTGGTATTCCGGGTCTTTTGGAACATTTCCTTCAATCAAAAAAGTGGAGGGCAACAAAGTTACAGACATATATTTTTACTGGTTGTTGACATTCTGGTTTGGGACTTGGTCCCTGAGGGGGGCTAAAGGGGACTATACTTGTTTTAATATATATTTCTAAAGTACAAGAATATTCAGGACTGCTGCATATTAGTCATCATACTATTTTTGACCAAATAACAAAGATCCGTTCTTGTCAAAAACGTCTCAAACAACCAGTTAAGGTTTAACCAATGTAGAAGGGACCCACCTGGGGATCAGTGAAATAGCAGAATCATTGCTGTATACAAACAAGCCACAATCTGATTAGATTAAACTCCCTGTAGGCTTGTTTGAGCTGGAGAAACTGTTTAAGATCAGATAAGATAATCCTTTATTAGTCCCGCAGCGGGGAAATTTACATGCAAGTCTGCAATGAGTCTACAAGTTTTGATATTAAAATACTCACCTATTACTACTATATAAAGACAGAATGAATATGCTATGACTCATGTCTAAAAATGTCATACTCTGAACACATTTCCAAAAGAAAAATGATTTATCTTGATCCTGAAAAAAGGCATCTAAAGGTGTGAGTTCTGGAATTTTTGCTGTTATTCTGCTTTCTTAGGACTAACTATGTCACTAAATACTGATGTGAATGACACCATTGTAATGGAAGATTTCCATCTACAGTATGTCATCCTCTATTAAATGTCATTTTCAATTAAAAGTGAAAATAAATATGTATGATGTATGATTATTCTTGGCATTATAGAGTGCTGCAGAATTGTGTCCTAATACCTGGAAATGAGAAATATTTTTTAAATGTGTTTTTGGGTTAGATGCTGGAAATAAGGTCTGTGGTTAAGAGAAGCTAAATGCTGTTACAAATGTTATCAAATACATTGTTTGCAAAAGAGCTTATTTTCCTCATTAATCCAAAATCCACTGTAAGATCCCACTGGTTCTATGTAGAGGGAGCCGGTGCTATGCCAACTCTCTAGTTAACCTACAAAAATAGCACTCTATTGTCTTTGCATATATGTATTGTGTAGACAGTTCTACAAATGAACATCAATTAGGATATTGGTCAAGTTTCTCCTTCTGAGTCATGTTTTCCACCCTCTCCTGCAGGGTCCGGATCCCGCGGACCCAATGCCCAGCCTCCTCCTGGCTCTGGCACAGGAGATCCAGGCTCTTGCGGGGCCCTTTGAAGACCACCGTCAAACACCGCTGCTCAGGGACTGGGCCCAACATCTGTCGCAACATCTCGGACTGGCAACCCTCGCGAACGCACTCCACCTCCATGACGGAGACTGAGATTGTGTGAGAGGAACAGAGATTGAAAAAAGGTGGAGGAAGTGGAAGAAATAACAAGTAAGTCCGGTTCTTGCGAGTAAAGTCAATGCTGAGTGTCTTTAAGTTGCATTCTCTCTACTGACCATCAGGGGGCGACTCGTCTGGTTGTATAGAAGTCTATGACAGAATGACCCTACTTCTCTCTTGATTTATTCCCTCAGTAAACATTATAAACATGAGTTTATGGTCTCAATCTCTAGTTTCAAGTCTTCTTCACTGCAGCATGTTGATTATTTAGTAAATTATGGTCCATTTAGAGTCACATAGACCAAAAAGCGGAGTATGCTTTAGGGTTACTGTGATTGACAGGTTGCAGAGTTTGGGTACAGTAACCAATATGGCCATGGCCAAAAACGCCAAATTCAAAGTTTCAAAACCGTCGTCCACAAACCACAGGGTTGTGGTGACTTAGTCCACTTCTTATATGCATTTATTCATTTCCTTATATTTAATGATTATCCCTCGAACTCTCTGAAAACTGGCTTTCACCGACCCTTACATCACTGGAGCAGAAATAATGCGTGAATAACAAACTTTTAGTCTCTTGTGCATCTCTCCCAACCACTGAGCATCTCCATGCTTGGATAAATGCATTACATAATCACAGCTCTGGCTTTTGATCTTTTATATTTGTGACATTCACTTTCAGACATGAAACTCACATTTTGTGACACAAATGCACGGTCTACTCGCAGTTTCCATCTCGCATTATTTGCATTATCAATAAGCAGTACTTTAGAGGGACAAGTTAAATACAATATAATCATTATCATAAATCCATTTTGCTCTGTGCACATACACAGTCTACATCCTAGCACCAGATGCAGCTCACTTTCTTTTTCATACTGCTATTCTCTGCGTAGTGTGTATTTAAGGTGGTCATTTTGAGTCACTAAAACACACAATGATATAATTTGATAATTGAATAGGGATTGTATTGACACACACACACACACACACACGCACACACACACACACACACACACGCACACACACACAAACACAGCAGCAAGCTTGATTGCACAGTGGGTGAAATTCACACAAAAACACAAGTGATTGACCTCAAAACACAGATACACACCACTACAGAAACCGTGATGAAACACAATGATACCAAATGCAGCATACTTGGAAAAGATAACAATATATTGAATGTATTGTTCATTTATTAACTTTTGTTTGACTAATCTTAACCTATTACTTCCACAGACTTCACAGTTTTTGGTATCAATGTACTGCTAAAGCTTGTCACGCCACTTCCTACAATCTGACGCAGTTTCTGTGTTCAAGTTGGATTTCAGTTTGGATTTGGTGTAGTATCAACAAACTTATTCTACTGCGTGTCACAGGTAATCATGGTTACTGGGTACGAGGCTTGGCTCTGGAACAGGCTCCTAGACCTGTTGGGAGTTCTTTGTAAATAACACCTTGTATTTCTGAAAGGATACCAAATGTGTGTATGGAGACGGTGGCTTGGCTACTAACAGCACCAATAACAACGCTGCAATGTTGATTCTAATTCCTACTAAATTTGGACACTCTAGTGGAGAGGTGAGCTGTCACACACACACACACACACACACACACACACACACACACACACACACACACACACACACACACACACACACACACACACACAAACCAAGCAAGTCTTTCCCTCATAAACGGAGTCTTGCATGTCTTATATTTTAACCTGTTTGTTCATAGGTACCGCACAATATGTGTACTTTTAGAATCACATCCCACCGTCTCCTGGATTTGAATAAACCAAATGAAGCATCACTGTTGCCCAAACGTCAGCTGGTGTTTGCTGAATCTATATTTGCCTGTGGTTTCACTTGGAACTACACAGGAGTGCAGACCAACAGCTCTGTGCACTGTGTGTACCTGACAATACACAGACAGCAGGGAGGGGGATTCTGCTCAAAATACATCTCATGCAGAGTCTATGTCCACTATGACCTCTTCAAAATGTAATTTTATTTTGAATTTAATTTACTATATAAGTGTCTGTTATAATAGTAAAGGGGTTATAAAGCAAAAAACTTATATATATATATTTAACCTCTTCATGCCTCTAAAATTCTTTCAAAAGAAACTCTCTGGGATTAGGGGCATCAGACCTCACCTAATCTTAAAGGGTCATAAGACTTAAAGGTTTGGAATTACTGCACCAGACCACCCAGTTACTTTACAGCAAAAAACATTTGATTTAAAACAAGTGGAATGAATTACTGGGTGTGGCCGACAAGCTTCCACTCTTTTGGTACCTACGTGTCAAGTCCAAGTAAAGCTGCTTGGGAGTTCTTTAGAAGCAGGTGTGAATCAGAGTACAGACAATTCGGCTAAAAAACAAGACACGAAAAAGCAGAAGTATTTCTACGCTTTTGAGCGTGTGTTGGGATGAACAAGCCACCTATGTTTACAGAGGATACAAGTGAAATGATATAGAGGAGTAGGCTTGTTTAAACGGTCCAGGGTGTCACTCAAACCTGCACACCAAACACACGCCATGCCACATCACAAGCATGTTTAGTTATATGACAATTAGAGGCTCCTGCCCTGCTCTTGGGAGAGCTAACCCAGTGGTTTAGTTGTAAGGTAACTATATAGCACCAAACCACAGGATCCAGGGCAGACTCCCACCACCATATAATGTCCTATAATCTCCCTGTTTGAACTGCAGCAGCGTCGGCTGCCTTTTTTGGGGCTGAAAATAGTTCAGCTCTATAATCACCTTCAGAGAGTGGGGAAGAAGGGGGAATAGCTCTGAGAGCAACTCTACGTCGTGTACAGAGCAGTAAGTGGCATTTTAAGCGAACAAAAATAGATACTGTGTAGCCATGTTTTACCTTACACGCCCAGCACTGAGCTCTTCTGGCAGAGGAAAGGCCTGCTTGTCACCAATTATCACTTGCCGATAGTTCTTAACCTCTGGGTGGAGTAGGTCAGCTAAAACTCTTTTTCCACCAACATTAGCAAGGATATGCAGTGGTTTTTAACAAGGGAAATAAATAGGTGATAGGCCACTTTCCCATGACCAGTAAAAAAGTAGCATTTCTGTTTTTTAAACAAGCTTGGTAAACAATGAAATGTAACAGATATACTACTTTTTTTTTTTTATCTGCTACTTATTTAGTCTCTTTTTCAAACTCTCGAACCAGAGTTGGTGATTGTTTGAACAGCGGAAAGACTAACAAAGACGGTTTTGATGAGTTTGATTTGGTCAACTTTGAATGAAGTGGTTTTTTTTAAGAACCCAGAAAAGTAACTTGTCTACAGTTGATGTAAAAAGGTCTATTGTTTGTTGTTTTTGGCGGGCTTTCCTGTGTTTAAAAAACCTGCATATAGATCCTAATTTTGGTTGAAGAAGGGTATATGTTAACTACAAAAAAGCAGTCCATTCTGAAGGACAAAAAACAACGCAAACAGTTGTTGTTACAAACTGTGTGAAACTGACCTGCTCAGCCTCTGCAGTTGGAAATTCAGGTGTGTTTATGTAACCTTGAGCCACAACTTTTTCACATATGCAGTAGCGCAGTACTCCCCCACCGCCTGGTAACATACTTTGATGTAAACTGTGTCACTCTGTCCAGCTGCAGTCATAATGAGCATGTCCTATTTGTCTATTTAAACGGTCCTCTGTCTCGTACCCTGCACGCTGTCCTCATTTTGTGGTTATATGTGTTTTACAGTGACAGCGATGTCAAATTCCTGTGCATCAATAAATTAATTGTGATTGATATAAAAGAACGCCCACACTTACAGGACTGCTGCTCCTTGGCCCAGCTGGAGGTTTTGTGGGACTGGCACCAGATAGTGACGCCGTCTCCCAGCAGCTTTAGAGTTCGTCTCTTCTGCCAGCGAGGCGAGCGGACCTTCACATGTGATGGATGATGCCATTAAAAGTCATTGAGTGATCACTAAAGACCAGGAGTAGATTCTGATTAGTAAGAGCTTTACCTTTATCATACTGGAACCCTGCAACATCCGCTTCACATCTTCATTCTCCTGCACTCCTAGAAAGCAAACGGACAAGAAGATGGTTGAAGAAAGACGGATGTGATGTCATGAAAACAGGACTTGATTGTGTGCAGGATGGCAGTGAATATTCACAGAATCCTGATAACTCAGTAGCACTGGAAGAAGACTGGGGGGTGAGGAGAGAAAAGGGAGGATGAAAAGAGAAAATAGAAGGGTAGAACATAGTCAGAATTCGAAGCTAGTGTATGTAAGTTTATATATACATCTGTTGGACCGCAGCAGCTCATATGGGAGCTCTGTAATTCATTTGGGCGCAGAACCACCAGTTGGGTGTGGTTAGAGATGAGATGGTATTAACGGAGACATAAAGAAAGACAGAAAGACTAGATGATGAGAAGGAAAATTATCAATAGATTTTAATTTTTCCACGGCCCTTGAACACATCATGTGCCACGAACACTTCAGTCAGAAAAGGCAACCAAAACGAAGCTTAAAATTGTGATATTTCCTCAAAAACATTTTATTCTACATGTCTCATTTAAATTCTCGCCCCAAATAAATCTTTTGCTTTAACTAGATTCTGTAAAAAAAAAACATAAAAATCTGAGCTCCTCAGCCCAACTAGGAAGCCATGATTGATTGGAAAGAGGCCAAAAGCCATGTGACAAAAATTCCGTGACACTTTGACTGAACTGCAGGTTGCCGAGCACAATGACATGAGGTCAAGAGAGGTTGTAAGTAGAGGTTGAAAAAATGTAAATGTTTCAATGTATATAGCATGTGGAGCTGGTGCCTCCTTTTTTTCCCCCCAAAATTGGTAAGAAATATTGCTCCTGAAATCAGGGACAAATATTTACACGAGGAAATACTGGACAATGATCATGCAAAGTCGATATGCAAAATAACAGGATAGTGAGTTCCTGGATTGTGAAATAGACTCCTGATGAGTCTTGTAAACATATTTTGTTATCATGACTAAGCTTATTTCTCCAACTATACAATCAGAAGTCAATATAATATTTTGCATATCATCCTGTACAAAATCACAATTTTATAGACAATATATAATATAAATGAAAAGTTTCAATAAATAAATTAGGAAAAAAAGCAGAGCTGACACTTCCCCTGAAATCTTTTACAGCTCAACATCCACATGTTGCAATGGCTGTCATGTCAGATTTATGAAATAACAAAATACAATGTTCTTTGTCTGTTTCAAATAATCCAGTTTCAGCTAAATCTTCCTTTGTAAACTTCCAGACTGACTGTGCAACATCTGTTAACCAACATCCAGATGATGACTGATCCCTGGGATTATAAATACAGTGGTAGTCTTGGATTGGATTAGCAGAGGGGAGCTCAGTGAGAGGGGACACAAAGTGTATGATGCGAAGGTCTTGTGAAGATCCCTGAATCGGTATGAATCAGATATAAAGGATAAATATCTTTCAAGTACATTCAAGTACAATCAGTTAAAGAAATAATCAAAATCATGTGCATGAAACACAAATGTTTTAATTTTAAGTAAATGTTTTTATCTAGAGCAAGTTATAAGAATAGATAGAGATTAATTATCTTTAAAACAGTAAAACGTAAAAACGTGAAGCGCTCCCTCTAGAGCTAGTGTTGGTTTACCCGTTCAGGGTTACTGTAGAAACATGGCAGTGCAACAGTTATGGATATTATATTTAATTTCTGCAAATGGATCCAACTGAAATCCTAGACACTGGCCCTTTAAAGCTGTACGTATAAATCATTTTTAAGTAACTTAAAATTTGTCCAAAATGTTTTGCAATATGCTTCTTTGCTTTGTGAGTGTTAGATAAAAAGAACAATATCACGCTCATATTTGTCCAATAAGAATAGAGCCAGAATTAGCTTAGTTAAGCGTTAAGAAAAATTAAGCTTTACCATTGATAATAAACGTTCAAAATGAAAAATGTTGCGTGTATTTTATTTTGGAGGCAACCTGAAGGCGCTGGGGTAAGCTGATAACAAACAACAACTTCCAAGCACGCTAATTAACCATTTGATCCTGTACGCTAACGGAAATGCATAAACAACAATTTCTGATTTTACAGTAAGCATGCTGGAGCTGTTTCAAACAAACAGTGATTTCAGGTGTTTATAGGCAAAACAAATTCAACTTTGGACGGAGCCAGGCTAACTGTTTCCCCTTGCTTTAAATGATTATGCTAAGTTATAAGTGATTGGCTTAACCTCCATACTTGCTGAATTTTAAATTTCACTAGCACTACCCCCAAGTGGCCAAAATATTAGCAATGTTATAAATGTATATTTTGCTCCTGTAAAGTGGGAACAGATGCAGAAGATGTAAAAACTTGTTATGGGATGGTTTCCCCTTGTGTACTGGGTCCCTACTTAAAGACGAGCAAACTAGTCAGTGTGCATCCAGTGATTGTAGTGACCAATAGCATGTGTGGAATGTCACTTATCTCAAGTTTCCTTTGAGTAGGGGCTTAAAATGGGCTGCTGGGTTTTGTTATCACACTGCGCGTGTATAGAGGGGGATAGAAAGCAAAAGGACTATGTCCACGGCAAAAGCTCTCCTTAAATATGCTGTGAGCTCTCCTTTGCAGACACTGCTGAGTCCTATGCTGAGTAAGCAGGACTCAGCAGCTTGAACAGAAGCCTGACTGTGCTTTGGTATAAGGGCTGGGTCGCTTCACCGACAAAGGCGTCTTGGATACTGGGAAAACACACGCCAGCATGCAGACACACACACACACACACACACACACACACACACACACACACACACACGCGCACACACACACAAACTCCTCTGTGTACAGCAGCAAGCTTGATTGCAGCAGTGGGTGAAATTCAGTGGGTGTGTAGTTTGTATGTGTGTCACCTAAAAACAGATTGACCCCTTTGAAGTGATTGACCTCAAAACAGCAGATACACACCACTACAGAAACCGTGATGAAACCGACTAATGATACCAAATGGTATATCCGCAACAACTGCTGCACTGGCGTGTCCATAATATGATGTGATATTTACTCTGTCAAGAGGGTTGAGATAAAGGCGACACATAAAATACACACGCCATTATGCTGCACTAATACACACAAAAAAACCAGCATGCTAATATTATGGTACGTGTGATTTCTCATGTGTATCCAACTGGACCTTAAGTCAGTTGGATACATCTTGGCCTTTTTGCCAGTCAGCAGTGGAAAACTACTGACAGAAAGTCCCTGTGAGGAACTATTAACTTGTTATGAAGTCTCATATTAATACTGATGCCTCTATATGACCTACAGAAGCAAACGAGACCCTCAGCAGACGGGGCAGACTGTCAGACCCTGCTTCAGTAAAATGAGAGGTTTTCTAAAGGGACTCTGGTGCTCGGAAACACTACCACTTTTGCTGAAAGTTCTTCAAAGCAGCTTTAAAAAGAGGTAGTGAAATGAAACAAAATGAAAATATACCCCAACAAAAGTAAACAAGTAAAATAATACTATATTGTAGTCGTCTAACTTGCACTTTTCATACTCTATAAACTGATGTGTTTTGCATGTGGAATCTTAATCTGCAAAGTCATAAGTAAGTGTAGCTCAAATGTAGTTTAGTAAGAAAGTATACTATTTTCAATAGTTAGTATTGGAGTAGAAATACACAAACAAAGTACCAGGAGCCCACTCTTAATAAGTTCAAACTTAACTTAACATAAGCGTTCACTAATATAAAATAAAGTACAGCTAGACAAGAGCCCTGCAACAGCCAACACATGTCAGTGGAGGCCAGTGGGCAGGGAGGCAGGCAGTGATTAATGATCAACAGTTGATTACGTGATCAATCAATCAATCAACAGGAAAATAATACATTTCAATCTTGACAGCCTTAGTTGCAGTTTAAAGGGTTGGTTCACCCAAATTACAAAATATTTTTTTTTTTCTAATTTTCCCCTTGGGGTATTTAGCCATGTCTGGAAATGAATTTGTGCTGCTTAAAACATTGAACGTTCACACTTCAAACTGTCCTGTGTTTCTGGATAATCCATAGGGCATATTGTTTTCGTTGGAGATAATTCCTTAGGATAAAATAGTCCCGATCAAACTGCAAATTTGACACTTTATGATTAAGACAAGTTGATACATTGAAGTGTCACTATGGTGTTTTTCACCTGAGTAACTTATTTTGAAATTGGTCCAGTGTTGAATCAAGAGCGCTGTCTCTAAACAGGCTGTAATGCCACTGGGGGCGACTCCTCGCCGTCAACGTTCGTCCACAAAAAAGTGCTTGTTTCTGCCACCGGCAAGCTCAGATTGTTATTATAAGTGTCTGACTACATTATGGAAAGGACCCTACAGAGAAATAATAACCACAAGAGGTCTCGAGCATGCAGCTGTAACTGGGGACCCCAAAAAATGCAGCTTGCTGTGGCAGAATGCGAGATTAGAGGTGGACAGACGCAAAGTTGCACCCTCAAGTCACGCATGCATTGACCGTCAACAGAGGGGATCAAACAAAAGATAAACCAAAAAGTTTTATGTCTCTTTAGGTTTTTACCATAATGTTATCAGACACTTATAATAAAAATCTGATCCTGTCAGGGACAAAAACAAGCACTTTTAGTTATTTTTGTTAGTATGTTCTGCTCTATTAACCTTGGAATAAAGATAAAGTCAATATTAAGAGAAAACTATTTTACAACTGTATAACACTTTATTGCATGTAGCTAAATCAGGGCAACAGAGTACAGTTTACATACTGACCAGACCTCAAGGCTGAGGAGACAGCAGTGAAAGCTGGGACTAACACTTGGAAACCTGTTAACCTAAATATGGCGTCTGGTTGTGGAGAAAATGTGCTTAACCAGCTGGTAAATGTTTACTTTTCCCACATGGGACACCGCAGTTTAAAATCACTCTGAACAAATACATAGCACACTACATGCTGTAAAAAACATAAGTATACTGACCTAATTAATAGTTATAATAATAATATAATTATTATAATATAATAGCTCTATCAAAATCCAAGTTTGAATAACATTTACTCAACCTTTATTTCCTTTATGTCAACCTTTATGTCTCATCATACTTTTGTACTGAGACACATATATAAAAAATAAAATAGTATTGAAGTTTGAATCACTGTGGGTTTTTATTTTATTTCATTGAGGTCAAAATCACTCCTGGTGGTCTCATCATTTGAATATAAAATAAGTCCTATTTGCTTGAATCTTCCACATGCTAATAAACTGTATTTTTTATTATAATTATAATTATTATCAGTTGTTTTTTTCCTTCAGATGGCATTATTAAATAATAATCTTTTGCTGTGCTGGTTGTTTGTTAGTCCACTATGGCTACAGCATATCAGTGTGACCATGTCAGAGGGGGGGGGGGGGGGGCTTTGATCATGAAATACATCCAGATCGCAGCAGAGGTAACGCAAACACTCACCCAGACTCCTCAGGGGGTCGATGGCCTTTGACTCGGACGTCCCGGCTCCGTTCTTCACCGCCGACGCTGCTGCTGTCTTTCTGTTGCCCAACATCACGCAAAGGAGTCTGGTGCTGGATGTCGCTCTGCCTCCTCCTCTCTGTCTTTCCTGGAGGTCCGGGGGGTGCTGCGTCGCTTCTCAGACGGCGAGAGGTTAAAGAGGGTTTAGCGGCTCGGCTGCACGGAGATCCCGCAGGAGGAAAACAGGAGAACCTCCACGACGCTCCGCGGACGGAACCTCATGCTTTTTATCCTGGAGGGAGAGTCTGGCCAAACCCTTCACCCTGCTGATGTCACTGAGATTGGATTCATTAACACAGAGCTGTATGAATCAGACATGCGTCAAGAAACAACCCACAACAGACAAGGGCTTCTTGAGGGGACTTTCAAAATAAGAGTCCTGGATGTCTCGTATGGATGTATCTTATTTAAACACTCAATCAACAGACTTTTTATACACATAGCTTTACAAATGGAGAACTATTTTACATCCGGCTAAATATATTGTGGGTTATTTTTTTCTTTATCTTTATCTTTCTTTTACCTTTATCTGTATTATACTGCTAAATATAACGCCTCGACAAAAACAGGACTCCGTCAAACAAGATGATTCATATTGATATATTAAAACGGAATGTATTTTTTTCTTTATTTCGACTGTTTTTCTTTCTTTCTTTCTTTCTTTCTTTCTTTCTTTCTTTCTTTCTTTTTTTTAATTTTCTGTCGCGTCGATAATATCAAAGCAGGTCTTTGTCACTTCCGTGTAATGTGTTGCGCGTCTCTGGCAGCTTGACATCAAACGGCATTTTAAACGGATTATTATGAACCGAGGAGAAACGTGAAATAGCCCTCCTCTTCTCGATCTGCTGTCCCTCATTTGATCCAAATCACTAGATTGAGTAATGATAACTGAAAATAGCTTATCCTTTAATACTGTCCTCTTTATTTGGGGCAGTGGTCGTTGCCGCATTAGGATTGATGCACATATCGGCCCGTGTCGGCTGCAATACGTAGACTGCAGATTCTCTTTATTGAATTTATTTCTCTGGTTGATCTGACATAGGACCAGCTTCTGTGCTGCTATCTGAGCCATTTCCTAAGTTGCACTGGCATTAGGCTACAGATGAGAGTTTTTAAAACAGTGATAACGAGAATTGTAAATACTATCTTGCGGCACTTTACTTTAGTATTTCCATTTTATGCAACTTTATTTAACTTTTTACTCCACTACATCTGTCTGACATCGTACAAAACTTTTCAAATAGCAATTTTCGTACCCTTTCTGTCCAGTGAAATCCATGTATCTCTAAATTTGGTCATTCTGAACTTTCCTGACAAAGTGAAGGACAAAGAGATCCCTTTATGGTTTGAGAAAATCACCTTCTTCTTAAGACAAATAAACTATTTGAAAAAATGAAATACCTAGCAAATGCATCGCCACAAAACGTTGCAACAGTATATCAAGTATTAAGAATTAGCAAAGCCATAATCTACAATCATAATCTCCTGCAGTAAAATACAAAATAGACATCAATGCAGTAGTAATATTAATCTAAAAACATCATATGTACCTGCGAGGTTCTTTTACTTGTAGTTGATTTTCACAGTGTGGTTTTAGTGCTTTTATTTTAGTAAAACATCACAATTTAAATGTTTCTGTGCATATCATTGTATGTGAGTATTATTATTGGTAGTAGTGTCTAATAAAAAGGTGCATATCTTTTTAGGAGGGCCACTTTAAATGTACAAACGCGCGCCGTCAAATGCGTGTCACGTGATCCGACACGGAAATCGCCTCCGTGAGCGAGAGTGCGGTGGCCGGAGATGGGTAGGTCTGTCTGTCCCCTGGTCTGTCCCAACGTCCAACCCAGGTAGGTCCATGGGCGGTGTCGTAATGAAACCCGTACACAGCCGTAACCACAAGTCTCTCCCTGATACAGACCAAGTGTGCCAGTGACACGGCACGGAGCGGCGCGGGTAAGAGTTAACCAGCTATCTGACGT
Organism: Anoplopoma fimbria; assembly: GCF_027596085.1. Lineage (NCBI taxonomy): Eukaryota > Metazoa > Chordata > Actinopteri > Perciformes > Anoplopomatidae > Anoplopoma > Anoplopoma fimbria. The sequence continues at coordinate 1,407,401 of NC_072453.1, forward strand.
CACTGGAGCGAGGCTTCACCGGCCGGGGCTCGTTGGTTAGCTATAACTAAGTTAGCCTGCTCAGCTAACTTAACTAAGGTAGCCTGCTCAGCTAACTTGGCTAGCTATAACTAAGTTGGCTTGCTTCACCAACGTTAACTCCCATTTGTTTCACTTGGCATTCTTATTTTGTCTTTATCAAACCAAACTTGAATTCAAGTAACGTTAATACTGTGTTTGTCAGCAGAATACCGTCTATAATAGCGTTATGTGCATGTTTAAGTTAGTAAAGCAGCAGCACATCAACACTGTGCATGGTGCTCAGTGTGCGTCGTGTTGGTTAACTCTCAGTGTTAGTGTTGTGTTCCACTCTCCTAATGGGCTTTTCCGGTTGCAACCGTGTGCTCCTCTCAGGTCCAGTTGAACTCGTCCCTCCCAGCCACGTTAAACCAGTCAAGGTGTCATGCCAGTCCTGTCGATGGCGGAGCCCGTGGTTGATCACCAGAGACGGTTTCAGGCCGCTGTGGATGTCATCCATAACCTCCCCAAAAACGGTATGTAGCCATTCACAGCCATCAACATTATTTAACATACCATGTGTTTGTTGCTGACAACTCTGTTGCAATAACGCATGGTTTTTGTATTATTGTAGGGTTTAACTATAGTTTAATAACTATGTATTATCTGCTGGATATGTTGTCTTCTAAACAAGCAGAACTTTTGAATGCAATGTCACATAATACTATTCCGTGCAAGTCAAACTGAGTTGCTCCTCATGACCTGTTGATGTGTACTGTCGCCAATAAGAAGGCCACACTAAATTGCCATTTTTATCAACAGAGTTTGGTTTAATGCTGTTTACCAACACATTTTGATGCAACAACTACTCTGAAGTTGACAATGTGTCCTCTACGCATCCTCACCTAACACCACTGGTGACAAAATGTTAATTGCCTTCGGTTGATTTATATCCTCAGCTATATTGCTTTTATATGTGAACAAGAAACATGAACTGTGAAATGTCTGAGGCCAGCTTGAAGTTCTCTTTGACCTAAAATGAAAATGAATTTCTACTGTATTTTACTGAGATATGACCCCCATAGTCTAGGTCAGTGGTTCTCAACCTTTTTTCAGTGATGTACCCCCTGTGAAATATTTTTTCAGCCAAGTACCCCCTAACCAGCGCAAAGCATTTTAGGTTGAAAAAAAAGATGTAATACACAGCGCTCTGCCATCAGTGTCTGATTTTGTTAAACACTGAAAATTGCATTGTTGCATTGAATTCAGTTGATGAACTTACACTTATATTTTATTGAATATTTATTAAATAACTATTTTGAAAGGATTTTTGAAAGGATGCTAATTTTAAATATATTTTTAAAAAATCTCACGTACCCCCTGGAGTGCCTTCACGTACCCCCAAGGGTACACGTACCCCCATTTGAGAACCACTGGTCTAGGTGATTTACTCTCCTTTTTCGGTTTACCTTTGTCCAGGTCAATGGAGCAATAAGCAGACTGTTAGACAAAGCTCATAAGTGTCTCTTTTCCTGCAGGTTCCTACCGCCCGTCCTATGAAGTCATGCTGCGTTTCTACAGTCTGTACAAGCAGGCGGTGTGTGGACCCTGTGCAGTGCCTCGACCCGGCTTCTGGGACCCAGTGGGTCGCTACAAATGGTATGTACGTGTGTGTGAGCAAGGCTTGTGTGTCATTGTAATCAAGAGTCAGGCTATTTTCATAACGCCAATGCAGTTTATACTGTTCATCGTATTTCCATTAAAAATCTTTTTTTATTTTTTTTTCATTATTCATTTGGCCAGTAGATATTACAACACATTTTGCTACATTTTTTGCATGGAGTTTGGTGTGAGGGTTTTGTTAGTTGGGTAGTTTGTCTTGTTAGGTAGAGGTCCCAGTTAATTTAATTCATCTCACACACTGCGTCAACTTTTGGATCTTTTATAAGGAGCAGCATGGGTTTATATTGCAAGCTTATAGTTACTCTGAGGTCAAGACGTTTTGTTGCACAATGTATTGATGGAGAGAGAGAGGATCAGTGTGTTGCTTAAGGGAATCTTGACTGGGCATGTGGCTTAACACTGAGGCTAATGTTAGCTCAGTTGAACTTGATGGACACTAGTACATCCTGTCAGTTCAGTTCACTTCTAACAGATTAAGAAGGTGCGAGCAAATCCTTAAAGGGACAGTTCAGGGGTTTTGAAGTGGGGTGGTATGAGGTACTTGGGCCCAATCCCAAAGTCCCCCCTAAAGCCTTAAACCTTGAACCCTCGGGGACTAAATGGTTGAGTGTGAGAGACTGCAAGGGCCTGAAATGGTGTAAATACGATGGGACAGCACTTGGCTGAGACATATCACGCTTCAAACACACATGGTAGCCCCTTCTGTCTGCTCCTCTCTGAAAACCCTTTATCGTTCAAACAAAAATTAGATAATATTTATTCAGGGAGTACAGTTAGTGACATGGGGGGCTCCCTAGTAGCTCTGACAGCTTGACGGAGTAGCATCGTGGGCGGGGCTTAGCAAAGGGTCAACAGACTCTGACGAATGAATCGTAGTCATTGCTAATCAAATATCAGACTACATTGATAAAAAAATTCCCATGGCATAGCAGCGGAGTACGGAACACGTTGTACGTCAAAAGTACCGTTGTTTAATCAGATGTCGTGTAATGGCCGAGTGTTTTGTGACCGGTTGTTCTTGCTAATGTGTCAGGGATGCCTGGAGACGCCTGGGAGAGATGAGCAGCAAGGGCGCCATGGCGGCATACGTTGACGAGATGAAGAAAGTGGCACAGGAGGTACATGACACATGTGTTTCAATATAACATGATGAATTCATTTTAAGAATTCTGCCCTGATTGCATCAAAAAAATCCCCTTACAGCTTGACTCCCACCTTGAATTGAGGCATAAAAAAAACTGATGAACACAGCGACTTGTAATTAGCATCCAGTGATGAATAAAGGTTTCCTCTGACTGCAGGTCGTCGACACCATGCCCATGAACGAGAAAACAGCCTCGCTCTTCCACCACTTTGAGCCCCTCTACCTGGTGATTGATGACATGCCGCGCCCTCCAGAGTCTCTGCTCACACTCGAAGAAGGTCAGTGACCCTGAACCTAAAATAAAAACATGTACTGAATTTGTTTATCTAAAGAATCCTTTAAGCATTTTTGGCAAGCATTAGAGTAATGCACAGAGGTTTCAGGGACAAATGCAATTTACTGTTCTGATCGCATAAAAAAAATGTTCTTCTAAAATTATATTTAAAAAAATTCAAATGTATTGAATTGTAACCCGTTTGGAAGTGTATGAAGGATAAATGTAGGAAATGAACAGACCTGTGGTCCATGTGTACTTTCATGATTCTCACAATGTGGACGTATGTTAGAGTCTTTGTCCATCACCGTAGGTCTTAAAGGAGGTGGCCATGCTCAGGGGCTGACGGATGTGAAGGACGAGGAGCAGGGTGGTGCTGAAGAAGACTCTTCTCTTCCAGAAGGTGCCCATCAGGATCAGGAGTTGAACCCGTCTGAGGTCCTAGACCTCACTGCCAACACCATCCCCAATGGTATGTAATGGATGGAGCTCCACCCACACACCTCCTTCTCCTCACTAGAACAGACTCAACTCTTACTGCGTCTACACTGTCTACTTTTTGAAATGACCAACAGATCTCTGTCCACACTGAAACACCAAAATCTTCTTCAACGTCAAAACAGAAATATTGGCTGTTGCCTCCAGAGTCTTATTTTCACCAGACTAAAAATATATTGTATCCATCCATCCATCCATTTTCATCCGCTTATCCGGGGCCGGGTCGCGGGGGCAGCAAGCTAAGGAGTGTCCTCCAGACGTCCTTCTCCCCAGCAACACTTCCCAGCTCCTCCTGGGGAACCCCGAGGCGTTCCCAGGCCAGACGAGATATATAATCTCTCCAGAGTGTTCTGGGTCTACCCCGGGGCCTCTTACCAGTTGGACGTGCCTGGAAAACCTCTAAAGGCCCCTTTCGACGCGAAGGAGCAGCGGCTCTACTCCGAGCTCCCTCCGGATGTCTGAGCTCCTCACCCTATCTCTAAGGCCCAGCCACCCTACGAAGGAAGCTCATTTCGGCCGCTTGTACATTACATTACATTACAGTCATGTAGCAGACGCTTTTATCCAAAGCGACTTACAGGAAGTGTATTCAACATAGGTATTCAAGAGAACTACTAGTCACCAGAAGTCATCAGTGCATCTCCTTTCTTAAACAAGCATCTAAAAGCATAAACCAGAGCAGAAGTATAGTGCAGAAGCAAATTACTACGAAAACAATAATTGCAACAGACTAATACGAATACAATAAGTGCTACAGACTAATACGAATAGGATAAGTGCAATAAACAAATACAATAAGTGCAACGAACTGATACGAATACAATAAGTGCTACGAGGAAGGCTCAGGGTAGTACTTCTTGAAGAGGTGAGTTTTCGGCCTGCGCCGAAAGATGGGCAGTGACTCTGCTGTCCTGACGTCAGTGGGGAGTTCATTCCACCACTGAGGGGCCAGGACAGAAGAAAGCTGTGAATGGCTCGTAGTAACGAACCAGGTACCCCATATTACCGCAGTACCCCCCCACAGGACTCCCCGAGGGACACGGTCCAAGGCCTTCTCCAAGTCCACAAAACACATGTAGACTGGATGAGCAAACTCCCACGCCCCCTCCAACAGACCTGCAAGGGTAAAGAGTTGGTCCGCTGTTCCACGTCCAGGACGGAATCCGCATTGCTCCTCCTGAATCCGAGGTTCGACAATCGGACGGAGCCTCCTTTCCAGCACCCTGGAGTAAACTTTCCCGGGGGGGCTGAGCAGTGTGATGCCCCTATAATTGGAGCACACTCTCCGGTCCCCCTTTTTGAAAATAGGAACCACCACCCCGGTCTGCCACTCCACAGGCACTGTACCCGACTTCCACGTGATAGTGAAGAGACACGTCAACCAAGACAGCCCAACAATGTCCAGAGCCTTTAGCATCTCCGGTCGAATCTCATCCACTCCTGGCGCTTTGCCGCTGAAGAGCTTTTTAACTACCTCAACGACCTCCGCCAGGCATATGGACGAGACTTCCCCTGAGTCTTCAGACTCTGCCTCTTCCACAGAGGACGTGTTGGTCGGGTTCAGGAGTTCCTCAAAGTGTTCTTTCCACCGCTCGACAATATCCCCAGTCCGGGTCTGCAGTTCTCCCCCCCTGCTGAGCACAGCCTGAGAGAAGCCCTGTTTCCCCTTTCTGAGTCGTCTCACGGTTTGCCAGAACTTCCCTGAGGCCATTCGAAAGTCCTTCTCCATGGCCTCCCCGAACTCCTCCCACACCCGGGTTTTTGCCTCAGCAACTGCCACAGCTGCAGCCCTTCTGGCCAACCGGTACCTGCCTGCTGATTCAGGAGACCCCTGGGCCAAAAATATAAAATATATTGTGGATCATTTAAAATCAATAATCATAGAGAAAGTTAGAGATGCTTATCTTTATTGTATTTAGAAACAATTGGCTTCACTTTTAAGCCAGGTTACAAGTTTAAGTTTAAAGGGCCGTAAAATAATAATCCAGCCTCCTTTTACTAATTGTTTGTGTTGCTTCAGACTCTGGTGTGTGTGAGGGTTTGGCGTTGACCAGTGACTCAGAGAGCGAGATCTTCTGCGACTCCGTGGATTCGGTGGAGCAACTCGGCAACGTCAAGGTACGACTCGCATCCTCCAGCACACTCATCAGACATACAGCCCACTGCCGCAATGAGCAGGAACGTGAAATTTAAAAGTCTCTATTTAACGATTTTAAAGATTGTTTTTCAATCACAGATTCCTTTGGTCAAGACCAACGGCTTCCACAACGGCCATGCATCCCCCGAGTTGCCCCCCGTTCAGAGCCACCAGCTGGAGGGCGGTCTGGGGGTCCGACAGGTCGGAGCAGGTGCAGGTGGAGAGGGGGCGGAGGATGGAAAGGGTCCGAGTCCCAACAGGAGGGGTCGAAACCCCGGGCGGGAAGGTTCCAACCACAACTGGAGAGAACGTAAGCTGCCACAATACGGGAAGGGTTCAATAGTAGATGAGTCCAAAATAGTCAATATCATCAAAATGTTCAGTCTTTATTCAGGAATATTAGTAGACATTTATGTTAGTGACGGGACGTTCATATTATTCAGTGGCTCTCATAAACCTCCACACGCTAGTTGGAACAGGAACTTGGGCACCGTGGCAGTTAACGTCACCGGAAATACGACACCACTCTCACATACTACAAGTGTGGTTATTTGGATGAACCCATTTTTCTGAATCTAATATATATAAAATATATATTATATATAAACCAATTAGAGGTTTCCGCTGTAAATAAACAGACACCGTCACTAGCATCTTGAGCTTTAAGTGTTAGCTTGCAAGGCTGCTAATGTCACCTAGCTATTCTTAAGTGTTCCTTTAAGGTGATTGGCTGGAAGGTGAGAAAGCGGTGAAAACACCACGGCCATGAAAACTAAAATATTGAAGTGTAACTGGGAAAAATAGTATTCGGAAATTAAGACAGACTTTTGAAAGGGGCATTGAGTCCCACATAACCATGACTGATTTAAATAACATTATGTAGCAATGAGTTGAGTTTTAATATTTAACTTATTGTCGTTTCATTTATATATCTATATTTTTTTTATAAATTATTAACATGGTTATTTATTTTATAATAACTTTTTATTTTATTCATTATTGAACACTTTGGGGCTCCACACAACAATGATAGCAACCTTTCCCATTTTTTGCATGACATCATTGCCTCACTTCACACTGTTGTTACTGTGACTCTATGTAGCGTTGGGTTCAAATCACCTGTTATGTCCGCAGGTGGTGTTCCTCAGGGCAGTCCAAGGTGGGGGGCCCCGGTGGAGGCGGCGGAGGGGCGGGCCGGGGAGGAGGGGACGGTTCGGAGGGTGGGGTCGAGAGGCTGCATGACGCCCAGCTACAGCAGCAGATCATTCTGGCCCTACGGAGGCTCAGAGAGGACATGAGGAGCGTGATGGACAGGCTGGAGGTGGTGGAGAGGCTCGCCGCCACACACGTAAGTACCAACATGATGTTCTCTGTTTACAGTAAACGTGTTGGAGTCTTTTAGGAAAACAACAGCTGATGTTAATGTAGACGGGTCAATTTTTTTACTTCAGCTTAATTAAAATGTTGTAGAAATTCGAAATTCTCACGTGAACAAATTAATCGATTTTGTCTTTAAGGTTAAAATATAAAAAAACGAGCTCAGTGCGTTTGCTGGGGATTATTTTCAGCAGCGGACTAAGACTAGGGGAATTGTGGAGTACTGCATTAGTATGTGAGTTAAAAAAAAATATATATATATCTGTCATGCATAATTCCCCCCCAAAAGAGTTAAACCACTTTTATATTGAATATTCCTATTTTCAGGGCAGTTGTTAATTGCTGTAAACTGTCAACTACTGCAACAAAAGCCTTTTTATTTTTCTACCAAAATTGTTTCACATTGGCTGATATAATATTTGAATAACAAATCTAGAAACATCACCTGACTTCACTCTTTAAGCTGCCTTCACTGCCGTTCTGTTCCACAGGCCCAGAGTTCAGAGTGGAGGCCGTGTCTTCAGTGCGCAGCCGCAGTCTCCAAACCACAGGTGAGAGGGAACCAGCATCTCAGCTCTAGGCTGCTGGGTATTCAGGAAAGTGGTTGTTGCTGATACCCGATACCGGTACGAGGAATGCTTCCGATACGGCCTAAAATGCTGGATATTGGCGATCACATTATCTTGTAATTTATCAGGTCTACACTGAAAAAAACCACCCGCTAGCTGTTCTGAACAACCTGAAAAAAAAAAAAAGACTCACTCGTTAGATATATCCATCATCAGCTCTGGTAAAAAAAAATGTTTTAAAAACGTTGCTGAGTCCGAAATTGATAATGGAAGTAGCTACAGCTTCTTTCACATCTCTGTTAACAGTTGCACGTGCTCAGTACAAACCAGGCGGCAGCTAGCGAAACGACAGCAACTTGTAAATACTGACCCTGTCTTTAGTATCTAACGGCCCCTGATGAGTAATGTGTGACGTTCCTCCCAGGAGGAGAGGTGGTGGCTGTTCGACGTGTCGGGTCAGACCGTCGTCCTCTTCCTGCTGTGGCCGTTCGTCGCTCAGGGTCTGGTCTCCCTGCTGAGGAAAGCCCAGAGGAGGAGTCGACCGTCTTCATGAGCCGGCGGGAGACATCCAACCGCTCGCCTACACAGTAACCCGGAGGGGCCAGACGTCTAATTTTGTTCAGCAGCAGAGGATCAAATCAAAAAATGAAATCACGGGAAGGCCTCGTCCTCCCTCACATGTACACTGATATGAAGGGACTCGCTGTCTGCTCGGAGAAGAGACGTACCTGGTCCCGGGACAAACCTCAGGATCCAGAGATCCTCTCACTCACCACAGCACATAACTCTTTGTTTAAATTATTGAAGTGGAATCAGCTGGCTTGTGTTGGGAAGCACAACATAATATTGTTTTTACCAAACCTGGATATGTGCAAATACTGAACATGAGCCTGAATTATTAATTATTATTTAATCTAAATGAGACACGATCATCATGTTCCATTTACTTATGGATTTGCCATATGATCTGTGTCTTTTGTAATATACAGAATATTGTTGTTATTGTCCAAAACGGCACGATGCAGTCAGAGTATCTGCTTTCAAATGGATGAAGAAGTCAACGTACAGATCTAGTTTTTATCATTTTTATCTGTGATACGGGGAGAAAGCACTCTGTATCGGCAGAGATGACTCCATGGCAACACTTCATCAACTCATGGGAATCTTCAGTTCTGATTTCTGACCTCAGATTGTTTTGTCAGCATCTCTTTTTACAGTGAAACTGTCTTTTCATTGCTTTGTCTCTTCAGACCCGTGTGCTGACTGACTGATTCCATCTAGAGCACATCGCCCGAGATGATCAAATTCACTGAAATGATGAATTTTATTGATGCTACAACGGGATCATTTGTTTTCTAAAGCAGCCCCGTGACCAACGGTCATGTATAATACTAATGCATGAGCTCAAATTAATAAATCTATATTGAATAGAACGTGGTGGTGTGTCAAATCTTGGTGGCAAAAGTAATAGTAATAGTAATTATTACTACTACAATAGTAATTTAAGCACAAGGCCTCTAGTTTAACAGCAGTTAACTGGCAGTAACAGTGTAGGGAAGCACCGATACCTGACTTACATTGATTCATTAAATTCTATGTTTATACAAACATTATATACTGGAATTATAATTCCTGTTTTAACATGTTACTCTATATTATGAATTTAATGTGAGTAAAGTCACATATACATCACTGATAAAATATACCTTTAAGATGCATTAAAATAATGTTATGAATTGCGTACAAATGTGTTAAAGTTCACTGTAAAGCTGATAAACTCTCACACACATTTTAAGGCCAGACTTGAATATTATAGGATTATAGTAAATTATAAAATATGTCAACTACTGAGTGAGTCATCTTAATGTTTCAGGGCTGATGAGTGTGTTTTAAATATCCAGAGATCTTCTGGATGTGACATAAAGTCCCTTTACTGATATTCTGTGATAAATCCTATCTTGTACTGGATCAAAATACAATATAAATAGGAATAATGTACAAGGGTTAAATGATAAAGTGAGTTTTCTTTAAATGTTTAAGACGTTTCGATGTAAATGTTTAGATCGTTTGTATGCAGTCCTGCGGAATAAGATAACACATCTTCTGCTGCCCTTATGAGATGGATTTGATACAATCAGTTTCAAATTCCAATTTAAGGCTTGTTATTTATTGAATGGGACAAATAAGCCCCTTTACCAAACTAGATAGTTAAAGGGCATATTGTAATCTTGAGCCATGTTATATTGCTCACCTCTAAAGTTGGGCAACTTGCAAGAAAAATAACAAGTTGAAGGAGCAGAGGCTGAGATACACAGACTTTACAGAAACACTGGATTCACATCGTGCTGTGTCTCTGCTATGATTATTGTTTCACTGTGGGAGGTAAATTCACTTAACAACCATATTACAATCCAAAAAACAAATAAACACAACCCCTCTTCAAAAACAAATAATTTAATATATTATGTATAATAATTATATACACAGGTTAACTTAACAAGGCTTTGTACAACTGTTACAAAAATTGGTCCACGCACAGTCACCCACGTACATAGAGTACATGCACAAGGGCACAGATAGAGAAGGACAGACTGAGTCTAGATACGGTTCAGACCAACATGGAGTCTGGTTGGATGACGGCGGCTGGCAGTACAGTTTGGGTTCAGCTCCGTTTTAAAATTTTATCAAACTTGACGGGAGCGAACAAGACTGAAAATGTGAAAAGGAAAAATGCAAAAATATCACTCAGGTAAGACTCTGTGGTTTTGTGTTTAAGGAGGTTATTCACTCGCTTAGAACTGCTCCCATGACGATAGGCTTAGTAACACTGATATAATGTAGAAACTGGAGCCTCTCTTAGGTTCTCTCGTCTCTAATATTGTACACAAATGACCCAAAACAGAAGACAGAAAACATTTTGGCATGACTTCGGATAGCTGCCTTGAACACTTTGCTCCTCTGAGGAGACAGGCCCTCCTCCCCCGACATATGAGACACACGCACGGAAGCACGATACGCTTGTGCTGAACACTTACAGAGTTTGCATATTTTTATACGTCACTGACCCCATGCACGCGCTTTTATTTTTTGAAGTCCACGCAAGCTTTGGCATGACGCCCAAGTGGCATCACCCAGAGAGAGTGTTTGCTCCCATGGATCGTTGGAGTTCCCTGTAGATCCACAGGAGGCTTTGGAAGAGCTTGTAAAGGGCTGAGACGTAAACTGAAGAGAGGTTTTGCTCTGAACTGGTGCTGTGCTCTGGCAGGTAAGCGTGCATATGTGATAATTACCCTCGTGGGTATTGTCAAAGATAAAAACAGTCGATTTCCAATGAACAACACGTGGCCAAAGTCTTTGCTGGTGTGAGGGGTTAGTTGGAACAGCAGCGGCTACGGTCTAGAGTTGAATTTCAAATGTCTGATATGGCTTTCTCACATTTGTTTTGCTCCGATTTTTTAATTTACAGTTGATGGGTTTCATTTCAAAACATTATTTTAGAAATAAAAGGTAAAGGCCGGTAAAAGTGTAGGATTTCAAAAACGTCTTACTTTTTGGCACCACCTAGTGGTTGAAACAAATACTGTGAAACATTGCACCAATCCTCACAAGATCGTTTACTTATTCTTCTTTATCTTTTTTTTTTTTTTTTTTTTTTTTTTTTTTTTTTTTTTTTTTTTTTTTTTTTTTTACAAACAAAGACATCAGATTCTATTGTAATTGTGTTAATCACATAGTAAACGGCTGTTCTTTAGAGTGGCAGGTTTTCTTGTCATTTTAGAAGGATTACTTTCCTAGAATATATCAAGCTCCGGATTTCTTGCTCTAGTTTAAATAGCTAAATTTGAAAAAGATTTCAGCATTTTTTTCTTGGTAGTTTTCAGAAATGGGAGCATTGTTTTAGAGCATTAAGTTTTAACATTAAGATCTTCTGCATTCAAAGCCGTTTAAACACTGCTCTGCACTCTGCCTCGGCCACTTAATCTAAAAAAAAAACAAAAAAACATCCCAGGTTAAAAAGGGCAGCCAGTTGTATTGCTGGGAAGGCTCGGTCATACCAGCATTTAAAACTGCAATATTTTGCCGCAAAAGCAATTGATTTCAATGGAATTGTCCAGATCAGTGAATTCGCTTGTAGTTGTGTGAATCCTTAAAACTTCAATACTTGAATTTGCAGCGCTGACCAACAGCAAACGGTCTTTGACCTTTGAGAAAAGGAGAGTTGGAGAAGCTGCTGTAGTTTATTAGCTGTGTTCTTCTATTCAACGTCGTCTACTGGCGTCAAATGTTCCACATACTGTGTGAATTTATTGTCCGTTAGCAGCCAAGCAAACACAACACAAAAGCGTCCTTGGCTGGTTTGCGTGTTAGCGTGTTAGCATGTTAAGTTGAAGTCGGACTTTATCAAGATGAGTGTGAGTGTAGTATATGAAAATGACTGAGTTTCACATTTTTTTTCATTTTGGAATGAAACTCTGCAGCTGCACACAATGTCAAAGAATTCCTCTACGTGAGATCAGATCTCCAGCTTCAGTGCCGATGAAAAGCCACGAGGGAAGAGTGTTGAGACAACATGACGGACGCTTGGCTTTAGAAGCAGTTACACGGGTGATCCAGTGTTTGTGAGTAAAGGGGCTAGTACTTGGTACTGCGTTAGTAAATTAAACACTCCGATTAAACTACCACAGTGTGACGACGCCATGCTCTCGTTTTGTCCCGTGGCTCCAAGGCCGATCTCCTCAGCACCACAGTGTGAGATTCTGGGGAGCTTTTATCAATCCAGCCTGAGGAGGAGGAGGAGAGGGGGTGAGACTCCTGGGCAAGATGAGGGAGAGGATCTATTTGTTGAATTGACCCAGGACCTACAACCGATCCCTGAGGAACCCCAACAGGTCTTTGCTGACCTGGTGTTCCTTCAATGACTCTGATCACCTCCACCCTCTCTGACTCCCATCCTCTGACTCTTTCCTCGCTCCTGCCCAGCTCGAGGTCCAGATTCATAGAAATAGCCCTTGTCCTCCCGCCTCTTGTCTTCCTGTAACGTACTGGTGCCGACTGGTTCCAGTCTGGCTGCTGGGTCCCATAAAAGCTGGAAGCCTGGTAGAGGTTGGGAAGCCTGGCGGGGCAGATCCAGAAAGGAATTGTGGGGTGCCCTTTGGCCGGATTATGAGGTCTCAAGCGGGACGGAGGATTGGATGTCTTTGGGGGTCTTGGGTGTGTGGCATTGATCTGATGGTGAGAGTAGAGGAAGCTGTTCGGACCAAGTTGCTGCGCATTCTCCGGCAAGTCCGTTCTCAGCCTGCTCTCCTCTTCACATTTGTTTGGGCCGTTGCCTTTTCCGTTCCCCTCCTCCTCTCCAGCCTCTTCCTCTCCAGACAATTCTTTTCCCTCATTAATCTCTCTAACTTTCACCCCAGTTTCATTTTCATCCTTTTTGTCTATTTTCGTCATGGTATGTCCACCATCTGCCGCCTCTTCCTCTCCTCTATTTCCCTCCTCTTCCTCCTCCCCTCCCCCTTCTTCCCCGTAGTTGCTGGTTTTCACCGGCTCATGCTCGGAGTCCTCGTCAGCGCTACCGTCCTGCAGTTGGGTATTGAGGCATTTTTTACGTTTGCGGGTCACAGCGGAAATGATGGACTTGGGCAGGAAGTCCCTGGCACTCAGGTCCTTCTTGGAGAGCGAAGAAAGCTGAAAAGGTTCAAATTCAAGTCATTTTTGGTCACTTCTTACTTCACATTTCAGAATCTGTGATCCTATTCACAGAATTAAAGTATGAGTGAGAGATTTGTTGCTTACCTTGGACTTAAGCGAATCGCTGGTGGTGGAATCTATTATAAAAGGAAAGATTTGGTTTAGAACAACGTCATCACTGGACTGGTGGTGGTAGTAGTGTTAGGAGTGGTGCAAAGGCTGTCTAATCACAGCACACACTAGAAGTACTGCAATCTGTAAGGAGAACTCTGGCCATTATTGGTGGATCCGTCTTTAAAATAAAGCAAACAACTGCAGTTTTTCTCTGCTTTTACTTGATAGCAAAAATGGCTAGAGTTCCCCTTTAACATCAGCAGGTAGGGGTGTAACGGTACGCGTATGTCACGGTTTCAAACCCAGGTTTATAAGTCATGGTCCGGTGTGAGTTTGGTACCGTGGATAAAAAACAGAATAAGTTTCTTTTCATCTATACTGAACAGACAGTAGTGTCACCAGCCCTGTTTCCACTCACATATTTTTATGCGCATTTCGAGGTTTCGCATTACAGTAAAGCTGTATAGAAACGGCAAAATTTGATACAAACTTCTCAATTGTGGTGCAAAACAAAGTTTGCACGCTAATTGGAGGTGGTTTGGTCAAAAAAAAAAGTTGCTGTGCTTGATGGATTATTTAAACAACTCTGACATAGCGACAAATCCCTGAAGATCTCTTTCCTTTTTTCTTTTGCAGATTCTTCAAAAGCAATTTATTTTGTTGGGTTACGGTGGACAACTTCTTCTTCTTCTACTTGTATTACTGGCAGATTACAGCCATGTGTATCCTAAAGCACCAACTTCTGACCCAACTAAGCTGTAGCTGAGGTTTTTCGCTCCAGACCAGTTGATCGAAACGGGGTAATTCGCATTTTCCTTTTTTTTTTGCGACATTTCTAAAGTTGCTTAAAATGTGCTTTACAATGAATGGAAACACGACTACTGGCAGACTAATTCTTCTTGCTGGGGACTGAGGTGGCATTTTATCCCAATCGCAATTTGGGTAAACTATTTTCAAAGTAAAAATTAAGGAGCATTTGATAATTTTTTTGCATTACACTGAATGAACAAAAGGTCACAACAGGCTATAAAACTAAAAAGCATATCTTATGTCATGAAATTGGGTCCCGGTTAATCAGCAAATCTTGGTGATGCCGGTGAATGAGCGTTAGAATATTCATGTGTTTCCATTCACATCCCCCACAACAGTGGAGTGACGCTGAGGTACCGTCCTGGTTGCGAACACACAAACCGTTACAGCGCTATCAGCAAGGCAAGAGGAATGATGGTACGCTTGGTGGTAAACCAAGACTGACAGAAAAAGTAAAAAATGACACCAAACACAAAACACACAAGGAGGAAGACCTGGTCCTACCGAAGAGGCTGATCCACTGTCTCAGCTAGAGAGAAAGAGTGGAGAAAGGTCCGGGGACAAAAGAGAAGGAAGAAAAGGAAAGACACTGAGCTGAGTCTTCACTTGATAAGACCACTGGCAGCATTAGGAGTTAGAGACAGGTTAATTTAGAAGCAATCAAACATTAAGGTTGTGAATGGCATTAACCATCTTGATGAAATGCTGTATTACAGATTTAGTGAGGATATAGACTTCACATGTAGGCTGTTCTGGTTTTCTTGCAGACTATGTTGAAGATCTATGGATATTTGTGACGTATACAAGAACTATTTTCTAGGAAGACCCACAGTCTTCTTTTTCTGATGTATTAGCCACTATAATAAAGCTTTTTATGTCCGTCCTTGTCATTCTGATGGTTCTTTCCAGCTGTTTTTGCTGCTATGTCTCCCCCACAATTCTGTTTTTCTTTTCATTCAACATTGAAACTGGCTCTGCGGTTACACCAAACAACGTAATCGTGAACGTGATGGCGTTCGTTGCGTCAGTTAACGGTTTTATAGCGGTTAACGATTGCATTGAAAATAGGAATATTGAATATAAAATGTGCCTTATCAATCTTACATTTACTTTTTTATTAAACTGATTATAGTATTATACATGGCTGATATTGATTATGACCATTTAAAAAAATCTCACAAGTAGTACTAGAAAGTACTCTTAGGTGTACTAGTACCCCTTTGCAGAAATAGTGCCCTAGGACAAAAGTTCCCATCTTTTTTTCATGTGCACCCTCATCAGAGTTATGGACAAACAGCAACTGAACTGGTAATAGATAGATAAGTTGGATCCTCTCATAGTGAACATGTATCCTTTTGACAATATTGCAGATTCGATATCGACCCCCTCTCACCTGATGCCTCTCCTGGCATGCCCGGCCTGCCGATGTTGGACAGCAGATGGTCGATGTTGGGCACAGGCTGCATGTCCCGCTTATCCTCTGGGGCCTGCGCACACACACACACACACACACACACACACACACACACACACACACACAAAAATAACCAACCGTACCCAAAAAATGAAAGTACAAATGAGGACACCTGAGCACAAACAATCGGACGTTCTCGGCTCTGTGGTCTGACATACCTTCTCTTCCTCATCGAGCCCTCCGTTAGTGAAGAACCAGTCGTGCTGTTGAGGGAACACAACGCAGTGTCACTGATGTTAAGAATAAAACCACATAACTGGTAAAGCCCGGTGCAGTGTGTTGTTGCACTAGAGGACAGGTTGCATTGACAGTCGGTTCTTACGTGCAGGATCAGCGTCTCCACTATCTTGTAGCGGTCGGGCATGTGGGTGACCATATCGGTCATGTTGTCCTCTGACGTCCTCACTAGTGTGGGACCAAACACCAGGGCCAGGTTTCTCGGCTCCATCTGAAAAATGATATCAAAGCTAATGCTCATGTCTGGCTCAAATTTTTATCTGAAAATAAACTTCTAATCAGAGGTAGTCAGGTCACCTTGTTCTTTTCACAGTGATCTGCCACCTTCTTGAGGTGACCCACCAGGAACTTCATGGTGTGATAATAGTGATCTGGGAGGTCATGGAGCTGGATAAAGAGGGACGGATGAATGGAGCAAAGAAGGAGATCAAAAAGGTTGAAATAGTGAAATAGAGAAGAGACGTATTCTTTGCTCGATGTTCTGCTGTTCTTTTACACGTACCAGTTTCTTCATGGTCTTCAGTCTGTCCTCTGCGTCTTCAATCCGGTTGGCGTCGATGAAGTCGTTGTATTTGTCTGTAGACAGAGAAGGCGTTTGACTAACAAGCAATTGATGAATGTAAATACTTCCTCATTTTTCTTATTATATCCACATATAACAGGCAGAAATGCTTTTGAAAAAATATTTGTATTTGTATGAAAATGGGGAAAATAATCCATTGATGGCCCTGCTTTAATATTCTAAGCTTGACAGGTTCATTATGATTCATGCTACACTTCATAATAAAAGAATGACTGGACGCACCATCAGTGAACAGGGGCTCAGGCAGTTTACGGAAGAACGACTTGAGCAGGCTGCTGATTACATTCAGGTCCTGCCATCTCTGTGGAGACAGAAACGGGGAGGGTTTAGCATTTCTGGTGCAGTGTTAAAAAAATGACACACTCTATTCTAACAAAAATAATGCTTGGTGCAAGACTACTCTTAGCTAGGACACTCCAGCTAACACGTTTATCGAACGCTGCAGGAATGAGAAAAACCCAGAAAATTTGTCAACATTTTCACTCTTCCTGTTACCACCTCTTGGAGTCAATGTGTCTTTTTGACCATGTTTGGTTGTATGCCTAAAAGTCGCGCTAAAAAGCGAGAGCGGCATAGTCGCCGCGCAAAAGCATTCCCAAGCGCCTATTTGTCAGGGTGTGGCGGCCCCGAGATAAAAATAGTTCAACTTTTGGAATGCCTGTCATGTGATCACAGCTATCAGATAACTATTCTTTCTACCTTGAATACCAGTCTATGGTAAATATATGGAGAAAGAGTTTAGCATTTTATTGCAGGACTCCTACAGACGTTACAAAAAATGCAATTTAAGATGCTTGAAATCTTTTTTTGGGTTTGACTTTGTTTCATTTAGTACGTGAGGCTTACTGCTAAATTACCTCAACTTCATCATCATCATCACCATCATCATCATGGGAGAATGCAGGTTTTGGTTGCTTGGTAACAGCACAACCCCAAAAGCACCTTAGATATAAAAAAGAAAGCACTAGGCTAGCGTTTTCCTACGCTAAGACCCAACATGTGAGCAGCCACGTTTTAGATACCCCTCTCGTGAATTTAGAAGCCTTTACTTTATCAAATATAAATTACTAACTGAACATGATCACTAGAACAGTAGTATGCCTTTAGCCTGGTGAGGTCATGTGAAAGCGATGTAGTTTGTTTACAGCCTGATGTTAGCGTTTTACTTCTAGTGATCAAAAATCATAAAGGTGGTGTTGATTTGTCAAGATCATCCTGCCAAACAAATTGTGTAGCTATAAATATGTTTCTTTGCCATTGTAATTATTTTCGGAGGAAAATCCCTAATCCGATGCAAAAAGCCCCCTTGGCTTTTGTCGAGGGAACAAGTGCGATGCTAACTTCCGGTTTGGCCACGTCACCCATGCAGCACTCTGTTGCAAAACAGGTTTTTGAAAAAAAATGAAAAAAAGACATGTTTTGGGACTTCTATGTGATGTGTACAGTATGTGAGCCTGTTTCCCATGTATCCCTCACACCTCCTCTGCAGTGTTGATGTCCATGCCCTTGTTGAGATGCTCCTGCAGGTTGGACACCATGGCGTTGTTGCCCGGCACCCGGTAGATACCGGTGTAATCCAAACCCGTCTCCTCCACCACGCCGCAGCACATCTCCACAATCAGAGGGACAAACTGAAGAGACAGAGGGGGGGAACAGAGACAACAGTGATGGGACACAGGGAGAGAGGGAAGTGAGTGTGGTGGAAGAGAAGGAATAAGAATGGAGAGATGAAGCAACAAAAGGGGTGGTGTTTAGAATGAAACAAACTTAGAAAGAAAGGCAAAGATAAAATAAAAAATATTCTACCAAAATGCTAAGCTCAATACAGGTATTATGAGTAATGATTTCTCACATGTTTGTATCGCTCTGTCTTTGTAAGGTCAATTTTAACTGATCCAACCTGAAACCAGTCCAACTAATCTGATCCGGTTTTGATTAAAGCTGTGAGCTGGTGATTCTCTGCGCTGCATTCAAATATTTTAAATGTTACTGATTGATCACTTTAATGTACACATTCAACAATCGTGATGCATCCAGGTCTTAAAACTTGCATTCCCTCTACTGACCAGCAGGGGGCGACTCTTCTGGTTGCAAAAAGAAATCTGATTGAAAGGTAACCTAGTGGAAAGGTGTACTGTATTCAAAAAAGTGTTTCTGGCCGATGATATCTCCTAAAATGAGGTCTGCGATAATTGGAGGAAGGGACAGATTTCCCTGAGTTTGCAGTTCTCTGCTTCTTTTAAACCCTGAAGAAAAGGATTGGCCAAGACGGGAAATGCACCAAGCTGCTCTCAGTTCGTAATTTGGAGCCAACAGGTGATCTGAATAAACCTTGTATCAACTCTGGGGAATTGTGAATTTCAGATAAAATGAATTGAAAAAAGGAAAATGGCAGCAAGTTCCACAAACTGAGGGTTTGATTTGATCTCCTGAGAGAAAATGAATAAAAAGTCAATTTTGACCTCTGTTTCACCTCTGAAGATTTTACGCATCAGCTACGTGGTTAGTGTTATATTTTTGTCTACAAATGAGTTGTTTAGACACTGAAGTAGAATTTGTGTTATGTTTATGCTATGAATCACGTTGTTGGTCATTTTCCATCATGAGTCACTGAAGGCTTACTTTATGGTTGACAGCAGGCTGACAGTCCTCCAGTCGCACGCCGAAAGCCTTTGGACTGCCTGTCTTCTTGGTCTTCTTCATGATGTTGATGCCCCACAGCGCCTTGTTGTCATCTGGGCACACACACACAGTCCCACATTTAATTTTGGTATTTATATACACATGGAAAAATTGACAGTTTAATATCACTCAGGTCAGATTTTCAATAAGAAAACATCTCAAGCCACACTAGCAGCTCTACGGGGAACCTCAATCAAACACAGGTGTTGGGGAATATTGGTTTTGGTTAACCAATTAAAAAATATTTTTTTGCTGTTGCTAAAACACAATTTCTGAAACTAGGTCCCTATTCGTCACAATATTTTGCTAAAGCAAAAACTTTATTCCAACTTTAATAACTCTTTTGAAAATGCAATTTTTAGCATCAGAAATTTACACTCAAACACAAAATACGTATGTGCTAAGTATAAAACATTATTATCACTTTTTCCCTTTTTTTAAAAAAAAAAATTCACATGCATATGCAAAGGTTTTATTCTCAATGCTTGTATACTCATATCTGTATCAGACACATTCACACTCTCTCTAGGTTATCTAACTGGTTGTTTTCACAGGTGCATTCTTGGTGGTGTCCTTCGAGCCACACTGCTAGCATGGCTAAAGGGCTGTTAGTGTTTGGACCCACCGGTTCTGGATGCTCGGTTCACTGAGGTGTTGTCGGTCTTAGCCAGGAGGAAGGGAGGCATCATACGGTGGGCTCTGGGAGAGGAGTCCGGCCTACTACTTGTCAGACTGCACCACGTGACAAAAGTAAAGAAAGTTGTGATTCCAAGATGAGGTTCAAAGTGTAAAGATTTCAGTAAATAAGAGGGTATTTCAGGTCTTAATACAGAAAAGATGGATGCTCTTCCAGAGCTACAGTCACTCCTTATTACACAAATGACAAGGGACAGCTGTGATCCAGCCTTTGTGCTAAATATGTCCGCCATGCTGACCTGTGTTTTCTGTAGTCATTCAGCTTCTTGTTGATGAGAGCTTGTCTTGAGAAACCGATCTCCTAGAGCAAACGGAGGTATCAAATTAGTTCGGCATGTAGGTGTTTTGTGTAAATTCCACAAGATTGACTGGGTGTGACGATCTAACCTCGTTGTCAGTCTTGCTGTTCTCCCTGATGACCCTGATCCAGGCCAGCATGTCGTCCCTGTCCTCGGCCTGCAGCAGGTACTCGCAGAAGTCCTGCGTGGTCAGCCTCAGGGTGTGCTTCCGCTTGGTTTCGCTGTAGGCGATGTCGATCAGGCAGCCGCGGATGCTGATCGGAGGGTGTTCGTCCTGGCTAGGCCCCGCCCCCGCCCCGTGAAGGACGGCCTCTCGTTTGTCCTTGTAGAGGAAGAGCGAGTGCGAACGGAGCACTGAGAAGACTCGCTTCCACGGTCGCATGCCGCCACCCACTTTCTACAAAGACGAAATACAGAAACAAAAACACAACCTTAAATAGAAAACCTCCCATGGTAGCTTAGCACATAATTAAAAGGAACAAAAATGTTTAAAAAAAATAAACATGCCAGAGCATTTAAAAAAAAAAAAAATAAACATGCCAATGCAAATAAAATACTTTGGAAGGTTATGTCTTTTTATTCACCCTTTCAAAACCAAAATACAAGAGAAAGGGGCGGGAATGGAGCAGCTGTAGCATAATCAGCTAACTTTAGCATGCCTGACTACATGCTACGTGTTATACAGACTCCCTAGCTCCTTTATTTACATTGCATTGAGTATAAGTACTGAGGCAACTAAATGCAGTGAGCTATCTTACTACTGTGACAGGTTCCAAGATGTGACTATCAGAGTTCAGGGTCACCTTAGTGGCTCTGTGCGTCTCTTTATTGGATTTGAATGCCTGAGATGATTTTGCCAAACTCAATAGTGTGTTGATATCCATAACATTACATTTTTCTCATAATGTTATGTCAGACACTTTGCTGCTCGCTATTTGCTCTGCTTTAGTTATTTTGTGGATATTCAAGGGCGGCCCCTTCAGTATGGCTCATAGATCAATGGGATTTTAATTTGAGTTATTACCGAAACCAATAAACAAACTATCAAATCGTACACGGATTGTGCAGTCCCAAGTAAGTGTCTCCTAATTTGACCGGCTTTCAGAGTTTAAGCAGTTGCCCTGCTGTTAGTTAGTAGTTTCTTATCAATGCCCCTTTAATGCTGAATTAACAAGATATTATGTAAGTAGCCATCAAATGTATATTTGACCATTGTTTAGTCTGCCAGTGGAATTTCAGCCTCAAAATGGACAGCTGCTTTTGTCTTCTTCTGGAGTCAATTACTTTTTGTTTAAAAAACTACTATAATTCTCATCTGCCACTGTTATGATGGTAAAAAGCATATGTGCTGTAAAAGAATGGAAAGCTTGAGAAGTGCAGTAACAGTGACTTGGCGACGGGGGCAGGGTAAAGCTTGGAGTGTGTACAAGCAGTGTGTGGTACCTTTCCCTTCTCTGTGAGGATCTGTTTGTAGTGCAGCCAGCCCTCCTTGCGAACATCACTAAAGGTGATGGTTCCCAGTTCAGAGGTGGAGTGGCGTTTGGACCGGGCCTCCTCCTGGGCTCGCAGGCTCTCTAGAGACTAAAGCACAATTTAAGGGTATTATGGGCTGCACAGCAGATAGTGTTTTCTTGGTTGCTGGAAAATTCATAATATTGAATAAAAAAGTATAATGAAGTGTAACGATCAATCGTGTTAAACACTCACCCCATCAGTGAAAAAGCTCTTGACCCTTTTTGGTAGTTTGCTGTGAAACAGAAAGGCGACAGGTTACAAGAACAACAATTCTAGAGAGTCTAAACAGGTTATTTTATAGACGAGGTCTGTGTAGAGGGGGTCTGTGTAGTCAGGGTCTGTGTAAACGGGGTCTGTGTAGACAGGGTCTATTATCATTATTATTAAAAAGCCTAAGTCTACAATATGCTGCTTTTTAAGTGAGAATAAATCATTTGTACATATAATAGATGATCAACAAAAAAAACAAATAATTTAATTTAGTGGTTTTCTTTCTATACATATTTAATGAGAATTGTGAGGTTTTATCGACTGCTTCTCTGTAATAGTTGTGCACGTGACAATAAAAAACTTGAACATGCATTAAAGCCATCTTTAAATGAAGTTTACACACTGTATCGCCTACTGGTACAAGACCGACTAATTCCTGGGACTATAAAGACCCATGTTAGTAAAGAATGCAGCTTCAAAGTATCCGTGGAGTTCTTACGAGAAGACGCGGCCTTCTTCCCTGAAGGTGTTGAGACCCTCGTCACAGGACTTGGACCTCTCTGTGGTGATGGCCAGCAAATAAGAGGAGCGGCGACTTTTAATACTGCCTGAAGAGAAAGAGATGACAATTCAGAGAGTGGAAAAGAGGAGACAAAGAGGGTTAAAAAAAATATGCAGTGGATGGTAGTGACATGTGAAATGACAAGAAGATGAGTGATTGCAGTGATTTTGTGATTTCACAAACTGTGACTTTAACATGAGCCAAGTGAATGATTTAAGGGGTTGAACATATATACTGCATGTTAGAGGAATACCATGACATTTGGATTTTTAGTTCTTAGTTTTGGATACACTTTACCCACAATGCTAACAGCATGCAATGCTTCTTTGTTATCATAAGCTTTAATTGAAAATTAAGAAAAGAAAGAGAAACTGTGTTGCTCCAATGTAGCAAGCACACGGTGAAGAAGACACACTATGACCCAAGGAGCCTTTTATTTAATTTCGGTCATTCACCGTCTGTTATTAACACTGTCGTAAGTGCCTCATTGCATTGTGGGATATCTACGCCTGTGTAGTGACCAGAAACTGCATGCTATTAGTTTCACACTAAGTTTTCAGATGTAATAAAAATATCTCACATACTGTTTTAACGTACTAAATAGCATGTTCATATGGAATTTCGAACGCAGCAAAAGAGATTTTTTAAATTCCGCCTACAGTGGCTTAAAATAATTCAAATGATGAATTCAAGGGTTCAAAGTTTTACCCCCAAAAAAGTGAAGGGGAATTTGTAAATGTCACTGTACTCCTTTAAGATGAGTCTGAGGCTGGACAAATATATCAGTGTGTTAAGGCATTGCATAACTGCTTGTCATTTTGATTAAAAAAAAGGTTGTCAGTGATGCTTGGCGTTTTCAGTTCAAACATACTGGGCAACATACTAGATATATTGACCCAACCCTTTGTGAGGCCTTGCAGTATTTAGAGTGGGCAAGTGAGACTCACTGCAGTCCCGAGAACGAAGTCGGACAATGGGGGAGATGGAGGAGAGGGTGGGGGAGACAGAGGTGGAAGTGAGGACGGCCATGGTGGAGGCCTGGGAACTGGACACAACAGAGCGGGCTGGTACATAGAAGGCCTGTAGGTCAATACTAGGACTGGTGGGGTCATCTGCAAGTCATCATCACAGGTGAGCAACAAGCGGTGAGAAATGATTAAACACACTGACAGGACAAGACAAGAGTTTCCTCAGGTGGAGATCAGGTAGTTAGAACATCTCTTTGAGGCAGACCTACTCTGGAGGCAGAAATAACCTCTGACAGTAACCAGAAGTTTTTCACATTAGTTACTGAGAAACCAAAATGGTAAATAGAGGATTTCATTTTTATACTAGTAAGTTTTACTGTAAGTAATTGGCAGTTATATGATAATGGCACATTAAATGTCACTACATTTTCAATGTCAGTTGAAAGAAACAACGATTAGGCCACTTAGCAGAGAGAGAGAAATAGGATATTAATATAAATAGCCATTAAATGTACCAAAAAATTATATATTAAAAATAAATGTAGGCATTAATTAATCATTTTGATATAAATTGATATTTCTGTCTCTGGGAAGCAAATTTTAGTAACTGGACCTCTTTAAATCCCGTGGTATAGACCATGATTACCTCCTGCTGTACTTATACTGACAGCTACACGATCTCTGGTGTCAATGGTCAATTTAGGTAGATTAAACATGAGCTAGTTATAGCATTACATTGTTTTTCTATCATGACAGACGCAAACTAAATAAAATATGTAATGCGATTTAAAAAAAGAGTTAATAAAAGGCACATTTTCGGTTTGTCTGGTGTGACCACGAGGCCAGCAGATTGGGTAGCCATCTTGGAATAATACATTCTTCTGGCTAATATTACAATACAACTCATACAGCTAATAATGGGAGATTTCTTCCCATTGTGCCAACATGGTGTGACTGGCACAAATAGAGTGGAGCCATAAAGTCAGTGAGCTGAGTGTCAGTAACAGTGCACAGCAGTGTTTGCTAACATTAGCCATAGCCATTTGCCTTCTGACTGTACATGTAAGATTATTTCTGACTCCAGAGCAGCTCTGTTTTGAAGAAATGTTTCCAGAACTCCATCTACTGTTGCTTTTTATCACAGCACACAAACATTGGACATGTAAACATTCAAAAACACACCACCAGAATAAACATCAACACAGATTGAAACATACAGAAATGTAGTGACAGTACACGCATTAATATTGACATGTATATGACACAGACAGAAATGTTGATAAGGGAAGAAACACACAGAGAGAAAAGAAGTACTACTGAAGCCTCACATACATTTAGATAAATATATTAAAGAGATCTGTAGCAACAGATTAACATATTAACTGTTCCAAACATAAAAATGTGCCTGTTTTCATCTAGTATTTTATAATACTGAGTAAGGGTAATCTCATCTCTAGGAAGACATTTTTTAATTTAACACCACTTGTAACATAATAATGTATTAATGTAATATCCACTGCATTATCAGGACATTTTTGAGGTTGACTATATGCTGACAGCAGCAGCTGTCGCTTCAGAGGAAAGGTCACTAACCTATGAAGGGAATAGAGGCCAGGGAGTTGTATGCATGCTGTGCCAGGCTACCATTAGCCCTGCGGTTGGTGCCAGTCCCCCCGGAGACAGGAGAGGGGGTCCCTGGTGTGGTTTCCAAACCGGGGGGCTCGGGTGACTCCACAGGTGTGGTGTAGTGGGGATGCCGAAGGGCTTGAACAGGGGTTCGGCGGCCGGAAGGCGGCTTCTGCCTCAGGACCACCTCTTGATTCAGGGAGATGGGGGAGACGAGCTCACTGTCCTCATCCTGTAGGGCTCTCTCCTCCTCTGACGAGGACAGGGCAGGAGTGGATTTAGGCCTGGGAACCATGCCCACCTCCCCGTCCGCGGGGCCGCCTCTGCTGCCGGGGCTCCAGTTGAGGTGGGGGCCGCTGTAGCTGGGCTCTCTGAAGGAGTGGGCCTGCTGGAGCAGGTGGCCAGCTTTGCGGGTGAAAGACGGGCTGTAGCTTTTGTAGCCCACTAGCTCTTCTTCTTTTACTCGCCGTGTTTGGGGTTCAGCTACCTGCTGGCCTGACCGCCTGCCACTAGGAGGCACTGTGGAGGAGGCTGTGATGGGAGACATCACTGTGGTTTTGTGCTGATCTCCTGGCATGACCTTCTGGTCTTTCTCCTCTCTAAATTTCGCTGTTTGTGACCCCTGTGAAGTGTGTTCGTAGCGTGGTGACACCAGTGCAGAGGCTTTTGCCAGTGTTTCCACAGAACGCCCGTAGTTATGCTCGTACTCGGCGTAAGCAGCCAGGAGACTCTCTGAGCATGACCTGCTTCCTGGTCCTGATACACCACCCCAGCTCCCTAACCAATAGGAGTCATGGGAAGTTGCAGCCGCTTGGTGGTGGAAATGGAGGGTTTCCCTTCTGCGTTTCTCTGCGGAGGTGGCGGAGGCGGATTCAGGACCGGGGCCGAGGGCCAACCCCAGCCCCAGCTCTGCTAAACAATCCTGAGAGATGCTGCGGTGGCGGGGGGACATGCTCTCTGCAGCCTCGGCCTGGCTGTAGTACCAGTCCGACAGAGCCTGGTGGCAGAGAGTATCGGCGTGAGTGCGGGCCAAGGCCTGCATGCTGCTCTTCCGCGGCGGGGGCAGAGTGGCAGAGGCGATGGCAGCATTGTGGTTAGCAAAGTGAAAGTCCAGCACGTTGATGGCTGAAGAGGAACGGCCTCGGTGCCGGCCCGGCGGGGCCAAGTGACCGCTGGAATTCTCGGGACCCCGGGCCAGCCGGGGTCGGGAATGGAAGCGGCAGGGGGCGGTTGTCCAGTGGGGAGGCGGCGGGGCCCGGTCGGCACTGCCAGTTGTCCGGGGGACTGTGGGGGTTGTGCTGTGGGGCGGAGGAGCTGGGCTTGGCAGAAGGGTAGCAGAGAGGTGGCGGCGCTGGGAGGTCCTGGGCCACGCCTGCATATGGCTCATTGCCTCTCAGGTAGGCATCCTGGGAGTACGCCTGAGGACAAGAGGGGTTGGGACAAGATGAAAAACTTGACAGGAAAGATAAACCATGGAGGGAGGGGCTAGAGGACAGAGTGAGGCAGATGCAACATGCACTGTGCAGCAATATTTCTCTCTTTCGTAATCTGAAAGCTTAATCCTTATTATACAACCAAAACCTGGACTTTATTTGCTGTTTGTAAATTTGGAGTAGTTTAATATTACGGTATTGTAACTGTATTCCTTGTCTTTTATTTTTTGTCAATTTGAATAGGCACTATTTAATTCTATTTTGCTTTGATTTTATTGTATACCATTGTTTCCAAATGTTAATATGATAATAACAATAAATGAATAATGAAGAAAATCTAAAATTAGTTGTCTGCCGATAATGGTACAATCCTTTCTGCCCATGCACCATCCCAAGTTCTGATGTTAAACTTTGATAAGTGGCTACATGAGTTATAATAAAAGAATGTCATGCAAACAGCCCAGCTTTACTTGCCATGGCATAAACACAGTAACGAGGTGAGAAGCAGGAGAGAAGAGAAAATAGAAGAAAATCAATACTCACACTTACCAACTGCAACACATCCTCATCTTTGGGCATAATAGAGAGCTCCAGAATGTTTTCACTACAACGCAGAGACCAAAATATACCAACGAGATAAGTAACGGGTCGGACTGAACGTAAACGAGATTCATCAACAAGAGTCTCTCACCTGTTTTGGATGAGCGCGATCACCTGAGAGTAGGTTTTCCCCAGAATGCTCTCCCCGTTCACCTTCACCAGCCTGTCACCTGGAGTACAGATACAGACACACACACACACACACACACACACACACACACACACACAGACACAGACACACACACACACGGACATTCAGAATAAAGGTGAAAGGCTTTAAAAGTAAAGCACATGGGTCATTCAATCGTGCTTCCCATAAAAAAACTAAACGCTGTGTTACTTTCCTTTTGTGTTAATGCACTAAACCCTCGTTATCATCATTATGTTTAGTTGCCTTGACAGAGATCTCATATATTTTATAGAATATATAATAATGTTGTATGTGCATCTCTAGTATACCTTTCTTCATTGATGTTCTTTTCTAGGGTATTTATTTATCTAAGGAGAATATTACCTGTAAATACGAAAGTAGAGAAATATATTTTCACACCATAAAGATCGCAGGAGAGGTGCTAGTACTAGTAGTGCCTAAAATCTTCCTCTTATGGCAACAAGGGGAAAAGAGAATCCATTGTTGCATTTAAGTTCTGTGCTCCTGTTCATACTGACTTCTTTTTACAAATGACCCAAGAGGAGTAAACTGGAAGTTAAACAGACTTGTTGATTGAACAGTTTTTATCAGTAATTTACTTTTTTGAATTAATGCTAAAATCGCATAACTGCTGTCACAAAAGCCTGTTTGGTGCGGGCTGCGCGTTCTCCAGTTTCGCTCCACACTCCTCACACTTTGAAGAGAGGTTGTGAGAGGTTTATAATTTGTCTTTAGACAAATACAACGAACAGCCAAATGGCGTTGAACTCCTGGCAAACCAAATGGAATGGGGTCTATATCAGGATGTGTGCATGTGCAGAACGGAAGATGGATGCAGACCGTCAATTGTAGTATAAATGAAACTGCTTTCGGGCAACCCGTACAAGTCCTCAGATTTTCACAGACGAAAAATGTGAAAGGTATGGTAGTGATGTCTGGAGCTCTGCTGTATCTTATGTCTATGTGTCTTCTACCTGTACACAGTCCAGCTTGTTGTGCGGGGCCATTTTCTTTCACGCTCTTCACAAAGATGGTGTCCATTGGCTCCAAACGAGACCGCTGGCAACCTGCTTTAAAAACAAACACCCAGATACAGACTGAGTGCATACATTTCCTAAAATCATCAAAACCCACTAAGGTGAATCAGCTCCACCTACACGTGGAAACATAAAGTTGCCCCCCCCCCCACACACTCACATCCTGTCCATTCGCGCATCTTAAAACAGAACACGATAGATACAATGGATTCATCAGAGCTGGATGCCTAAACATTGGCTGGTGAAGCCAGCACAAACACTCACCTCTTCCAAGCGCGTTTCCGTTCTCTTCATCCTGTGGGAGAAACACAGAGCAGGTGTTAGAGGGGAGGAGGACCACAGGGAGGCGCTGCTCGGCTCACATTCTACCCCAGCCTCCACTCCCAGCCCAGGTCTCACTGAGTCCAGCTGACAGGGCAGTTTGGACAATTGCTCGGCTGCCTGACTGACTGATTTACAATCTGAGTGAGTGTCTGACTGTCTCACTGACATATGGACTCCCTGTCAGTTGGTCTGTCTGACTGTCTGTCTGACTGGCAGGCCTGCTGGCAGGGTATAGGCTTTGATGCATCGCTGAGTTAGCTCATTCCTGACCTGCAAACACAAAGGGCTCTGCACACAGACTGAGGTATGCTGCTCCACAACACTGACCCCTCTCTGGGACAGAATGACGATACCATGCTGTCTACAGTACTACAGTATCCATATGTGTGTGTAGATGTAGAGTCTGGAGCCCCAATAGAAAAATGTGTGCACCTTGAAAGTGCACTTTAGGGGGGTCTGAAATCATATTACAAGATTTTCAAGGCATGAATCAGGTAAACATTGTAATATTCAATTATGATTACAGTAAAGATGGATATACATTTCATTTAAAATTAGCTTAGCATAAAGACTCGCAGCAGGGAGAACCTGGACCATATTTGTCTGAGTTTTTGTCAGTTTAAGGGGCAAAGATATTGAATATGTCTGTCTGACATGAGGGAAATGTGGTATTATAGGATACAACCTTACTTTGTACACCTCTTTGTTGCTAATGAGCACTAAACACAAAGTGCGGTTGAGGCTGATGGGTGCCGGGTTAAAAGGTCCCCAAAGGCATTAGGAATCATCCTCTTGGAACCATGATTGTTTTCATGGAAATTTGTCTAATATTTCCAAGATATTTTAGTCAGGACCAAAGATGACCAACTGACAGTGCCATACAAAGAGCTACATTCATACTGCAGCTGACTGAAAGGCTGGTGCAGAAGTTTCAATCCTCACAAAGCGACTGACTGACATTTATTTTGAAAAGCAACCCATTTCCAATATCAGTTGGACAGATCTATTCTCCATCATGCAAGAATTTTTAATAAGACTAGATCAACATTATAGTTTTGTTGGAATGGTAGTGTATTCTCAAATACTGATTACATTTTTGCACTTAATCCGGCTAATTAAGTGCGTTTCCATCAAATGGTTTGGAGCAAATAAAAGTTCCTACAGTGTAGTTTGGTCAGAAGTTGCAGCTATAGGTTATCCATGGCTGTAATCCACCGGCTGCAAACAAGAAACAAATCAGATGGCCTTTGGCATTTAAACCTATGTATGATAAAAGAAAATGGAGAGAGATGTTCGGGAATTTGTTTCAATGCCGTTTCCTTATAACTTTTCTATCGGATACTTCAAAAAACGAATTAAAACACGGGCATGGAAACACTACCGTCTTATGCTCTTGTAGTCAAGAGGATGCAGATTTTCTGAAGGCAGTCAGTCGCACTATACATCAGATTCCCCAAATTCAAGAAAAATGTCCACATTTGTGTCCAGGCCAAAGACCCCAGAGAAAGAAGTCAGCTAACCTTGAGGCTGTGAAGGGAGGACTCTGGTGGGTAGACGATGAAGTGGCGCAGAGTGAAGCCGAATCCCTGGGAGTTCTTCGGGACAAAAATGGTCCGTGGGCCCTGCCACGACACGCCCTCCACCTCGCCCGACGACAGCGGCCGGCGTCTGTTCTCATTGGACGACACCATGCCATCTCTCCGTCCTTTAGCCTATCGAGAGAAGAGGATGGAAGAAATGTTTAGATCGATAAGGCTGAGCTTTCCCTTTCCTCTTGGTAGCTATTGAACACTGACAAAGCTTTACCATGAGAATCTTAAAGTGGGACTGTGTACTCTTACATACTTGAATGCTTTTAAGGGAAGAGTGAGCGGGGTGGATGTGGCCCATTCACTGATGACTCTGCCCAGATCTGCCCAGGGCAGAATTACACCTATGCCAGGAATTGCTCAGAGACTTCCTCTCTTTTTAAAAAGGAAGCTCTATTTTCAACAACAACCCCACCTATAATCACATTTATTACCTCCAGCCAACAATGGGAGAGTTAAAAATATATAGCGTCCATGAATAACAGTTGTGGAACAACAGGAAATGATTAGGGCTCATAAACAGATCTAGAAGCACAGACCAGAGGACCAGAAGACAAAAGGAGCCTGCTGATATTTCGGTGTGGGCTCCAGGAGGCGAGAATGAAGCCAGTGTTTCACACACACACACACACGCACACGCACACACAGAGTGGACAATTCACACTGAGCACAATTCAGTTGCCAATTCACATGACGTTAAACCTCGACAAAGGGATATAATGTAGCTCAAGCTGCTTGGAAATTAAAGTTATCTTCATAACAATAGTGATCTTTAGAGTGGGACGATTAAAATTAGAGAATATTCAATTAATTGTACATGAAATCAACTCAAATCCCCGACGCAGCGAAAAACAACAGGAAGTCTGTATAATGAGAGAGGAAGTGGGGGAATCCTTCGCCTCTAAGAATGTGTCCGCTGAGAGCAGGAAAGAGACCGACACTTTCCACAAAGGGAAGCCAATCAGTTTAGACTCAAGGGGAACACCACCCGAATTAAGAGTTCCAATATGTGGTTTCTTTGGCGAGGAAAGTTCAATCAATATTTGTGTCTCTCTCAAAGCCGAAAAACCAGAGCAGGAAGTCTCTAACTTTGGATTTAATCAGGTATAAAGTGTGAAGCTGTACCACTTATTTTGGTTTTGGTTAGATATCTGAAATAAGGTCTGTGTTTAACACAAGCTTAAGAGATTTCAACGTGTTGCCCTACGTCATAAAATACATCACTAAATATCCTACTCAAGAACTTTAAAGCTTTTAAGTGTGTTTAAAAATAAAGTGGCTTAATGAGACTGCAGAAAGACATTAACTTCTGGTGATTGGATTCATGCTTCAAAAATCATAAAAGTGGTGTTCATTTGAGAAGTGTGTCTTGCTGACAGAGCTGTTTGTTTATACTTTGTACACTCAGCAAGTAATAATAATTAATAGAAACTGTTATCAAATGATTAACAAGCAGGATTAGTTGACGGTGTTAGGTTTCTTTCCAACCAGACCTTGTCTTAATATCTGAAAATGGACAGAATTTGTTGGTTGATTTGTAGCAGAAGCATAGTTTATATATAAGAAGTGGACAAAGTCATAGTCACGTCACCCATTGGTTTGTGGAGTTCTGCGATTTTGCCGGCGCATGTTGTTTTTGTTTCCACCAAGGACCAGAAGTTGCCATATTTGCGGACGATTGACGTAGAGACGCCGTATACGTCTCTGGTAGCTGCAGCGACCTGTCAATCACAGTAAGCCCGCCCTAAACCATACTCTGCTTTATGTTCTATTTGACTCTAACAGGACCATAAGTTACTAAATGAACATCATGCTGTATTGAAGAAGACTTGAAACTAGTGATTGAGACCATAAACTCATGTTTACAATGTTTACTGAGGGAATAAATCAGGTGAGAAGTAGAGTCATTTTCTCATAGACTTCTATACAATCAGACTTTATTTTGTAACTGGAGGAGTCGCCCCCTGCTGGTAGAGAGTAGAGAGAATGCAAGTTTTAAGACACTTCTGCATCGGTTTCACTCGGCAGAACCGGAGGGTCGCTGCCTGAGCTAATATAAACTTGCGTAATGTGCTGAGAAAATTCCATCATCTAATTCCAATATTCTTAAGGTTTACACTCGAGTATCTTTTTCTAACTTTATAAAGGACCCACTGTTATAGCATTACATAACATATATTATGAAAATAGAATGAAATAACCTCAGAAGATTCCTGCCCACTGACATTTCTCTGTGTGTGTTTGTGTGGCTGTGTTGGTGAGTTGTGTCGTGCGAACGCCCCAGAACATGAAGTCATCATATCTGTGTGCTTGTGAGATAGTTTGTAAATTGTTGTTGTTTAAATCCTCGTCATCTGACATCTCTCCAGGTGACATTTCACACATAGGTGAATTTAAACGCAGAGGTGAGATGCTGTCCATGCTTACCCTTCTCACCCCCTCTCCCTCCCTCACTCACACACACTCGCCTTACTCCCCCACCCACTCGCAGTGTGAAATGCCATCATGCCAGAGTGTGTTTAAAAGAAGGTTTGTGATATGTTTTCCTGGCTCTCTCTGTGGCTCTTTCACATAACTAACATCATCCTTATACGAGTCCCTTAAATTCATTATGCTGTTGCTTGGTTCATAGCATATATATTTTTTATGGAACACTTCTTATTGAAAGAGACGGAACACAACATATCAAAAGTTAAGCAGTGTGTGGTGTACATTCAGAAGAAGAAGAGAGCATGGACAACGGAAACTGTCTGTCCTGCTGTGTGTTAGTTCTGTTAGCTGTTAGCTCGGTTTGCTGTATTGTCCCCATGTGCTGTTAGTTCTAGGAGCATGAGCACACCGCAGGACTCTGCTGCCCACTGGCTGCTAACAGCTAAGCTACCTGGCTCACCTCCTACAAAGAAGACGTGCTCCATTAAAGTCGGCGCTTGGTTCAGTTTGTGGTTTGCTAAGACCTAGTTAAACATACATAGAGACAATTCCTAATCTGTAGCAGAAGCAAGAGTCAAAACTAAAACTGTTGTTGATCACTTGCGGCACCTACCTGCTGGTCAATAAAATATGAACTGAGATTTACATGAGAATGTTGGTCACACTGGTATTGTGGATGATTTTTATGAATGTAACTTAACCTAAAATGAACTTAAATAGATTATTGTTTATGTATTTCACCCTCTTAAGAGTCCTTACCTGACCTTGAACACACTTTTAAGACAACAAGGGCCTGTTGTGCTGATTCAAATATAGCTCATCATTAACATTGGCCACAAACTAAATTTACTCTGCTGGTCTACTGCACCAGTCACTTCATTTTGCTCACTTGGATTTGGTCATTTGAATTGCAGACCTTTTTATTTGGTTGTGTGTTGAAATGATTTAGTTCATCTGACATTCCGCAACGAGCTGAACTGAGAGACGATGCAAAAATAAAGGACATGCATCCACCCTGCAGATGAGATAACACAAACTGACACGCACACACACACGCGCGCACACACACGCGTTTGAATACACCCACAATGTTTTATCTAAAGCTACATGTGCGTAGTGAGGGCATCAGCCTCATCTCCCTCCCCCTTTGCTAGTCAACAGGCCCCCTCAGTGCTACATTACGTAACACCTAAAGGAGGCATGGAGATATGGCATGACACACACCCTCGAATGAATCAAAACCCCCACGTGCCGTATCGTCCTCCAGACTTTAGATGATGACGGCCGGGTATTAGCTGTTCTGTTCTGAGTCCACCAAGCAGCCCTGTATCCCGACACAGGTTCAAGTCACCCCAAATACTTATAGCAATGACAACGACTTTGACCCCCTGGGATTAAACCGGGACACCCACATTGTGGTCAATTATGCTGTACTTCCCTTCCACTGATCAGAGCAGACAGGAAAGGTTAAAGCAAGATGGAGGAAGAAGCATCCTGAAGGAAATAAACCTGTCCACTGTCATCAGATATTATGGGAGATGAGGACCCTTCCGAACAATGATAGCCGCGGCTTTTTTAGAGCTATAGTCAAACGACTACATACAAGGATGGACCCAGAAATTGCATATATGAAGAGGATGTTGTCTATTTGACTCTAAATGGACCATTATTTACTAAAATAAGACTTTAAACTTGCGATTAAGACTATAAACTAATGTTTACAATGTTTATTGAGGTAACCAGAGGAGTTGCCCCCTGCTGGTCAGTAGAGAGGATGCAGGGTAGAGGTTGCCTCCTGGATGGACCACAGAATTCAAGAACTCGTCCTGATAGTGCCGTTAATAATTTTAATAACTTAACACTAGCTGCTCAGCTCAGCACCAAACAGCAGACAAATTTAGCAAATAGCTAGCCGGTGAACATAGTTGAACATTTAGCAGCTTAGGAGACAAATATTTTACTCAGGAGGTGGTGGAGATCTAAAACAGAGCTAAAAGGAGAAGGAATATTGGACTTAATTGATTCAAGTTGTCAGAAAAACGGCTTTAGATTTGTAAAAAAAGACAACAGATCAATTCAATTCAATTTATTTGTATAGCCCAAAATCACAATTTTGCCTCAGGGGGCCTTACAATCTGAAGAGCATACACCATCCTCTGTCCTTGGACCCTCCCGTCGCTAAACATAACACTACCCCTGATATGGCCAATATTTTTCAACTTTATGAAGACACAATATATCAAATGTGTATGTGGCCAAAAAAGAAGCTTGCCGATTAAAAAGTGGCGTACATGCAGAATATACATGAAACAACCTGGCAGTTGGTCCCTGGCACCTCCTTTCCAACCAATGATGATCTAAAGAAAGATATTGGGTATTGTCAGTTTCAACCAAAAGCTACCGTTTCCCCCCTCTTACCCAGGACAGGCGGTGGCGCTGTATGACCCTCCGGGAGCCCCGTCTTCTTGGTGATGCAATGGGGGTCGGGCGGGGCGAGCTGTGAGGCGAAATGCCCCTCAGAACCGCCAGCCAGATACAGCGGGGTTCGGCGTCACTACAGTCCACTCCGACGGAACACTGAAATCGCCACTCGTGGCCTGACGGAGCTGGTGCGACACCCGACACCCTCAGCATAGCACCGCCACATTCAAAACATACATCGACTGTCTCGGCAGCGAACGCAAGCCAACGTACGGACACTGGGGGTCTCAGACCCCAAAAGTGAGATATCCGGTCACCTCTGCACAATCTCTGCTTGACGCTTCATGTCCAGAGGCAACGATTGAGGGGTAAACGGAAGGAAAACACACTTTCACAAATGAAGTCAACCACTAAAGTGTCGTAATCAGCACCAAAGACACAGAGCACCAAGTTTTGAATGTGTGAATTTGTAATCCTTGAGTTGCTTTCATCTTGAGCTGCATTCTTCATGTTTGTCTTGATTTGGGCCAACTCATCCAATTGTGTTTCATGAATCTCATACATAAATAATCAAGCCATGACGATCCTGGATTAGACTTAATTTGTCATATTTTGTCGTCTTTGTCTGGTCCTAATTTTCTTTCACTTTTTTCCAATCTGGGTACTCCTCTTTTAAAATTTAAGGCAATTTTCTGCGACGGAAACAGATCAATCTCAACCTCTTCCCGTCTTCTTTCCCCTTTCATTTGGTCCAGTTCACAGTTATAGGTGAGAGGTTGGGCTTTAATGGAGCCCTGGCTTTTTTGTCTTGAAACGGCATCAGAAACAGCACCGGTCCTGCGGTAACCACAGCGCCAAGCATTAGCCGACAGCCCTCTCAATTATCACCCAGTCCTCTTCAAAGCTCTCGGAGCAGAATGGTCCCGATGTGAGAAAGAGCGCGCGCGTTTCACTGAAGTAGCAGTTAGTTGCTGCTGTGCGATTCGGCTTAGATTTAGTGCTGGACTCTGGATTCTGGAAACGGATCCATCCCCAGACCAGCCGAATTCTGTTGCTGGACCAGTTGAGCTGAGAAGGCAGTTTGTTGTCGGAGCAGATTTTTAGAGTTGGATACAATCCCAAGCTGCTGCTAAGAGATCCAGCGTGTCCCCCTGCATGCTCTGTAGTACAGCACTGACTATCTTTATTGCTGTCTAAGTATAGTCCTCCCTCCGCTCAACCCTGACATGCCTCTCTATCTCTCTTTCATTCTCTCTCCCTCTCTCTCTCCCCCCTGGGTGTATTTGCTGACATCCCCGCTCTCTCTCTCTCCCATTCTCTCTCTCAGTCACATTCCTCTCATCCTTTTGCTACACAGTCCAGCCTGTTGGAAGAGCAGTAAGCAATGCTGCTTTCTCTCTCTCCATCTCTCTCTTTCTCTCACTCACTTTGTGCTGGGTCTCCCTGTCTCCTCCTTTTAGTCTCACAACCTGCTGGCTGATGTTGCTGTTGGTATCCAGGGTGCACTACAAACTGTGTGTGTAAAAACCATA
The DNA here is from genome assembly GCF_027596085.1 of Anoplopoma fimbria. Classification (NCBI taxonomy): domain Eukaryota; kingdom Metazoa; phylum Chordata; class Actinopteri; order Perciformes; family Anoplopomatidae; genus Anoplopoma; species Anoplopoma fimbria. Next base: position 1,444,061 of record NC_072453.1, read on the forward strand.
ATGCTATAAATCCATAAGAAGATTGACGGAGCATTAATAAACAATAAATCATTTATCAAAAATACTTTTTGGTATTTAATATCAAGGTGTTATGTTTGGTTGTAACATAACAACTTCCCACAATAAAGTATATCTGTATATATTATATATATAAATTATTAAAGAACAAATTATTATAAATTACTAACAATACAGTACATCATTAAAACTACTAATGACCAGCTTTGTTTGAATACAAATCCAAATGATAAGGAATATTTTACTTCCTTATTGTTTGAATTGTGTGTTTTTATGAAGAAAGTAAAGGATATAATTTAGAATTTTTGATGGTTTACACTGACATTACATTTACATTACATTACAGTCATTTAGCAGACGCTTTTATCCAAAGCTGACTTCAGAGCGGTTGAAATGACTTATGGGATGGTGGCAAAAATGTTTAGTTTTGAGCCTTGTAGACTAGTGCAAAAATCTACAAAGGGATCTGTATCTGCCAATATGGATCATCATTGATCTGCCATTTGAATCGGCAGCAATAAACGTGATCAGGGATCTCTAAAAGTTATATTTGCTCCCTTTTTACTTTTGTGCTGCTCTGACCTGTGATCCGATCCGAACCGTGAATTTAGCTTTTGAGACCATAAATTCATGTTTACAATGTTTACAAAGTTATTATAAATGATTAATAATAAATCAAGTGAGAAGTAGAGTCATTTTCTCATAGACTTCTATACAATTTGACTTATTTTTGCAACCAGAGGAGTCACCCCCTGCTGGTCAGTAGAGAGAATGCATGTTTAAGCCACTTCTGTATTGGCTTCACTTTTTAGAACCAGAGTGGCCGCCTTGATTGTAACAGAGAATAAAGATCTACCCGACTTTTCAGGAACAGCGTTGAAAAAGAAATTACGAGTTTGCATGCATGTTCTCTTTTCTCTCTAGAGGAGGTGCATTTATAAATTGTTGAACTGTTCCTTTAATCAAGTATTCATATGCATGTATAGAGCCAAATTGTGATTAAGTGTAAATGTGTCTGTGATTGTGTGTTTGTCTGTTTCTAAGTGAGCCTGAGGGAGTAAAACAAAGATTACAACCAAACCGTCATCTAGCATTAAATATTTGTGAATTTTGAATAACTATAAATGTGAACCCCAGAGTGTGTGTGTGTGTGTGTGTGTGTGTGTGTGTGTGTGTGTGTGTGTGTGTACGTGGCCAACCTTCCACAACAGCTCTAGAGCTGTCAGCCCCTCAGTCCTCTCCTCATTGACACCTGAGAGCAACTAAAACGACAGACAGCGAGAGAAGGAGAGAATGATGATAAAGAGGGAGAAGTGGGATGTAGAGACGCTAAGAGAGACTGACGTCTGTGCAAACATCATCCAGCACCCTCTGCAGCTCTCATCTCCTATCCTCCTCTGGCTTTTTCTTTCCTTTCCCCTTCTTTATCTTTTCTCATTTCTCCTTTCCAGTACTTTGTTTTCCACCTCTCTCCAAACACCCTCTATATTTCCTTTCCATGCTAAACCTTAAAATGCAAAACAGAACCAACACAGCCAAAGTTATGCAGCCGGAAACCAAACAAACAACTGTGAATATTATTCTGGCATTACTGTGTGCATGTCTCTCTGTTTCAGGAGTGTAGGTATTGGAGAGGCATTGTGACCAATTTGTGCCCTTACGACAGTGTTTTCCTGACTGCGAGGAGTCGAGGACTCATAATCACGGAGTCAAGCCCGAGAGAAAATAACATAATGTGATGTGTGAGTCAGAGGAGAATCTGCTCTGCTCTGTTAGGACTCCGCTGGAGGTAAACGTGAGTTTATGGTCTCAATCTCTAGTTCCAAGTCTTCTTCAATACAGCATGATGTTCATTTAGTAAATGATGGTTCATTTTGGATTGAAATAGACCATAAAGCAGGGTATGCTTTAGGGCGGGGCCTACTGTGATTGATAGGTCGCTGCCGCTACCAGAGCTGTATACGGCGCTCATTACTCCTCTGCAGTCCTTATATCAGGGGTGTCAAACGTAATCAGGCCACCGAAAAATCCGGCCCGCGAATTTTGAAAAAAGTATTGTAAAAAAAAAAAAAATTTTTTTTTATAAAAATCCTTCCTAGTCTCAATCTCTAGTTCCAAGTCTTCTTCAATACAGCATGATGTTCATTTAGTAAATGATGGTTCATTTTGGATTGAAATAGACCATAAAGCAGGGTATGCTTTAGGGCGGGGCCTACTGTGATTGATAGGTCGCTGCCGCTACCAGAGCTGTATACGGCGCTCATTACTCCTCTGCAGTCCTTATATGGTCACCAATTGCAAAAAGCCAAGATGGCGATGGCTGTAATCCAAGATGGCGACCACCAAAACACCAGACCCGAGGCTTCCTAACATCAGTCAACAAACCAATGGGTGACGTCATAATGACTACATCCACTTTATATACACAGTCTATGATCATTACAAACGTCAATATTTTTACTTTTTTCACATCAGAGCTTTATTGAGGAGATATTTCTTCCTCAAGCACTACTGCTCTATCAAAGATATACTGAAACTGTTGACATTTTCTTTCATCCCGTTTCAGTTCTTAAAACCGGATCAGGCAAACCTCACATATACTGTATGATGACATCGGTTAATTAAATGCTCCAAGGAAAATGGAAAGCATGCTCATCCCAAACTGTGCTGTCAAAGTAAGAGAGAAATAATGTGCAAATGAAATACACAAGATCTTATCAACGTCTGAATGAAACTCACCCCTTCAGTTAAGTTAGTTGTAAACTTGTAAATGTTCTGCAGTTGGGGACAATTGAGTACTTGAGTTTAGGCCGATGAGGAGTGAGGGCAAGAGAACGAGTGGGAAGAAGAACAAAGCAGAGAGCAAGGTAAATAAAGAGCTGTCAGCCAGAATCTCAGTCTAAACGGAGAAGACGGAGACACAGAGAAAGAGAGTGAGATAGAGATAGAGAGAGAGGGGAATGACTACACTAGACAGCAAGTAAAGATGAGACAGGGACACGCAGAGATAACCCCTGTAGGGCAGAGAGGGAAGATAAAATCACGCCACTTAGGCTACACTCAAGTGTGAAAACAGCAAAATGGGATCAGAAAACCATGACAGGGCAATGTCGGACCAAGACAAACAAAAAAGACGTCGTATTAAACTTTCTGCTTTATGTTCAATTCAACTCAATGTGGCTTTGTCATGAAAGTGAAAAAAAGCTAAATCAACGTAGCCGAAGCATCGAAATGAAAAAAGTATGAATATTAACACAACATTGACTTAACTTATAATATACTTCCCCCAGCAGACTGCTCCCACACAGGCAGGTCAACTGTGACTCTACATTGGCCCATTGGTCTGAGGCTGTCTGTCTACAAACATGTCAGCTCTAATGGAGGTCCCTACTATGCACAGCTGAATAAATAGTCTATAGAGCCTGCAATTAAATAAAAAATACAATTTAATATTCAATAAGGGTAAAAGTAAACTCTCTTAATAAAGTTGAAATCTGCAAGATCTGGCCAGAATTTTTGTATAGCACACCTCAAAAATATGAACTAAAAATATGAACTAACTAACTAACTAACTAAAAAAAAGAACGAAATGCGAACTAGGCTTTTTTCCATCGACTTAGTTTGGTCAGAAGTTGGCGCTTTAGACTGCACATTGCTGTAATCTGACAGTAGTAAGAGTAGAGGAGGAAATAGAGGTTGTGAAATAGAAACAAAACAAGTCGCCTTGGCAAGATAACCCATGTACAATATAAAAAATATGCCGACAGCGAGAACAGCTGATCAGACACGTGAGTTGAATGTTTGCTACGTCAAAATATTTTTAATATATTTTCCATATCTCATCAAAAAGTAGACAAACCGTGCATCCCCCGGTTATTGCACAGTAAACACAAAGATGGCTAACGTACTCTAGAGGCCGACTCTACACAAGTCTATCATGAGATAGCAGTACAGTAGTGGAGGTGAAATGATGCCCCCTATATGTTTGGAGCCAGATCTTACACACTGCCCCTTTAAAGACCCAATAATTATAAAGTTTAAAGTAGTATTAAATGGAGCACAACCAATACTACATTTGTTATCTGAAGGAATTTTAACAGTCAAAAACTTTATATCGGCTGATCTTGTTTTTATCTTCATTGATCAATAAATCAATCAAACAATTAATTTGGTTATTAAAGAACTGTGACCAAAATGAGGTCTAGTATTAAATAGGTTTGTGTGGTCATCATACTGTGATAAGCTAACACTGGCTATGAGTAGCACTTAAAGCTGTGTTGATTAGTGTTTGGCCACTAGGGGGTGGAAGAAACAAGCTGACAGGCACTTTCACTTTAAACAGTTATCTGATTATATAATAATAATTAATAATAATTATAAGCTTTATGGGTCATGTACATATATACATTCAAATATACATGAAATTTCCCTTCTGCATTTCACTCATCCCTGAGGAGCAGTGAGCTGCTAAGAAGCGCCCAGGGAGCAACTTGGGGTTAGGTGTCTTGCTCAAGGACACCTCGGCATGTGGACTGTAGAGGCCAGGGTTCGAACCGCCAACCTTGTGGTTGCGGGACGAGCACGCCCCGTCCGTGGCTCACCATAAAGCGATAAGAGTTAGTCTAAGTACTGTTTCAGAGGCAGTTTATATTTTATACTTGGAATACATGTGGGTACAATATTGTCACAATTAATGATGTGAAGAAGGCTCACATGAACTGACAACAGTTTTCAGGAGAGAGTGACAGAGACAGAGAGGAAAGAGACAGAGACAGAGAGGAAAGAGACAGAGACAGAGAGGAAAGAGACAGAGACAGAGAGGGACGGGATGAATAGAGGGACAAAGAGGAGGCCGGAGCTGATGACAGTACTAAACTCACTAACACAGCAGCAGAGGACGCTGAATAGGGACGATGGAGCCCCTCAACAACACCACACATGGGACATACACACACACACACACACACACACACACACACACACACAGCTGCCTCATAAGCACCCTCACCACTGATGAAGCTCTCATTTTAGTTTCACTGTGAAACAACACAAACTATAATTTGTGTTTCAGAAGTCGAAATTGTTACTAACTTAATTGTAACTGCTTCATAACAATGTGAGAACAATAACTGGTCACACACACCATGGGGTTACTTTAATCTAGACATAATATCAATTGTGATGCTGAAGACAACCACAAGTGGGCAGCACTGCATCACAAAGAGCAGCAGTGAACTGCATACAGAATGATGAATCTATAGTCAATTTAAAACAATCGTGCACAACAACAAAATAAAAATGAAAGCCCATGATACAAAATTTACAGAACTACTTTACAAAGTTATTTTAGAGGTGTCCACTTTACATTTTACCTTAGAATTTTAGTCAGTTCAGCCCCTCTCAAACCTACAATGATCTTCAGTTCCTAGATCAGCAAGCAGCGAACAAGGACAAGCCATTAAAGTAAAAGTCTATACAAAAATAAATTCAGCAGCTGAAGTGACACATATAATTGTATATTATTGTGTCTTTCTGTACTTCTGAAGTGATTTCTACATCTTCACTGATGTCTGTCACATTGATTAAGAGCGTTGGGCTAACTTGACCTGTAAGTGAAACATGCATATAGTGCACTGACCGAAATGAATATGCCAACACGAGTAGGATGGAGTCTGGAGGCATAAATAAATATCAAAGGAGAGAAAACGCACTCATAATGTGTTTCTGACGAAGGCGGGGAAATGTCTCTAATTGACCTATTTTTAGTCAACTGTGAAAAATCGTTCTGAGCTAAAAATAACTACATATTCTTTTTTATGCATTTCTTTTGAATCGTTTTCATCTGAGACACAGCTGCTGCCACTAGGCTGGTCTGAATAACGACCATCCAAACATTTAAACATGTATATTAGGTTTATAGCCTCTTATTCAGGAACTAAGAAACCAGTCGAGTTGACCACATAAACTTACAGTGAGGATCTCTGCACTGGTTATCTTAATACTGATCCTCTTTATGACCTACATAAGTAAACAACACAATCAACACCACTGGCTTACTTTAAATAGTCATTCTTAATGCTTGTCATCGGTGCCACCGGGTCGGATGCGGCTCAAAATCAGAGGAAATCATGCAGGATCACCAGAGACTCCCTCAGCTCAGACTCAAGCAGGGCCTCCAGCAGAGACCAGTCCGGATCCGGCTGAGGTAGAGAGCTCAGCATAGTCCCGCTGGGAGCCAACACTTGGTCGTATAGCTGGATCCACTGGAAGGGAAGGGAGGCAGGGGAGAACCAGAACCAGGACTGAGTGGGGCAGACTGTCAGACCCCTGCCGCAGTAAAAGGAGAGGTTTTCTAAAAGGGACTCTGGCACTGGGCAACGCTACCGCTTTCATCCACAGGGACTTCCAAAATCGACACCAGATGAAAGTTCCTCGTAGTAGCTCTAATGACAAGTCATTCTTATGGTCAACCAATGACATCCATGAGGTCTGATCATTTTATCAATTCACAGTGGGGCATGTTATCTTAAACATAAGAACTGTGTTATTTCAGGTGTTTGACCCACTGACCGTAACCTCTGAAACTGTCACAGGACTTAGCTCAGTTCTGAACTCCGCTCAGCTTTCCAACACTCAGGTGGACTCTGCGTACAAATATACAGACTACATCAAAAACATTCACACGCAGTTATTTTCGCTCCCCGTGTACATTTGGAACGCTTGCACTGTGGTGGAGGAGTGCATTTACCATATACTAGTGCTGACTACAGACCAGCCAAGGGGGATGTACAGGGCCATTGTTCTGCATCAGACAGTGGCTCTGTGTGTCTTGACGACGCAATGGGACCAAACAGTTTGGCTGTTTGTGTTTCAAAGAACGCTGAACGCTAGAAGAAAGGAAGGAAAAGGAAAGAGCGGAGCACGCATCACTTTACAGACACATCGATAACAAGGGCTCAGTAGCATTATTGTTCCATACCATCAAATGGTCTGACGCACTGTACGGTGTTTCTATCTAAGCTGGGAGGACAGAAATAACCTCTCAACATCCCCGTGGTACCTTATACTATAAAGAGGACATTTAAACAGAGACAAATTTAATTAAAGAAACATTTTAGATACATTTAACAGATGTTAAGGCCCAAAAATTGGCAGAAAAACCAACAATTCCCCTTCTGTCCCACGTCTTTTGATGCACTAACGGTGTTGCATCAGAACAATTAAGTCATTTGATATAAGTTTTGCTTAAAAACAGCTGTTTAACACAAATCTTCCTCTGGAATAAAACAATCTCAGTTTTGAATGCGTTTCATGTTGTTACAGGAGTTTTTCAGGAACGTTCTAAAACCAACTTAATGTGATCCAGGGGACACAGCTGTGGGGAACACTACATCAGTGAGACAGAGAGGAAAAAAGACAAAATTGCCCGTTTTTGGGAAAATTCCCACTGAGAATGATGAGATCTGTGGCCACTCCACTCGCCTTGTTTTGAATCTGGTTAGCTGCATTAGCCGCTCTGCCTTCCACTGAGTTTGAAAGGCGCTGCGTCTATTTTAGGATCCGTGTTTTGCTCAGACACATTTGGAAATGATGAAATCGGCGGATAGCAGTCGGAACTCCCGCCTTTGATGCCGCTCGTCCTAGAGGCAAAAATGTCTTCAACAACTCAAATCAGTTTTATCACAGTGTTTTGCACTGGATTGCACATTTGTTTAAGATTTCATAACAGCAGCCTGTCCTATTTTTACACTAGTGTCAGGAGTGATGACTGTCACCCTGAGTTTGTTATTGGGCCTTCACTCCAAGTTCCAATTTAAATTTTATTGCCTCTATGCTGTCTCGCTGCATAGTTCATGTGATTTCACACTTGATGCATGGAATGGTTTAGTCTCTCTAAATACATTGATTTGTGTTTGGAATGCATAACTTCCTGTTTCTTTGTCTCATACGAAGCCAACCTTTTTGGTTTGTCAAAACTGAAAATATGGTCACTTTATATTTGAGTAATTAGGATACTATACATTTATACTTCAGATTAATAAGAAAAATGTGAAACGTATGAACGTGTATGTACACTCTTTGCAGTATAATTATTTTTATTAGACAAATTTCCCTTTTTGTTTTTCGTGCAGGTTCATCTGGTTTTTTGTCGGTTTATTTATTGGGTAGCACATTTTACTGTCCCTATTTTTTTATATGCTAAAAGGTGTTTGCCACTGATATCAGCCAAAGACCAAGACCGGGCAACCCTTACTGATGTCCGCCAAATCTGTGCGTTGTCTCATCAGTTTGAGTGTCAGGGTCAGTGTATGGTGAGACCCCTTATCAGTGTTTCTCTCCACCCACATCACTTTATAATGTACCAGCTTCACTACTTCTTGTGGCGGTAGTATTGCAGAATCCTAAGGGACGACTTTGCTGGGCACTTGGTATGTAGCCAGGTTGGTTTCTGGTGCCAGGTTGACACCTTTGGCCCAGCTCCACTACAGTAAAGCCAGTTAGAGCGTTGGACGGCAGATGAGATGCTGCAGCTAAAGGCGGTTAGTGATTGACTGTTAGGAAGTACCGTTTCTCTGTGCTGTGCACTGCACTAATCTTCTTCTACCATTTAATCGGCACGTTATTTTTCTTGGTGGAAAAATTATCTGTGATGTCATAACTTGGTGAACGAAACCATGGTGAATCAAGTAGTAGTCTGGTGCTTTCTATGGGAGGCAACATGAGTTTATGGTCTCAATCGCTAGTTTCAAGTCTTCTTACGTTGCTCCTCCACAGTCCAAATATGGTAATTTCCGTTCACTGGTTGCAAAAATTCCAAAATCGCGCATCCAAAGCGCTGAATTTGAGGCCTCAAAACAGTCCACAAACCAACGGATGAGGTCATGACGACTCCATCCACTCCTTATTTACAGCCTTTACAGCCTGCTATGTCGAGCTAAGGGAGCACCCAGGCATAGCTGAGGGTGGAATGAGCAGGGATGTTGAGAGAGGACATATGAGTAAAACCTAGTGAGAGCTTATTATTGTGCACTTAACAGGATATTTCAACAAATGCAAATTCATTTACTGAGAACAGAATACATTTTGTTTGCTTTGTGTGATCAATTTTAGCCAAACTCTGAATGATGTGCTCTTTTATGTGCTCCGAATGACAGCACAAATGTAATGCTATGCGTTCCCCAATTTTCAACTTTTTTGTGAACTTGCAGTCTCCAAGCCCAAGATCACACGTTGTCATGGTGACATATAGGACGACATGAGATCTAAGCTGTACATTTTCCGCTCAACACACACACACACACACACACACACACTCGCACACGCACACGCACACGCACACACGCACACGCACACGCGCAATGTTTCAAGCTTGGGAAAACTTGGCCTGTCTCTTGGTATAATCTGAAGTTTATTAATGCGTCATGAGACAGTTAGTGAGGCCTTTGGGAGGGAGTGGCAGGGCTGCAGTGTGGTGCCTGATCCCAACAGCACAGTGCACCAGCTGGGTTTCCAGATGGGGCCTGATCCTCCCCCAGAGAGATCCAGCTGGAGCTCTCTGGATTGGCAGGGTAAAAGGGGGTTTGGGTGCATGTGTACAGCCATCCCTTTTACTACCTTTTAAAAACCCGCGGCAGCCATGCATGAGACAGTTAGTGAGGCCTTTGGGAGGGAGTGGCAGGGCTGCAGTGTGGTGCCTGATCCAACAGCACAGTGCACCAGCTGGGTTTCCACACACACACACACATAAACACACACACCAAGTTAAGAGCGGACAGCAGCAGTAATTGACTGCACCTGTTCCCTCCTGAGCATGTCTGTCCCTCTTTTCACTTTTTCAGATTTCATCTCTTCCATCTTTCCATCCAGCTCAAACGGACTGAACAGATGTTTCTCTGTTGCCCTTCTACCTGCGCTCTCCTTTTTTTTAAACATCTGAGTGTTTTGCTCTTTCATTCCATTACTGCGGCGTCATCACCGACACTCTTTCATTGACACATTCCTCAGCAGCCCACCTGTTGGAAGAAGAATGGTCCAGTGTTGGGGAAAAAGAACCCTCTCTCTCACACTCTCTCTCTCACACACACACACACACACACACACACACACACACACACACACACACACACACACACACACACACACACACACACACACACACACACACACACACACACACACACACACACCTTTCCTCCATGTGTTTAGGTGGGAACCATCAGCACTGAACAAGGCTATGCTGGCCTCATGTCCGACCTTTCAACCTTGACCCACACAGCATCTACCCACATCATTCCTCTCTTTCTCACACACACACACACACACACACACACACACACACACACACACACACACACACACACACACACACACACACACACACACACACACACACACACACACACACACACACACACACACACACACACATGCAGTGCACAACACTTAACAGAGCTCCATTGTCACACAGTTTACAGCAAGTCTCAGCCTGTCCCCCCTACCTACACACACACACACACACAGACACAGACACACACACACACACACACACACACACACACACACACACACACACACACACACACACACACACACACACACACACACACACACACACACACACACACACACACACAACCCTTCCACCAAACAGCCCCCCTCTCTGGGATACAGTGCAGAGCTGAGCCTCCACGCTGAAAAGAAGGACAGCACAACAATGACTACGCTTACAAGCATGCTGATGTTCCATTATTAATGCAAATATGACAATATTCCGAATTTGATATGGCTCATGTAAACATCATATATTGTTTGGATATTCTGAATTTGGCCTTATTCTGAAGGGAGCCTTTTCCAATTGAGACGTGTGGCATATGAAATTTTTATATGGGTTTTAGGAGCATTCTTTGGACATTAATACAGCACATGCAGAATATGCATCTCAATAGGTTGTTTTTTTTTTTACGTGCGACACACAGCCTGTTTGCTATTTATAGCTGTGCGTTGAACAGAAACCAACTTGCAAACAGTTTGCAAAGCTGCAGTAGAGATGCAAGCCCAAAAGAAAAGCCCACATTTTTGGTAGGAAGGAGAAACACACCTACTTAAAAACATTATGAAAGAATTGGATATCAAGAGATTTTTCGACAAATACCCCAAACACCAGTTTTGAGCGAAGGTGGTTGAAGGACTGAAAGAGAGAGGCTGTGTTCTTACTAGCCAACAAGTCTGCCACCAGTGGAAAACTTGGTCCCCCGATGAGGAGGATGTTGCACGGGGTCGATTTACGTTAATGGGAATATGCACAGCTGCATGGAAACTGGAATATTAGTGGAATACTCATTTTCAATAGCCATGTAAACAGCTTATTAGAAACACTACCTTTGCTTAAAGGGAGGAGGGTACGTGCTTACAGAGACACTCCATCATTGTAATGGGGTAAGTCGCATAGCGATATTGCTTTTTCAGAGCAAATTTCTTCTCTGCTGACTGTACTTAACTCCTCCCTTTAACAGATACAGAAGGCAAATGCAATGTGTCATCTCTGCCTGATTATTCAAATACTATATCTGTGAAATTTGTATATGATGGATGATTGTCTTTGGTCTTTTTTTACCCCCAACTCAGGTCCTGCTGGACAATCCGTCTCCATTTACCTGCGCATCCTGTGCAGCGTTGCCTGTCCCAGCATGCAGAGCGTGAGAGACAGAGTGCACCTCAGAGCTAACATATACTTTAGATGGAGAGAACATTCACACTAACGTTAAAGTTAACAATTGACCTAACGGGCATGTCTTTGGACTGTGGGAGAAGACAGAAAAGAACAGATTTCAATGTATTATTGACATAACATTAGTATTAGTCCGCATTTGTCAGAACCGTACTTAAGAAGCAGGCTGCACAGAGGATGTGGACAGAAGAGGACACAGATCCAGGGATTAGAGTATGGTGTTGCTATTTACTGCTTTTCAATTTGGACTGCTACTACTTTAACAGGCCGTGTTCTCTACAGCAACCCAAAAAGAAACTGATGGAGTGTCAGTGGCTCTGGGCTCCACCTGAGGCCAGCTTACACATCATATGCACCAAATTTATTCATCATCCACGATGACGAAAAAACAAGCTCAATGTTTCACTCAGAGCGCATTAGTGGGAGAGAAAGAAAGAGAGGGAGAAGCTAATTTAATGAAGCTGACAAGCTGTTTAGTATAACACATGCGCCCAAAGCTACAGCTGTAACAGTAAAAGATCGTGAGGAGAGAATAAATATGAAATAGGGTCATGAAATAAGACTTAATTGATGTTCCTGCAGCACAGAGACAGGCTCAAAGCAGAAATGTAACCCGAATAATTGGCACAGAAATGTAGAATTCTTTGCATTGTGGGTTCTTAAGTACGCTTGCACTCCACTGCGAAGCATTCTTTCCCCCTGCGTAATATATATAAATATATAAGGTACACCCTGAGAGATTCTCTGTCTGGACAGGTTTTTGTTGTGTGGAGCGGACATGGGCTCTAAACAATATAAGGGATCATTTTTTTGCGCGATGAAAATGAAACAGGCCAGCATGGATAATTTGCACATAAACCAGAGTATATACAATAGGTGAGGATGCGTCTGACACTGACAACCTCCTTTTGTGTGCCACATGTGTGAAAGGGAAACTCTTCCTTCACATGACAAAACGTCTGTATATTGCTGGTTTAGACTTTTGAAAAACGCTTAAAGGTTGTTCACTGTCATAAAGAAATGCCAGTGATTCCCAAACAGTAACAACAAGCCTGATATCAATCAGTCAAGATATCAATAAAAACTGACTTATGAAACTATATTGATTACAGTTAGCGTTTCCCAGTATGTAACCTAACCTAGCAATCAGTCAGCATTAGCTGAACGCTACAGCACTCACAGCTCTAATGTATCTCTGGGCCATCAGACTAAAACCTCTCATCCCTGTTTTCCAGAAGAATTACTCTCTCATAGCTCTCATTAGGCTCCATGCATTGGGAGTGCTGGTACAGATGCTCACTATATCCATTGTCTCCATGGTGGCTGTTGGTCAGGTGACCGTGAACTGAGGCCTTCCTCTGTAGGGGTCAGTGACATTTCCTGCTCACAATCAATCAAGGATCAATCGAGGGGAAGTGCCATACAGACCGACGTTACTGCTACATGACTGGAACCTTTTTACAGAGCTCTGCGGAAAAGAGGTACGAAGGCCTCTCAGTCTGCTGCGTAAATGTGATCATGTGAAGTGAAACCAGCACAAACTAATTAACCGTTTCTGCCTGAGCTAAGGGCAACTTTTGGCAGCCTGACGCAGGACATATAAGGCAAGAGGAGCCTGCTCGACTGGACACACAGAATCTGATGGGGGGGGGGGCTTAGATAACACAGACATTTGGAAATAGTGGCAAAGAATAAAGAATACAACTAATGGTCATTAACAGCGCGATGAGGAACTTGTTCAGGGACTTGTTTTCCCTAAAACGTTACGGAACCGTATATCTGATACACATTTATGGAGGAAGTCGGTGGTGGTTGTTGCATAAGTCTTATGGTTCTCTTTCCTAAATTGGCGGATATTGTCAGATTCACGACCATGGGTCAGTTATTTCTTCTGTAAATAACAATCTACAGTCAATTAACGGAGGAGAAGTTAATAATTTTAGTTCAGGACTACCCACGAGCTTTACGATCTGTCCTTCGCCGTCCAAGGCAACACAACATCCGGCTGAAAAGGTTTAGCCGAATCATCGCAGGACGCAGGTTTTGGTTGCTTTGTAGCAGCAGGTGCGACAGTAGAGCAACACACCCAAGCACCTTGGATAAACAGATGAAAGCGTTTTTTCGACGGAACATGTGAACGGCCCCTTACACAAGGGTCACAGTGTCCTCTCAGTAGGGCCGTCACTTCTAACAGGAAGACATTTTGACAAGTGACAGCAGGAAAAGCAGAGGTATAAATAACTACATGAATGAATCCCATTAGCTGCTTTAGTTTCAGGGTCCCGGCATTGTTCATGCTGGCTCACTGTCACACTGTCATGACTCACTGGGAAACTTAGAAATATAATAGAAAAGAGCTATTGTTAATGTCATTAGTAACTTGTGTGCGGTTCCTATGACAAGTCAAAAGTGTCAAAACAGTCCATTAAGAGTCAAACTAGCTTTTGATAGTGGGAACAGCTTTGTCATTACAAAGCTGTCTTCATATGAATTTCACAAAGCAGTATTCACTGTATCTAGCAAGCCACCTGGTTAACTACAGCTGTATGAACCCAAAATAAACAATTTTGCTTTAATAGCAATAAACGGATAAGGGAGATGCTGAAATAACTACATAATGATGCCGATTTAGGTAAAGTCTGAATTCATGCTGTGTCAGGCCTGTACACCAGGCGACAAGCTAACAACTTTTTTAAAATGCTTGTTTTCTGAATGAGGCTTGGATCAATCTGTGCTAGGCTTTGCAAACATTGTAGCTGCTCCATCAACACTCATAATAAAGTTATATAGCTATAAATGCGGGAGCGTGTTTTTTGTTTGTACCCAATGGTTTATACACATACATTTATTCACATAGTTTCGACTGGTCTAGGTACAAATATATACAGCTAAATATTTTTTTGCTCCATTTCTGAATCAACATCAGGACGTTAGTGATGAAAGGAGGAGAATCTTAACGCTGATAGGCTTTTGTGACACAGCGTCAACTATCTCATTGCGTCCATTCCCGTCCTCGCATTGACTTTGTATGGAATGTTGTCGCACGACAAATCCGCTTTTCGTACGGTGAGAATTCAGCATCAGAGAGAGGGTGAGAGGCTCAGATATCCGGAAGGAGCTCCGAATACAGATGGTGCTCCTTTGCATAGGGAGGAACCAGTTGAAGTTGTTCGGGCATCTGATCGGGAAACCTCCTGGGAGCTCTCTTTGGAGGTATTCTGGGTACCTCCAACTAACAGAAGATTCCGGGATACACCCGCGAACACACAGGATCGATAATCTATATGTCTTCTGCTTTTGGCTGAGTACATCGACAGGTGTTTTGGGCGATTTTTGTCATGTTATTTTGCTAATTTTCCAGCCACTGCTCAGCAGCTAGAGAGAAAAACTGTGACTTCAAATCAGAGTTGGTGATTGATGGAACAGTGTAAAGACCAGCCAAGATGGTTCTGGTGATATTTTTTGAATGAAGTCTTTTTATTTGGGAGTGCACACATGGAAAATGGATGGATGCAACTAGAGAGGCTTCTTTACATTTTAGGGGGGAAAAAAGACCCAACATCAGTAAAACTGCTACCTAACAACAGGTTAGAAATCAGCTATAAACTGACCCACTTTCTCTCCATCGACGACATCCACAGCATTTAAACCTGTATGAAAATGTCACCAATTGTCACTTTGATTTGAAAATTCCACCACTAATGACCCATGACCCCGATGCTAGCTGGGCCATGACACAATCCCACAGTAATAAGCTGTGAACAATATGAAAACCGCACAGCAAGCGGCGATAATAACTCATACGCTCCGAGGGAAGAACAATGCGCCGTGTGACGGGAGCGATCAAAGTGATGACAAGAAGAAACATGTCATGGATTCATGATTCAGAAACAGCCCTCATTACTATTCATCGTTTAATTCGATTTTCATGCTTGTCTGGGATTGTTAGGAAGATCTTTCTGGAATATTGGGTCACGTTTGAATTATTATTTTCTCCATTGAGATAGAGCACTAACGGCTACAATGTGCTTTCTGTCACTGACTGTGCATATGTGGGCTGGCATATGGAAATACATGCATTCCAGACCAATTTCTTATTGTCTCTCTGCCCACCCATCCGTACCTCATCTCTCTGCAATTGGGGGGGGGGGGGGGGGGGGTGTAAAACTGTCACTGCAAAAATATGTGCTGCATTCCCTGAACTTTCAGGGACAAAATGATTCAGTGCTTTGCAGAGTGCAGCATATGATCCACTGGTGGTGGTGAAAACGAGAAGACATGACTCTGAATGTGAATCCTGTCTGAAGACTGACAACAGACGTTCTGCTGTTGAATGTAGCAGTGTCCTCCCTCTGCTTTCAAACATCAAACCAAACAGTGCACTTTAAATCATCACTTATTCATGGCTGAACGTTATGTGGTCGAACACCCTGCAGCTTGCACATTTCGTGTCAAGCTCGGGGAATTTGACAAGTTGCATAAGACAGAGGAGCGCACGAGAAACATCTCCAGAAAGCACAGTCCCAAAGACTTCCAGGGTGTGTCCCAAAGACTTCCAGGGTGTGTCCCTGGAGGAGACGTTACAGAGTACTACGGCGTGGTGGGGAAAGCTTACTTTAAATAACACGTATCCTGTGACTTTAATGCAAAAGATGACCATTAGGATTGACTGAAAAAAAAGAAAAAAAATATTTAGTGTTCCTAAAGTTCAGTAAAGGGTTTTGTGAAACATTTAGGCTGTTTGCATTGGCAGTGTGACTTATGCTACATCATTTTTGACACTGACTCTGTTAGCTCTACACTTTAACCTGAGCTAAAGTGAAGATTAGCACCTCAAATATACATTAAGCTCACGTATGGTTGTTGGCGACCAAGGGGGAAAAAAAAAAAAAAAGGAAATTTCCAAAATAGAAAACACAGAACTGCAGAAGAATAAAAACACTACATCGTGACACGAAACGGAAAATACTTTCAGTCATGATCTAGACAAGAAAAAACACTAAAGTCAGCTTTTAACTTACTTCAGTTTCTGAGTGAGGTGGGATTCCAACAAGGCAGAAAGTAACTCCATTCATTGGGTTCTCAGCGTCTGGCAACGTTGTGTGTAAGCCGAACAAAGAAAAATAGTTTTTAAAACTACTCTGCTGTCAACATTGTGGACAGTCGCCTTTTCCCTCAAAGTCCCGTCGCTGATAGCGGCTTCTTCGCTGAGCTGCACCGGTCCTCTTCTCCCTCTCTGCAACCTAAACAGTCCCGCTACGAGGAGCGTCAGCGGTCATATTAAGACCACAATAGTACCGGAAATATGTCAAATTGGACTTCAAAATAAAGGCGTATAATTATAAACCCATTTCCGCCACTGTGATGAAAAAATAAAGATCATGTAAATCAATATAATGAGAAACTTTCTCAGAATAATGACTTAGTATCTCATAATTATGAATTAGTAACTCATAATTATGACTTCGTATCTCATAATTATGACTTACTATCTCATAATTACGAATTAGCATCTCATATGTATGATTTACTATCTCATTATTATGACTTAGTATCTCATTATTATGACTTAGTATCTTAAAATTATGACTAAGCATTTCATACAGTACCAGTCAAAAGTTTGGACACACCTTCTTATTCAATGGTTTTTCTTTATTTATTTTTCTACATTGTAGATTAATATTGAAGACATCCAAACTATGAAGGAACACATATGGAATTATGTGGTAAACAAACAAATGCTCAACAAACCAGAATATGTTTTATATTTTAGATTCTTCAAAGTAGTTGAATGAGAAGGTGATTCCAAACTTTTGACTGGTACTGTAAGTGAAGGTCCACTTACTTGATTTCTCCCCCGAGCCTTCAGCCACATCTCACGGCCTTCATCACAGGATGGAGTTTGCTTTTATGGATATGGTTCTGTTGTCAATGTCATCACATGAGGTTAGTATGGACGTAATAACATGGTTGTACGACAACTGAGCAAAGTCAGTCTGCTGAAAAAGGCCATGAGATGAGACTGAAAGCTCTGGGAGATAGTATTTATTTTTTTTCTTTATCAAAAAGCTGAGATGTCTTAAAGCAGTGGTTCTCAACCTTTTTTCAGTGATGTACCCCCTGTGAAATACTTTTTTAGCCAAGTACCCCCTAACCAGCGCAAAGCATTTTTGGTTGAAAAAAAGATGTAATACTAAGCGCTCTGCCATCAGTGTCTGATTTATTAAACTGTCAACACTGACGATTGCATTGTTGCATTAAATTCAGTTTATGAACTTACACTTGTATTTTATTGAATATTTATTAAATAACAATTTTTAAAGGATTTTTGAATGGATGCTAATTTTAAATATATTTTTTAAAAATCTCACGTACCCCCTGGAGTGCCTTCACGTACCCCCAGGGGTACACGTACCCCCATTTGAGAACCACTGTCTTAAAGGACCATAGTGGTCATTTTTGCATGTTTTACTACAAATCACAAAGTAATCCTGAATCACCAACATCACCTACTGTATATAGAATATTGTGGGATCCTAATTGATCACGAGAAAACTTTTTTACTTGTAGGCTACAAAAAGTGTAAACTGACAGATTCTTATATTACTTTATGTTATCAATATCAGTGCCTAACACACTTTTATTTTCACACACGCGCGCACACACGCGCGCGCACACACACACACACACACACACACACCTCTGTCAGCTTGCCAATAATGTATATGGACAGTATGCTGTATAATTACTGTTAGAACATGCCTTCATATTCTATTGCCCATATCTGTTTCCTGTTCTGTCTCTATCCAAACTGAATTAAAGCCTTTGGGCAATGTCTGTGAGCGTTTGGCAGATATGTTCGTTGTGAATTTGCAGATAAATTAGAGTTATTTCGTTATTATGTAAAAAACAAACAAAAAAAACTTATCTGGGCCACATCATTTTTCTTTTTAAATGTTAGTGCATAGGAGTGAATCATTGTTTTGCATTGCCAGGTGCAGTTTCTGAGAAACGTCACGTGTGCAAAATTCTGTGTCTGCATATATACAATTTGAATGTTTGTTTCTAAACTCGGATGTATTTCATTACATTTTTCAGTCTGCATCTCTATCTTACTGCACGCTGTGTTAGGAGTTTAATGGGAGAATTGTCGTGCCTGAAGAAGAGTGTGTGTGTGTGTGTGTGTGTGTGTGTGTGTGTGTGTGTGTGTGTGTGTGTGTGTGCGGTGCGTGCACGCTCATGGTCAGTGGAGCGAGAGACACAGCCCCAATGCTGATGCTGGCCGACAGTGCCCTCAGGACAGAGGAAAGAGCATGCGCAAACAAGAATATACACAAACACACACACTTGCACACATAAACCTGCACGGACTGTGTTATTATGTAATGGCAGAGCAGGGCACAGAATCATAGGGGATAACAAGAAGAGAGAGAAGCTGAGAGTGTAGATGTACACTCTCATACACCCTCTACTGGTGTCACACTGAACTCACAGACACACACACACACACACACACACACACACAGACGTACGTCACAGCTACCAACGCTGCCCATCCACTTGTACTCACTGACAGGTAGAGAACTCGTAATGTGATTGCTTCCTATACAAAGAGCTCACCATAGTGAGACAAAATATAAAATATATATATATATATATATATATATATATATATATAATAATATAAAGACATACACATTCTCACACACAGACAAAGTATTTTCTTAAAATTACATCTAACCTCACTTTGACATGCAAACATGCATCATGGACCACAATTAAGTTCTGTTATGTAAGAGCTGGTCCAATTTAGGTCATGTGACATCATGACGTTAGAGTGTGACTTCGGATGCTCTTCCTGTCTGCGCTTCTTTGGTACAGAAGTTGGAATTAATTATTACCAAGCTTTAGAGCATCAGGGAATGACTTACAATCCTTCAACTCACGATGCGGTCGGCTACTGGAAGAACGTTGCAGTGTTGACACATGGTGAGTAATATGGGTTACTGATATGGGGTTTTTGAGAAGTAAAATATAATATACATATAATATAGCAGCAAACAACTACTGACTATGTAAAGATATAGAGGGGTAATGTCTACCAGAGCAGAGTGTGAAGTCGCCCTCCCTCTGTGTTTGTTGCTGTCAGAGCTTCTCTGTGCTTTGTTGACATAGCCGGGTTGGCCGTACATGCACGTTATTGCATGTGAGTTCCAGTGTGTGTGTGTGTGTGTGTGTGTGTGGGCCTCATGGCTAGCTAACGGCCGCCGCTCTGCACTGCGCGTGTACTGCGATCACTGCTGATAGCACCGTCCAGCCCACAGCATCATTGTGGAAGCGTAGTACCCACCCTCAGGTCCCCCCTTAGGTGACAGCTCTGCCAGCACTGTTGCCGTTGTTTGCACTGTTAGCTGTAAGACGCCAGCTCAGCTGTCGCCATGTTGAGAGCCATGTGGAGACACTCCCTCAATCATATCTATGCTATGAATATTGAATTTAGCACCTTAAAATTATGATTAATACATAATTTAATTAATATTTGAATGTAAATGAATATGCCAAATATGAATATGCATTTAAATAAATGTTCACTTAAACACAGTATATCAGTGATTCAGTGAAGGTCAAACTGTCACTCTGCTATTAGTCTGATAGCATTTAGTAGGTAGGTACTATATAGTTTGTGAGAGGCCAGAATGCTATCATCACATGAAAAATCAAAACATGAAGGAAGCACCAACCTTGGTAAACAAAAGACTGATGGTGTAGAGCAATGTTTGTGTGTGTCCCAATATAATTGTGTGTTTTGTGAATGACAGCACAAGCACAAAGATGAACATGCATCACATGTAGGTGTTTTGGTGGGAATGTGCCATAAAAGGCAAGAATGTCACAATATAAAATAACACCCATAAATAAAAAACAACCCATGAATACATAAAAACATTCAATGTTATGTTAGTCAATAAACTGTATTTTTTTTTTAATTATAAATGATGAATGTTAACCTTGATTGTTTACAATGAAAACATTACAGACTGATTTAAAGGGGCTATGTATGAAATTCAGAGCCGAGGATTGCTTTGAAAGGGCTCAATGTTAACCTTGATTGTTTACAATGAAAACATTACAGACTGATTTAAAGGGGCTATGTATGAAATTCAGAGCCGAGGATTGCTTTGAAAGGGCTCATACCTCTGATGTCAGAAGCACACATTGAGGTGGCTGAGCCCAAAAAAACGTTCACCTCAAAATCAAATCAAATATTTTCCTCTTACATCTAGTGCTTTATATCAATCTAAATTTATTTTGGGTGTGAGTTGTGTAGGGTAAAGATATCTCCTGTAGGGAAGTCTGCCTTCTCTTGAATATGATGGGACTATATGGCCCTCAACTTGTGGTTCTCAAAGCGGCAAAAAAAAAGTATCTGAAAACTCAACAGCAACTTCTTTCTCAAGAAATCATGAGAAGGTTACTCAAGATAATCTACAGAACTTGTTGTGAGTTTGTGAGATTTTTGATTTTGGGGTGAACTGTCCCTTTAATGGGTTTTTACTGGGGCGACTTGGCTTCCGCACTGTACTTCTGCACACAAACCAGCAGTGGCAATTAGCTAGCTAGTCAAAGTTACTTCATACAGCAATACATGTCAATCTCCGCCAGTGGCAATTAGCTAGCTAGTCAAAGTTACTTCATACAGCAATACATGTCAAGGGAGTGGAAGAAACAGGGAGGTTCTTCAGTTTCAAAGAGAGGGATCCACATGCACTGACATGCTCTAGGCAAAGGATGTTGTCCACAAACTGGGAACAGACAGCAGATATACTGTATTTTATAACACTAATGCAAAGGAATTCAGTGAAAAATCCTGACCAATTTGAAAACATATCTAGGGATCAAATGAGCCACTATGTTTACATCCTGCCTTTGTTTGGGTATTCCTCCTCAGATGGTCCCATGTTTGTCTTTTTTTAATTCAAATATTACCCCAGACAAAAGGATTGGGGATTAATTGGAAATACTGTATCTGATCTTCCATCAGAGGAGATTAGCAGCAGCTGTTGATGCAAAAACATCACAAAAAACAAAACAAAAAGGTTTAAAAAAAAAAAATCTGACACCAAGAATCAGCAGCCCCCAAGGTCTTTATCCTGACTGTGCTCCAATAAAAACAAGGCTGGTGAGGATTTAATCTAGACATTGTGTTGGAAAGTGATGATTGTCCCGATGTGGAGGGAGGAGGGTGACCTGTGTGTGTGTGTGTGTGTGTGTGTGTGTGTGTGTGTGTGTGTGTGTGTGTGTGTGTGTGTGTGTTGTGTGTGTGTGTGTGTGTGTGTGTGTGTGTGTGTGTGTGTATGTGGGGTGCCGTGGAGGCACTAATCTGGCCTTGTTCTGAAAAGAGTTCCATCCTCACTGCAGGGGGCCTGTGGAGACCCAACATCCTCATCCTCCCATCATCCCCCAGTCGCTCTCCTCATTTACACTGTGACCTCCACCCACACCCTCCCCCTCGGTTAACCCTCACTCCACATCTTACAGTTTCATTTACGTGACACAGTGGTACAGTAGGCTACGCTGCAACGTAGCATGGCACTGTCCAAACACAGAGATGAAATTATCTACTCGGTCAAACACAGAACAAACTTCTTTTTGGGTCTATATGTTTGAAAACCTAAACAGTGTCCTGTAAATGGGTTTATCCACATGTTTGGGACAACTTGCGGTGGTTAACAGAAAACGGTGTCTTAAAATTAGCTCAACTGTGAAGCTGCCAAAGAACTTTGGACTACGAAATGTCTAATGTAGAATATGCTAAGTCACCTTCCAGCTTTTAAAATTCCTAAACATGCTACTATCATAAGCCCAGCAGACCACATGACCACATGACAATAATGACAATAATAACCTGTGCAATACACTACAATAATAACCTGTGCAATACACTACACCGTGCAATAATAGTTAAGAAAGTTAAAAATAGTTAAAATAGTTGTTGTTTTTTTCTCTGTCTGTAAATATAATATTTCAGTTATTGTTGTTTTTTTGTTTTTTTTCTACTGTTTTTTTATTGCTTATTTATAATACTTGTTTTATTTTATTTTTATTTTTATTTCTTTATTTTTTATTCTTAGCTTGTCTTCTACTATGTCTCTTGTGTGCACTTTACTCTACGCTGTTGTAAGTCTGCAAATTTCCCAAAAAACTGCGGGACTAATAAAGGATTATCTTATTATCTTATCTTATCTTATCTTATCTTACAGATCAGTTAAGTTACACATGAGTTACAGTAGTAAGGCTGCTTTCATCCAGTGATGACAAAAAACGTTATTTCAGGGTTATTAACAATATAAGGATTTAAATCAGAGTCAGAGTCACATCTGTTTGTATAAAATGTAAAAGAAACATAGACACTGAATTGAATTGTTAAAAAACTATGGTCCATAATTAAAAGATAGAGAGAATCGACATAATAAATATACAGTACATGTTGTCACACTTTACTCACATTAATGAATGAATAACATTGCAACAGTGTCTGAATAAGGATAAATGGGTATTGCCTCCACATGGTTCGAACATGGCGACGGCTGAAGCGGTGGTTAACAGCTAACGGTGCTAACAGCGCAACAACTGCAGCAGTCGCTGCTGTATGAGCACAGTGCAGAGCAGCGGCCGTTAGCTTTAGCCAGTGGGCACGACAGAGAGAGGCGTTATTATGAATCCCACGTTTTTTCTTAACAAGACCCGCCCTGCCTAAACTGGTTGAGCCAGAGACAATAGCTTTAGGTTGGACAACCCTAGCACTTGAAAGCTACATAAAGCGGGTCTCGCCAATAAAAGCAGTGGGATTCATAATAACACCGAAGAGACTCACGTGAACTAACGGTCGGGCAGACTACGTAAACAAAGCACAGACAAACTTGGTTTACAACACACACAGAGGGAGATTGGCTTCCTTATCTGCTCAGGTAGACATTACTCAAATATATATTTACTTAAACAGTAGTTGTCTGCTGCCATAAGTATGCTCTGAATCTCATATATAGTACCTTTAGAGTTGAATATAATACATAACATATAGTATTAACTGCTCATATGGTGTAGTAAGTATGATGTCAATGTGTAATTGAATATCCATAAAATGTTCTTAAAAACCTGACATTTTTCATCAATGGAGTCTATAGGTCACTGTCAAACAATTCACCATTATTTCAACAATTAAAAACGTTTTGCTATGAATGAAAGAAAAATATTATAAGGAAAATTAAGAATAGGATATAATGATCTTATTTTGGATTTAATGTCTTAAATAGACAGACAGCTTTCTCTGTTCTGTAGTGTTCTGCTATGTTGTGGCCTGGCATGGCAACAAAGAGGCTGGTGTGTGTGTGTACGTGTGTGTACGTGTGTGTGCATGTGGGGTCGGGTGGGGGAGACACCCATCTGTCTATTTACAGCAGCACAGGGAGATTTCGCTAAATATCTAATCCATCTAATCCTCCCCACTGAAGCTAAAGATGGTAGCAGTGATGCAAAGTGACCACTAGAGGGCGAGCTAACTGTTAACAACTGATGGAAGGGAAAGACTTGTTTTTACTCACAAAGAGGGATGAATGTGGGAAAACATGTCATTTAACATTTTTTAAATGTTAATTTATTTTTTATATTTTATTTGCTTCAGACTTCAAGACTCCATTAAATCCAGATAATGAAAAATAGAAAAAACAAGGACAAGTGACAGGAGTGGTCAAGCTGCCACTGTCTTAAATAACTCTATAAACAATTCCAAAGAAAAGGAAATAAAACTAAGCTAATGTAATACAAAAAACAACAACAGGGGAAAAGAAGAACACAAAAAATGGATTTGTTAATCTACCTCTTGTACACACTGCGAATAAATGATGTCTTTCAAGTATACACACACACACACACACACACACACACACACACACACACACACACACACACACACACACACACACACACACACACACACACACACACACACACACACACACACACACACACACACACACACAGCTCCCCTACATGTGTATGTGACATTACTTCTCCAGCATCATGTGGGAACTTTTCTGCAGGGATGGAACGTCCTGGCTTAATCACACATGTAAATTGCTGATTGAACCAGAGCTCAGTGGCTTTGGAGAGAGGCTCTACTTTACAGAAGGATCACCTCGCATCAGTGTCACCCGCCTGCAGCCGCAGTGGGACCACACACCATCTCTGGGAGCAAATGACAGGTTTAATCAAAGTTCAAAATGCCTGTTTGGCTGTCAAAATACGCTTTATTCCAAAGTCGGGGTGACCCAGAGAAGTGTCCCATCTCCTACCAAGACATGTCTATCACTACTTCACTCACTCCAACATTCTGCTCAGTGAATGCACCTAACTGCAGCCAAAGTTAGCGGCTAGCTGGTGAACACGGTGGAGCGTTGAGCAGCCAAAGAGATAGATATTTTTTTCTCAGAAGTTAGTGGAGAGCAAGTTCGTCACCTCCACTGTGACAATACCAGCGTTTTGTTGACAGCTTAATTGTTCCACTGGTCCAAAGTGGCAGAAGAAATCGCTTGTCACTGCTTTAAGTTCAACTTTGTCACAAATCTAAATGTGAACCCAGATCATTAAAAAAATAAATAAAAGGAGAAGTTCCTCCTCAAACCTAACTTCCTGTCTCATATCTTGAATGTCTAATATTCATGGTTGTGCGTCAAACACTGAGCTGGAGTGTAGGAGGAAGCAAAGGAGACAGCCGTAGACGTTGCACAGAAGAACTGGATGGAGGGATAAAATACCTAAAACTACAAATTGTTTTCATATTTATCTTAGTGTACTGATTCAATGATTAAATGAGCTTGCAGACAGCAAAACGTTAGGGCCAAATCGAAGTTTAAACATTGCAGAGATATACGATTCAAATTTAAACCAATGTTGGCTAACATTAGCCTTCGCGTCGATTGTAGATGTGACCGAGGGGGAGGAGGAGCCACTTGACCCGGTAGGCTACCAGAGACTTTTTTCCTTTCAAAATGGACGCCTGAAAAATTCCCCTGAAAATATCCTGAAATAAGAGTGACCTTTTGATTTGTACTTACTCATTGTGCAAAGATCTAACCACTAAGTGCTCATGGTAATTTGTCTCTTGGTAATTCAAATTGAATGGAAAGTGGTTGAGACCATGAATGTTTATGAATTGCATCTTCCTCTGAAACACACACCTGGCTGTCAGAGGAACAGCAAAGCCCCCCCCTCCGTTTCATCCATAAAACGAATATATTTAATCCCCACAGAGAGCACATGTCAATCTCACAAAGCGCAGGCCAACATACCGTTACACAACAGCCTTAATCTGCTGGATTTAAAACCACGCCACTCACTCTCTACGCTCACCAGCTCATACGTACGCCCTTACACCACACACATACAAAGAAGTCTTATCTGGCCTGTGCTGCATCCTGTCACACATACAATCTCTGGGAGGGTTTGCAGCAATTTTTTGAGACGTTGAGTGATTACATCGTTTTTAATTAAAACAAACTGTTTAAGGGCGTTGCATTTACACTAACACACTAAATGGAATTAGAATCATCCTGCACATTTTTATATTGGTGCATTGATTCATCACCTGCACACCAACTAAATACATTACAGGTACCATAGATTTTCATGGTGTCAATCTCTATTCATTCTGACACCAGTATTGGCCGTCTTTTAGGCGACGTTAATAAGCAGTAGTGAACTAAAGGAGGCTGCAACTGTTTTGATATATGAGAGTGATCTCCGCTGATGTCAACACTACATGAAGTCGAGGGATTTGTAAGAGATAGAATAAAAAAAGAGAGATTGTGAGCTTTGAGGCAGCGGAGGCCAAGAATTCCTGACGTAAAGTCCCTAGTTTGTGTCGAGCTCCAAAATCACTAGATCCTACATTTCCCATAAAGCAGCTGATTGCATATTTCTATTAGACCCTGCCTGATAAACCAAGGCAATAGGTAGGTCTTAATGTCTAGTTTCAAGTCTTCTTCAATACAGCATGATGTTCATTTAGTAAATTATGGTCCATTTAGAGTCAAATCGACCATAAAGCAGGGTATGCTTTAGGGCGGGCTTACAGAGATTGACATGTCACTGCTGCTATCAGAGACGTTTACGTATATGATATTATTTATTTGCACCTGGCCAGATGAAAACTGATCAGATAATCTAGAGGCTGGAAGCTCAGACCTGATTTGCAAAATGTTAATACATTTTATAATAAACAGGCTCAAATGGAACTGGAGACAAGAGTGAATGAAGAGCATGTGTTACTGGTCTAATTTCTTGACAACAAAGATTACTTTGATTTACATCTGCTATCACAAAAATAACACACTAATTAAAACTATAATCCACAACGTTTGCATTCTGAATGGCAATTATTTTACCTTTAACTGTGGCTAAACAGAGTCAAAGGCACAACAGTTAAGATTGCATCATAATGTCGTGCAAATTAAAAAAATGTAAAAGAAAATCCTGATCATTGCGACATTTCTGGCTTTTCCTTTTCAGGTGGATGTAAAAGCAATTTCATTTTTACTCTTACTACAAGTAATGCTGCCTATATTTAGAGCAAAGTCCTAGGAAAAATTATAGTAAAACCATTTCTGTGATAAAATATGACATACTTTCACATACATACTTTTTCCGGGCTGTTTCCCTTTATGCCAAGGGCGAAGTTCCTGGGATATAGGTGAAAGCTCTGGAAAAAGCTAGTGACATTTATGGGAGGTATGTGCTGATGATGTTTTTTGACAACCAAATAGTTTATCCATTCCTAGTCCTTCTGTGCGGCATATCAGTTCTCATAATACTTCCATGATTACCAGTTAGGCCCCAGTTGGTTAAACCGGTTGGTTGCATTTAAAGTTAACGCGTGCTTGTGAGCAGCCCAAAACGTTACTGCAGACGTCATGTTTTTTCCGTGTTCGGACCACACACCAACACGGTGTAATCTGCGGGTAGGGCAGTGAAAACACCACAGCAATAGATGGTTAAAACCCAGAACAAAGACAAAATAAAGTGACAAATTTAGAACGTTTTTTTATGATAAGGTAGAATGGTAGCGTTCAGTGCAGCGATCTATTTCAGAGAGTAAAAAAAACATTCACTGTGCTTAAAGTGAGGATGATAAACTTAGATGATCAGCGGTGTGTTCAGGTGTGCAAGCGACAAGAACAACTGCTTATTCTTTTACAGGACATATTATACATACACATACACACACATCACACACACACACACACACACACACACACACACACACACACACACACACACACACACACACACACACACGTAATATGTTCTCTTTGGAGGACCCTCGGGGAGATGCACTCTGGAGGAAATCTATTATCAGGTCAGGAGAAAACCCACACACACACCACAGAAATAATGCTTTCATCATTCTATTTAGAGCTCTGATACAGCTGAATGAACTAGAGCGGAGCAGCAAAACAGGAAAAACACAACACACACTCTGACTTACTCAAATACACACAGATCCTTACACAACCTCCACACAACCACACAAGCCAGTGTGTGTGTGTGTGTGTGTGTGTGTGTGTGTGTGTGTGTGTGTGTGTGTGTGTGTGCGTGTGTCACAGCGCAGATGTTACAATCAGGCCACTGCAGGTGTGAGCAATGCAGCACGATGATGATGTCATATTCGCCCCCGGCGGCGGGGAGATGACGTCAGAACTCAAGTAAAGGAGTTTTAGCAAGAACACACTGATTTATAAGTAACATACGGATAACGCAAGAATGTCAATTAATTACATTACATTACATTACAGTCATTTAGCAGACGCTTTTATCCAAAGCGTCATAAGTGCATCTCCTTTCTTAAACAAGCATCTAAAAGCATAAACCAGAGCAAAAGTATAGTGCAGAAGCAAATTACTACGAAAACAATAATTGCAACAGACTAATACGAATACAATAAGTGCTACAAACTAATACGAATAGGATAAGTGCAATAAACAAATACGAATACAATAAGTGCAACGAACTAATACGAATGCAATAAGTGCTACGAGGAAGGCTCAGGGTAGTACTTCTTGAAGAGGTGAGTTTTCAGCCTGCTCTTCAATTAATCAATGATCAAGACAATACTTCATGCTCTGGAAGCTTAGGGAGAAACATATATATATGTATATATATATATACATATATATATATATATACATACATACATACATACATACATACATACATACATACATACATACATACATACATACATACATACATACATATACAATTAAGTAAGATTGTGTTGTTTTCCAATTGTGTCATAAGTTATATAATGTTGCATTTATATCTATTTTCCCAAATTACATAGTCTCTTGCATGATGTGTTTTTCATTCATTCTGTTGCAAAAAAAACCCCGTCTCATTTGGAAAGAAACTTTAAAAACAGGCAGAATAAAGTCTTTGGAACAATTGCTGGCGAGGCTCAGGGATCGTTTTCATTTCACCAACACATTCCTCTCTCATTAAATCAGCGGCACAGATTTCACTCTATTGTTTGGAGAACTGTGTCTAAATGCATGAATTCATGGGCAAACAATGAAGAGCAGCTGCTAAAACACGGACTGTGTGTGTGTGTGTGTGTGTGTGTGTGTGTGTGTGTGTGTGTGTGTGTGTGTGTGTGTGTGTGTGTGTGTGTGTGTGTGTGTGTGTGTGTGTGTGTGTGCATGCGCGTGTGTACCAGAGGCTTTTCCCTCGTCTGCTATAAGTGATCGTTGGGGACCGTGGACATAACTGAAGTTATATACATTACATAATTCCAACGCCAGGAGGTGACACACACATACACCCCACATAATGACATATTATTGTTGTGCTTCAATGAAATATCTTGAAATTGAATTTCTTATATATAGGTTATTCAGCTTATAAATTGTGAGTACAAATATATAATTATAACAATAGGTCACATAGTTCCATTATATCAGTAATGAAAGGGTTTTACTCATCTCCATGTCTTGCTAATGTCTTGCTGTCGTCTCTTTTCCAACAGCCTTCATTTTCAGAAATAACAATGATATACCACCATCAGAACCGCTGTTTTTTTTCTCCAAAAGAAGTAACTTTAGTTACTCTAAAGGCTCTAATGCAAAAGACCTACTGAAACATTCCAAATTGGACCTATTGCACACATCCCTGTGTATGTATGCGGTGCAATAAGAAAGACGAGACCTTCTAATTAGAAAGAATGGTATGCAGTCGAGCAGCAAAGAAATTCAAAGCAGCTGAGCTTTATAAGTCTGAGCCGCGCATGCTATTTTTAAAAATGAAAGTGACCGGCGGAGTCTTGCATGGCATTTCAGCTGCAAATGTGTGCTTGTATGTCTCTCTGAGGCGGGTCTGTGGAATAAATCCTACTAGTTCAGTGAAGCTTCAATGGATGGATCCCAGCAACGTTAGTTATGTTACTTATCCAAAAGTCAATTATGACTTAATCTTAATTACCCAGGCTACGTAAGATATTTTAGCCCAAACCGTGATCTTTCCTTGTTCTTCTTCCTTTTCTTCTTTGTTTCCTAAACCTTCAGCCAGTTGTTTCACGTTTTTCTGTGAGATCGTGTCGGTTTTTGTCTGAAATAAGGTCTGTGGTTAACCCAAGCTTAACAGATTTTCTGGCACTTGCGTTTATGCTTAAAAAACAATCACAGGAGTGGATTTGTAAGGATTATCTTGATGAATGAACCTAAAAGTGTCTTAAACTTTTGTTTGCAAAATAGCGGGACGATGGGAATGCCGTTCACCTTTTTTGCAGGTTCTGCAGGTTTTGATCAAACCTAACTTACAATCTGATTATGTGCTTGATGCAAAGTCAGAGGATCGCTAAATTGATTACAACTCATCAGATCAAGGTTGTGCAATGAGTGACACTACCATTCTTAGAGCATTGCTTTTACATGCCTGAAAATAGAAAGTAGACTACAAGTACATTGAAAGCAGATCAATAACAGTATTTCCGTGGCGATCAGCACTTTTTGTATTACTTAAGTGGAATCCAAATAAGAGAATGCCTAAGGACTGTTGTCCACAAAGAATAAATCCACAGCAGCTGAAGTCTCATCAAAGGGGTCCTCAAGTAAAATGTGATCAAACAGATCTGTCTGAGACATGTGAGACGCATGCAGTAATGGGTGAATTGTCGGTACAATTTGTCACTCTCACCTCCCGTGCCTCTCTCTTTTGTCTCCTGCCCCCCCTCCTTCCATCCCTCCCTCCTCCCCTCCTCCTCCCTTCTCCTCTGCTGAGTGCTGATAACAGTCGGGTCCGGCGCAGGGATGTCGATTACAGGCCCGGATGTAAGAATAGCCCGCAACGCTTTTGTGTCTCACTTCATCATGATTCTGGAGTGTGTTTGTGCCTCTGTGGTTTGAACTCAATAACATTTAACACCAACAACTACAAAGCATGATATTCTTGAATGAATACGGTATTGTAAAAGTGTATTGAGCATCTTTAAAAATACATGTGTTGTGGAAAATATGTGTATATCCTTGTAAATATTGAGCACAAGCTCTTATTTTACTCTCAGGAAAAACACTGACCATGACCTCTCATTGGCCCTAAACTGAAACAACACACTGAAAATCTTATTCCTGTCCAAAACTGCAGCAATGCATGTTGTTTGGCTGTACAAAAAAATCATCATCTGTGGGGCTTTCGTTGTTTGTTCATTTTTACATTCATGTTGACATAACTAGGACCTCTTGAGACTGCGTGAAAATGTCTCACCTATATTCACATATTTGGTCTTTTAAAAATGATGTTGCCGTACAACAAAACTGCATCGTCATTACATTCTTTTTAAAATTTACGTCAGTTACTTAAATAATGTAACAAACATACTTTTTTTAAGCAATACCATGATATTTTTACTAAACATAACCAAGACGTTTTGTTGTGTTCTTGTTTCGTTTTGTTTCAATTTAGAACGTTAACCCAGTGTTGGAAACTGCGACCGCGATCCGGTGGAAAATGGGTTTCCCTCGAAACATAATTGAGAAAACGTAATATTTTAGTAGACAGAGTTGGGAAATAAAGTGCACACTGCTTGAAACACCTGACAGTTATACTCATGAGTATCATGGTATGTAATGTGTTAAAATTATTTTAACACATCATGTGGCACCACCACGCACTGGTCCGTTGTCATTTCACGTATCATCCGCGATATTCCTGTGTAGACAATCTGCTTTCCCTATGCCATCTGTAAAGACGTGGCATAAGCGTCCAGTATATATGTCCTTTTGTGTATATGGCTTATCCTGTGAATCACTTGGTAACTTTTTTTTTGAAGGTGCTATATAAGAAAAATTGTACTTACTTACTATTTGTTATGGTTTTAGAAGGCACTGATGAGTCATCCATCTGATTGGGTTGACACATCAGAAAACATGGGTCGTTCTTGAAAACACTTACAAATGACCTGTTTTGGTGTTTAGGTTGAGGAGCTTGTTGTCATTTGGTTATTGAAGGCCTTAAACCATTTAATATAATATAACATTATGATAATATTCAATTCTTTATTTGGTTGTTTAGTGGTAGTGGATGCAGTATTAGCATGGGAGTACTCCATATTTTAATTCAAACATTACTATCTGTACAAAATTGCCATTCCAAACATGTTGTTGGTTGCAACCAAACAAAAACTGCTCTCTGTCCAACTTCTCTCAAATCGCTTGCGTTTTCTTTGTTGTTCTGCCCATCTCTGCAAAGCCAATGCACTGAGTGAAATCCACACGTAAGGACACACACTGGCCATTAGAGAACGAGTGGCCAGTGCAGAGTAATTGAGAGAAAGATATAAAGGCGAAGTCCCAGGAGAGGCCTGGAGGCAGCAGAGCGCTGAACTGAGGACACGTCAGCTCAGTCTGAGTCACTTCAGTGAGTCACACAGTAAAGCACATATACGTTGACCAAACCTCACAAAGCCCTTTCCGCTGTTTCACCTAGAATACAGGATATGTATTTTTAAACCTTTATCTAGAGTTGCATGCTTGTTTTCAGCGATGCCACAGTTCAAACAACAGTTCACACATTTGAGCTTCTGAAGACAGATACTGATGTTTCTTTTTCTTTACATTTTCAAAACGCTGCACTGTTTCCTTCACTGAGACCAAAGTGAAAATGTGAATGGGACTATTCTATCTTGATAATCCATTCAATAGATTTCGGGAAGGTTTGATGGTCACACGCATGCTTAATTCTTCAGAGAATTGAGATCTAAAAATTTTCGTCCAATATTTATTTTTGTTAACATAAACTAAAAACATAAACTGATTTTTCATAACAATACTCTAAATTTGGTTATTGAACAACTGACTGACCCTAGAGTCGGTCATGGGACTGTTGAAAAATAAAGTAATTATTTTGAGATAGTAAATCATAATTATGGGATACTCAGTAATCATTTTGATAATGAGATACTTATAAGTATGACTTGGTATCTGAGTATGAAATTATGAGATACTTAGTCAGTATTATGAGATACTATGTCATAAGTATGAGATACTATGTCATAATTATGAGATACTAAGTAATTATTTTCAGATACTAAGTCATAATTATGAGAAACTATGTATGTCAGAATGTTGCTCTGTTGACTTACAGGATCTTATTTTTTTTCATTACATTGGCCGGAAATTGCTTCCATACTTACAAATATATTAAAAATACTACTTAGAAACCAATTGGGCTTGGAGTGTTTAAAAAAGTCAGGACGGAAATAAACTGAACTATAAAAAAACATTGAACTAATTGATGCGTTTAGTGGGCAAGCCTGTATTCTGAACATGAAAGGAGGACAGACTTCTTTCGTTTACAGACTTGAAGTCTTTAGAACCAACTTTCCCACAGCCAACTAGTTGAATACCAACGTTTGGTCAGTGGCCCTATGCTTCACTTTTGGCGTGTCACATGTGTCTTTTCAAAATAAACTTCTGTGCTCAGAGGGAAACGTACATTTTACACTTACACAGTTTACATGCATATAGTCTCTTTTTAAAATAAACTTCCAATGTAGGGTTATCTCAGTGTTTAGGTTTACATACGCAACAAAAGTACTTGTTTAGGTTTAGGAAAAGGTTGTAATTTGGGTAACAATAAGTTTGTTACGTAAAATACGAATGCTTATTACGTAACTGCTTGTTGGTTAAGTAGCCCACGTAAGTTACGTAACAAAACTAATTCAAAATAACTCAACGTTGACTTGCTTTCACACAGAACCCAAAGAGCGGTCGCCTGGTTGAAAGTCCTGCGTTTGCATGACCGGTCCCGCCCGAGCTCTCGCCCACCCTGCCTGGACTTTCTCGCTCGTTACACTAGATTCACACCTGTCAGCCTGTTTTGTCATCACACTGAGGCTCCACCTCTCAACTATTAACCAACTATTTCACTGGGTTTTGTGCGCGGCCCTTCCTCTCATCAAATGACGATGTTAGCTGAAGAATATTTTAATCACCCTACCTATTTTGTCTCTCTCTGCTGTCATTGCAGTCTATTCCGCTTCGAGATCCCCTTTAGAACGCAGACATGAGACTGATATCGGTTTTCTCATCTCACTCTCGGAAAGAAAGCTTTACTTTCTTTACTGTACTTTCCAAAAGGCCAAACTACTCCCAATAAAACTTCTCCTCGTATTATTAATAGTACATAGTAATAATAGACATTTTTGTCTTGTGTATTTAGATGGAATCAGATCAATATATGTCATTAAAAGTTAATTTCAAGTTAAAGTCTCCCCAAAGTCAACAAGTAATAAATATTTAATCAGCCCAAAGTGCATTACATGAGTCTTATTGTCATAAAAGTCTATCAGTGTGCTATATGAGTCCTGTTCTGTGATGATCCGGGTTTGTTTCAGATGTTGTTGGGAAGTTCATCAGTTTGAACCCATCTCCTATTTGTTCCAGTAAATGGAGTTAGTCTGTCCACAAGAGCAAGAGCAGGATATCCTGACGTTTCCACACACACACAAATACACAACCTCCAAAAAACACAATGCACCTTTCACACTACATAGTTTCTCCATTATCCTGCCGGGCAGAATGACTTTTTTTCTCCACCCTAACACGACTCAATGCTCGCTCAGTCCCAGAGGAGACACCATCCTCTATTTCCACACACCATAAAGACCTCACAGACCTGCCATGATTTCTTTCTCTTACTGTCTGTCTCTGTCCACAACTATGAAAAGACCACACACTCCCTCTATCTCTCAGTCTTCACATACAAGCACGCATAACGCAGACAGAATGAACTGCATCGCTCGAGCCGATTGGCTAAAAATACACAACCTTCCTTTCTCTCAGAGAGACATCCCTCTCCCTGATAGAGACAAGCCCAAAAATACTCCCCATTCATTTCACTGGATTTTTGTTGCACTTACTGCAGTTCCTGCACTGAAAGCCCAAAAATGACAAATACAAAAACACTTTGGTATAACTCTGCATTCTACACATACAGCAAACATTGTCCTGTTCCCACCAACTGAGACACCGTAGATTTGTTTTAATGAAATGCTTGTATCAGGTGTGGTCACTGAAACGGAAATAATAAATCAAATGTGTAGTGTGCAATACAAACACAAAAAGTGGGTGAGGACATCAACAAATGCCGAAAAAGCTGCTAAACAATATTTCTACAACTTTCAGTTAATGAAATGAAAGAACTGAGTTCCAAGCAGTGGGGGACTAACCCCTATAGGGGGCCGTGGGGCATAAATTAGGCCCAATTCACAAACCAGTTGGCTATCAGTCTGACCCCCGTTCATGGGTAATATTTTGGAGGGATATCCAGACCAAGACTTCTTCTTATGTGCACCGGTCAGATGTTTACAGTCTGATTAGCAGCTAGAGACAATTAGAAAGTAGGCAGTTCAAAAGCTAATTTTAAGGTTCATCACGGTCAGGCGATTTTCCGATGATGGGTCCAGAGATTGCACTTTGGCCAACACGCTCTGCAACTGAAGCCCGATCTAAGGTGATTGGTCAATACCAGACTAGTTGGACTACAAACAACGAACTCTTCTAGTTTTACATCAAACAAGTGCAGTCCTAAATTTAAAGCAACTGGACTCTGTCTGTTTGGTCTGTAGTACATTTTCATCAATAAGTTCTAAATTGATGAAGCCTCTTCTTAACGTGTGAAAAAATACAGGCGTACAAGACATCAAGTGACCTGGACAAAAGAAAAATTTACGGAGATGATGCTAAATTTTATATACTGGGTGATAATTAGCATATAAAGTAATTGTTAATTTTCAATTATTATCAAAACTTCACACTTAAAGACCAGGTGCAAGTGATATGAGCGCACAGAACAGTATGCGTCCTCGCGAGGGAGCATTTCGACTTTTCTTTGTTTAGTTTATAATGTAATAATTTTTGTAAGTTTTAATTTCGTATTTACATTATGCACAAAACTGTTATTACGTTATGCGCTCACAGTTTTTTCACATCATGTGTCTTCATTACATTCAAATTATTACATTATGCACAGTTATTGCATTATGAGTTGCTGCAAATGGCAACCAAAAGCTGATTCCTGCTTGCCAACCTGGCACTTTTAAAAGTGTTTGCCGAGGGTTGTTCATCGCCATAACTGAACCGATACAAGACTGGGTTTTAAAAGAAAGAACAAAAAGTAAAGTCGAGTGGGAATCGGTGCTAGCATTGGTGGGCTATGCTAATGTTAGCTTCCAAGTTTCAATGTTATGTTATGTATGACTTTCTCCAGATGGTAGCACACCACAGAAATTGACAGCAGGGGCTCCCAGTAAAGCCTGCTCTCAGTTGTCTGTCAACTGATAGAAATGACCCACGCCAAGTCTCAAAGTTTAGACATGGTTTCCACAAATATGTCAAAAACTTTTCACCTCCTGTTTTGAAAAATGTTAACATATGCACAAAAAAAAGTGAGGAAAAGACTAATTTTAGAACAATTTGAAGTACTAAATTGTAATTCATTTTCACAAGCACATCACTGTTACACAATCATCACTTTGTTGTACAGATATTAAAGAACACCCTTTTTGGAGATGCAACAACAATTCTCTTAGTGTTGTTCTGCTTAAGAGCTGCAGAGATGCCTGAAATCTCTTGACTGTTTACAGGACTGTTTACAACACGTGTGCGCTTCTTGATAGTGTTACAGACAGCAAGAGAACATAGAGAGAGACAAAGACAGGATACGGGGCTTAAAAGAGTGTGTCTTGGTGCATTTCATAAATCGCTGTCTCAGTAAAACTCAAGTTTGCTCGTGCATTCAAATACGTACGCAGCAGCATCCATGCTTTGGGTAAACTGTGTGTTTGTGTGTGTGTGTGTGTGTGTGTGTGTGTGTGTGTGTGTGTGTGTGTGTGTGTGTGTGTGTGTGTGTGTGCGTGCGTGTGTGTGTGTGTGCGTGTGTGTTTGTGTCTCCTCACCTGGGCCATGGTGTTCAGCAGGACTTCGGCTGGCTCCGGGTCCTCAGCATGGCTTGCGTAACTTCAGGTTAGGTTCCTCTGTATGATGACGTTGAGGTTTTGATGATGATGATGATGGGGGGTGCGCGGAGTTCACTTCATGCACACACACACACACACACTCAGGTCTCTGGTGTGTTACAAACCAACACGCTGCACACACATCACCTCCTCCTCCTCCTCTTCAGTGACAGCACCGTCCTCAGAAACACTCGCTCTTGGAAACACAGCACTCCTCCTCTTTCCTTTCAGTCCCCCCTCTTCTTCTCACTCTTCTTCTTCCCCTTTCGACTGACACAGAAGGAGAGAAAAAGGTCAGCGGAGCTTTTATCCTTTTTATTTCTGTCGTCCACGCTGCTGCTGTCTTGCCTGTTTCTGTATCTGGCTGGTTGTAATCTGTGGCTCTCACCACACACTGCCTCTCCTTTTCCTCCTCCCCTGGCTTGCCCTCTCTCTCTCTCTCTCTCTCTCTATCTATCTCTCAGCTGCTCCCCTCCTCCTCCTTCCTCTAAAACCCTCCTGCTTTTTCCCCTCCCTCACTGTACACAGCATTAGTGAGAGACAGAGGGGAGGGGAGGGGTGGAGGGATCAGAGGGATAGAGTGTGTGTGTGTGAGTGTGTGTGTGTGTGTACCATGTGACCTGATAGTGTAGTAGGATTCCCCCAGCAGCTGTCGCACTCATTCCTTCATAGTGCTTCACTATGAGCTTCATACACTTCCATTGATGACCAACTGGCAGTGAAGCAGCCAGACTTTGTCACTTGTGTTATATATATCACTCCACGGTCAACATTCAACAACCATGATGAGGTAACAAGTTTAAAACTGGCACTAATCACTATTTTTATCATAGCAACTTATCAAATGTGTAACTTGACAGGGGACGCAGATACGGTATCATCATCTTAAAGAATGCTTGCGGTTTATTACAAATCGGTCTTATTTTGTATTTTATTTATTTCTTACACCTTTTCTACAGGTTATAACAGTGCAGGCTGTTCTCATGCGACGTCCACATCAACCAAAAAGTAATGCTCTATAACTTGCATATAAACCATGTTATCAATTCGTATGTAATCCACAGAATCGTGGCGACGCAAGTATAACGAGCGACAGAGTCGACATTGGAAGGAGGTCAGGATGGATGGTTGGTTTAAAAGAACACGGGAACATTCACCCAGGAGACAGCGGTCTGTGTCCTGTGTGAAACCAGAAGTCAACACTGACTTATTTGTTACAAAACTCCTGTACTTAAGTAATACCATCTCCAAAGTTATTTTAACCCAAACTTGAATCTTTTCCTAAACCCATCAAAGTACTTTTGTTGCCTAAAAACTGCATGGGCTTGAGCGGCGCGCTGATCGCTCGAAATGTTCGACATTTGCCAGAAAAATAAACAAAATAACTTTTTCGTTAAACATCATGCATGAGAATACTTTGAACAGTGTTCCCAACAAACACCACTATAACAAAGTCCAATAAGGCAAAACCACAAAAGCAGTCAATCAGAGACATTGTAATCAAACCAACACTTTATTCAGATTATCTAATCCACTTTGTTTGAAGGTGAGCGCGCCTTAAATGGTGGTAATAATTGCTCATTAAACTGGGGTACTGCATGCACACTCAACAACAATCTGAACAGTAGGCCAAAGAAGAAGCAGGAAGTGGGTCTGTAAACTGTGATTTACGTATGTACTGGACAGCTTGGTTATAGTTTCATTTTTCAGTTTACATTTCTCTATCATATAAATCAGGCTAATCTGGGGCTTTATTTTGAACCTGTCTAATGACTTCCTTTTCCAGACATAGTGGAGTAATGTCTACCTGAGCAGAGAAGGAAGTCAGTCCCTCAGTTATTCTCTGGCCGCACTCTGCTGCCAACTTTACCCAACTTTTAGTTTTTAGCAGCTGCCCGTAGCCTTCCATAGACGTTTCATGGCAGCTCTTCCGTGTGTCATCATCCACAGGACGAAGTCACTCGTCACAACAAGAGCTTCCAATGACCAGGACAGGAAAGAGTCTTCTTTCCGACAACGAACAGTGAAACACATCATCCTCTTGTTGCCTCACCAAGATTTGGTGAATACAAACTTTCTTTTTCCATTGTTTAAAAGAACGGAAAGAAAAATTAAATCAGAGCTCAGGGCCAACTGAAGACAAAGGATTGTACAATTTCACCTCAGACTTGATTTTTTTTCCAGTGAGAAATGTATACACTGATTTTTGTATCATTAATACACTGGAATTATTATTATTATCCTTTAAGAGATTAGATTAGGAGTGAGTTTGGCCCAGTCAAATTCAGGGTTGGGAAATCTTAAATCAAGAATACAACGCTGATATGCTGCCACTACAGATTAATCATAGTCAAGCACCATCGGAAAGCTGGAAAAGCAACTGACAGAAATCACAGAATATTGACAAATTCTGTTATTTAATAGAAATGCTAATAGAAACACACACATGAGAAACACAGTAACATAGAGTCATTCTATCCTTCAGGAATGAGGAAAAGGACATCCTGTGGTGCTTCCCTTGAGCTGTATAGCTGGAAACTCCCACCCCACAACAACAGGAACGGGCAGGCTGGCCTGCCACATCGGCCCACTGTTCTCCACTTCACAAATCACTCTTATCACTCTTGTTTGCACAGTAGCTTAGTGCTCACAGGCACATGGGCTGTAAAATAAACATCCACCAGACTTATTTAATTCATGGCCCTTCTACTGATTATTTTCTTGCCATTTTCTACTAACAACTGCTCCG
The DNA here is from genome assembly GCF_027596085.1 of Anoplopoma fimbria. Taxonomy (NCBI): domain Eukaryota; kingdom Metazoa; phylum Chordata; class Actinopteri; order Perciformes; family Anoplopomatidae; genus Anoplopoma; species Anoplopoma fimbria. Next base: position 1,484,120 of record NC_072453.1, read on the forward strand.
GAACATTATAGCCCTGAACAAAGCCCTTACTTCTGGCATTAATCTGTTTGATCAGGGCATATTTAATGTAGTAGTTTACCAGTGAATTGTTATGCTGAGCACAGAGTAACCTCCCAAGCTTGAGATAGGTGTCAGAATGATGCTCAGGTCAGAAACTAGTGAAGTTGGATGCCGCCATCTAGTGTGCAATACAGGTACATGGACTTGAGTGCACATTGACTCTATGGATCTGCAGTCAACAAAGTCAGCATAAACAAACTTCGACATTTAGAGCCATGGGTCTAAATCGTGTTTTACCATCATACACAAGAGATGATAAGATATAATGGTACAGTACCTGTCTGTACCTCTATAATTTATTTAAAAAGAAATACAATTTGGCAAGGTTATGACAATAATTTGACATACAATTAAACTGCCAATGTTTATGTAAATAATATTTCAACAATCTATCCATTGCTTTTAGCAAACTAGCAACTCTTTATCCATTACTTTTAGCTATCAACCCTTTATCCATCACTTAAAGACTGATGTATAAACCATTTATCCATTACTTTATGCTCACTATCAAGTGTTTATTCGCTACTTTTAGCTCCACAGTCTTTTTCATTCATAGCCATTTTATAAAGATATTTCAAACAATTTTTACATTCATTTTAGATAGATATTTCAACAATGTATACATTACTTTTTGCTAACTAACAACTGTTTGATTACTTTTAACTAGTTTGAACTATTTCAACAATTAACTCGTCCCTTTTTTAATGTGCAGTGTTGTTGGCATAACTAGTCATGAGGATTCAGCACGTAGCTACACAGAAAGGTATGCCGGCGTTGAACAGTAGATGGCGCCAGTGTTATTGTTACAATGAACGATGTCCACCATAGAAGAAGAGGATGGAGCCGCGGCAAGGCTATGTTTTTAGCATTATAAGTAGTCAATTTGACCTTAGACACTGAACAGCGTAGCGCCGGCTAGTCAGCTATAGAGCTTCAAATGCAAACCGGCCGCATCTTAAACTAAACAATAGCAGGCCGCAGTTTGTTTTCCTCTCAAGCTCTTCTTTGTATGACCTGCTAGCTCAGCGAGCTACCTTAGAGCTAACTGCAAAAAAAAAAAAAAAGTGTCACTGTATACAGGGTAAGCACTTTGATCTGTAATTATGGTGGACACAAGACGGAGACAGACGTGTTATACAATTATTTTGTATTTTATGAAACATGTTTTTACTCAAAACATTGATAATTTGCCACCTGTTAATCTTAATCTATAGTTGATTGACGATTAATCCATTAATCTCTGTATACAAATCTGTCAGTGTGTCTTGGGGGGTGATAGCAGGTCCCAGCTCTCCCAATGAATGAGTTATTGTGTTTTATTCTTTGGAAACTAGGGGCCTGTGTCAAATCATGTTATGAGGTATTCAGTTCCAGTTTTATTGAGAATAAAATCTGCAGCTTTCAGGATTTTAGGTCACAAAAATAACTGAATCTACGTCTGCTGCTTCTTATTTTAGATTTCACATACTTACGCTCTAGTTTTGTAAAATAGTAAGATATAATTTGCTATTCATGCAATGGCAACATTGTTGACTTTTACCCACAATGCCAGATGTCAAAATGGCAGAAGACACAAACTAATCCAATCAAGCACATGAACTTCAAAGTGTAGGGGTTTTATTGTCTCCATTAATTGTTTAGTCTATAAAATGTCAGAACATAGTGAAACAATGCCCATCTCTTTTACCCCAGAGCCTAAAGTAATGTCTTCAAATAGTTTATTACATATGACTAAATTTATCCGTTAGGACCAGGCTTGGTAAACACTGGTGCAACATGAAAACTGACTCCTCTCTTCCCAGCATCCCACCAGAAAACAAGGTCTTTGTAGCCCTTTAAGAAGTTTATTTAAAACCTTTAGCTTCAGGGTGGGGTAACAGCAAAACAATAAACTAAAGGAAACTAAAGTTAAGCAAACTTTACATACCTACTCAAAAAAAAAGGCCACTAACCTGAATCCCAATTGGAAACAGGGGCAAGCTTGGAGGCTGGAACCAATCAGCTCTCTGGAACAACCTACACACTCATACAATCAATTATGCAATCAACCCAGCTCACACAGGAAACCACAGCAGAAAGAGCAGAGATCCACAACAACACATACGCAGAGAACATTAGAGCCGTTCACACGTTCATAGATAAAATGTTCATACGCCCTTGGGGTCGTAACACTGTCCAAAACATAAATATATTCATTTTCCTGCAACAGAACACTAACAAATCCAGAAAAAATAAGTACAATTGAGAAGATTAAACCACTTCGTTTTTTAGCAACTTCCTTAACTATCAAAATCGATGCTTGCAAAATTAACTTTCTGTTGTCTGGTCTGTGTCTGCAGACATGGACAGAGCAAGGTGGGAACTGAGGACATAGAAAGTTCAGGTGGAGCAATAAGGAGCATCGAGGGGCCCATGTCCGCTTCACCACCGCTCCCAATCCGCGCCCCTCGCTGTGGAGAACACGTCGCCATGGCGAGGATGGTGAAGATGGAGCTGCTGAGGGCACTGGTCAGCGAGCGCTTGGCTGCGGCTGCCGAGGAGATCTTCGGGATTGTAGAGAGAGCCTTTGTAGAATATGAAAATGAAATGTCCTGTTCGACGTGGGTAGTGGACAGCCACCGCAGACTGCTGGATGTTGCCCAGTCACATGGTGAAGGTCAGTTTATCAAGAGGAAATCAAGACGTGGATCAACGTCTCGATTGAAGGGTCGACGTTGTCCACGATAGAGGTCATCATTATTTTAAGCACTAGAAGTGTTTTCCAAAGGTCATGATTCACACGTGGTGGGTGTGACACAGTATTGTTTGTAATTTTGGTTGTAACTTTGGTTTTCATTTTTCCCGTCTTTGCTTTTGCACTTGAATGCATCCGTCTGTCAGACATTCTACACATTTTCATGCAGACTTTTGAAAAATAGAAATAATGAACACACAATAAAATGTTTGTGGGATTTCGCGAATGCATTTAGTCGACTATGTAAATGTCTTCTTTATTAAGAGAACACTGCAATATTAGTGTTTGTAAAGCTCCCTAGAAGTAAAAAAAAAAAAGAATTCACATTAGTATAAACTGATTTTATACTAATGTGTATTAGTATAATAATAGTATGATGTTTTTTCATGATTCATTACAAAATGTTAATAGAAATACGAGAGTTGTCAAAAGCAGCAGAGACCGCCTGCCTGTGAAATAAATGTTGTTGTCTCCTTTGCTTCAGACTCTCTCAAAATGTCCGTCAAAGATGTGACGTCGCCGTGCGTCCAGCAGCATCCTGCTGCCAGCGTGGAAGTCAGTTTGTGCTGGGAGGAGCCAGGAAACGCCACGTCAGAGCCAGCAGAGGACTTTCCCGACATGAACCAAACTCGTCCAGACTCCTCTCTTGCCAGTGAAAATGATCCGGAGATACTGATCAATATGGAAGATGACGGTGTGAAGCCGGAGTTTGACCCGAACACGCCTTTGAAAATCCTCGAGGTAAAGAAACCATTCCAGTGTCCCGTTTGCTTAAACGTTTTTTCTTCCAAAGAGACAATGGTGCGACACAACAAAAAGCATTCGGAGGACAATTCGATGCTTTACCGTTGCCAGTTCTGCGACCTGTGCTTCTGCCGCATCTCTGAATTCATCGTTCACACCAGAACACACAAAGGCGCCAAACCATACAAGTGCAGATACTGTGAGAAGGGTTTTGATGAAAGGGACAGTCTGCTTATTCACCAACAAAAACACTCTGAGGAGAAACCATATCGGTGTTTTAGTGAAACGGTGGAGGCAGAACCTCACCTCAGATCAGTGACGCCTGCCGGTAAGACTGAAATAGAGCTGGACTGCAGACAGGATGAATCTGTCAGTCAGACATTTCCACTAACCATCACGCCCTATGATAAAAGTGAGTTTTATCAGGAGTCTCTACAGCCCCTGTGTCTATACCAAATCCAGACTGTTGCTGATATAGATAAAGACTCCTCAGCTGCAGTTACAGAAATTAAAACCGAGCCAGTTGGAGCTGATAGTGGAGTGTCAGACGGTACCACAGATGACCAGCTGGTCCTTTCAGGGCACACAAGTGAACAGGGCAAAAGTGAGACCGAGCCCAAGCGTCTCGACGTAAAAAATATCCTGCCGAGAAGACCTTCAGGAAAACCCCCCGAGCCAATGGTCCAGTTTGAAGCAGGAACGGCGCAGAAACCCTTCAAGTGTCCTCGTTGCTCCAAATGTTTCTCCTTGACTAAGACTTTAATAAGACACGTACGTATCCACACAGAGGACAAACCGTACCAGTGCAAGTTTTGTGGGAGGAACTTCTGTCAGAAGTCGGACCTGGTCAATCACACCAGGATACACACAGGAGAGAGACCGTACCAGTGTCAAGAGTGTCGCAAATCATTCACGCAGAAAGGCAACCTGGTGGTGCACATGAGGAAACATCAGAGAGAGAAACCGTATCAGTGCCAGGAGTGCAGCTGTAGCTTTACCAAGAGGTCATATTTTGACTGTCACATGCAGAGCCACAGATAGTTTAAGGGGTGTAAACAGCTTCGTCCTCAGGCTGGGTCTCAGACCTCAATACTTTGGGAGATGTGTTTGTAGCAAATCAACTCCAGTACCGACAGCTGGAATTGAGTGTCTTGGTCAGACTCCTAATCTTGTTTACCTATTCTTTGATCGCATAGTTTGGATGGAAATCAAAAGTTTGCCACATGACAAAACAAAACTCTGCCAAGAAGTTCATTGTTAAAATACTCTCCCGTCCTCTAGTTTCACATTTTTGCCCCTTTTTCTGGTGTGATGCGATGCGACGTGTATGGAGATGAATAAATAATTAACTAGAAAGGTGCACTCAGTGGACCTACGCCACTGCTGTAAACGCAAAAAGAAGCAACGTTTGCAGGCAATCGGCTCAACGTCATCGTGTACGATATGCCATTCAATCTGAAAACAAAAATCAAACTCGCCAAGCTGTATGGCCACTTAGCAGCGGCGAGGTACAGCAGTGTGTGTAAAATCTCAAACTAAACTCTGGCTTCTTTGATTAAATGAACACTGTTGTATCAACACTGTATTTCTAACCAAACCAACCCTATGGTTTGACATTGGGGGTGCTCTTAATTTTAAAATATGGTTCACAAGACTTTACCATCGTCACTTTCTACATACAGTACTGTCCTTAAAGTCACGTCTAAGCGTAAAACACAACTGTGATTACTGACAGTGAATCTAATAAATGTATTAGCAGCAGCTGACTGGGAGGGTCTGTGGTGGTGGGAAATGTGATTTCAGATTACATTACAGTCATTTAGCAGACGCTTTTATCCAAAGCGACTTACAGTCAGTAGTATATTACATATCATTCACCCATTCACACACTGATGACAGGCTACCATGCAAGGTGCCACCATCAGACTCTAACTAACATTCATACAACATCCAGTCCACACCGATGGCAAGCCTTCGGGAGCAACTTGGGGTTAAGTGTCTGAAGCCGGGTATCGAACTACCGACCTTCTGATTGGAGAACTACCTTGCTCTCCACTACGCCATAGCCGCCCTCAGATAAAATGATGGTGGAGATTTTGGTTGCCAAATAGAAACCAGTGTTATTATAAGGTTTTACAATTGTTTGGCTGTGTTTTGTAATCATTTCACTTTGTGAGAATGATGTGTTTTTACATAAAATGTCAGTGTAAAACCATGCTTCTGTCTCACAGCCTTTGTACATTTAACCCTGAGGTAAACAAACAGAATTTGCCCTCTGTATTTGTCTTTTTTTAATTTAAATCAAAGTCAATGGTGCTTGATGTTTTGGCCTATGGTTTATGTGGTTTCACATCATATTGCAAGAAGGATCAGAAGACCTTATATGATATTGTTGCTATAACTTTCATCCACCAATAGGCACAAATAACACTCTTGTCACATTCATTTCTAGTAATCATTAGAGTTAATAAGTAATGTGTCTTTCGTTCAGCATACTTATATACAGCATACATACAGCGTGTCTTCTAAAAAGGAGAAAAAAATTACATGAGGTGTTTGCACCACCCTTACAGCTATCTGTGTAAGTAACATTATGGCTAAAATCCCAACATCATAAAACAAAACCTACACATTCAATTCAGAAAACTGATTATGGACTTCTAATATGCTTTGACAAAAACCGGACAGTAGAATATAGAGAATGTGGAAAAGACCTGATGTCTCTTGTTTCTATAAAATAGGGTGTGTAAGCTTTGGACATAGCCAGTTGCATGTACTGTTACAAATGTCTTCTGTGGAAAAAAATGCCTATTGATGTAAAATATACATTTTGGTATGGCAATGCTTACAAATCTTCCAATTAGAAGTCAAACGTATGTCCCATGAGTCAGGACCAGGCTGCAACCTCCTGGTGTGACAAGTGAAGCCTATGTGGAAGTTCTTTAAACCTACATTCTTTCTAATGACCATCAGGGGAAGACTCCTCTGGTTACAAAAATAAGTCAGATTGTATTGAAGTATATGGGAAAATACTTGATTCATTTCCTCAGTTTCAAGTCTTCTTCCATCCAGCATGATGTTCATTTAGTAAATGATGGTCCATTTAGATTCAAATACATTGAGTGACATTGAGTCCCACAGCTACCAAAGCTGAAGTAGCACTCTGTAGTTCTTCTGTATACGAAGTGTTTACCACTGGTATGCTGTATACCAAGTGTTTACCACTGGTATACAGTATTCCAAGTGTTAACCTCTGGTATACAGTATTCCAAGTGTTAACCTCTGATATACAGCAGAAAAGATTTTGCAGCTGCGCCCGCTAGACACAGAACATCAGTAACAACTGCAGGCATTTTTCACACTATATACCTTACTCTGATAGGTAGCGAAAAGATTGAAAATCTGCAAATTTTCCTCTCAACTCTGTATGTATGTTCTGAGGAACATGTTTTCAGCTTCATTTCTCACGTTATAAAGCCACTGCTCCACAAGAATCATGGGAAAGAAAATGTTACCATGAGCAGAGAGACACTGACTTGTGCACTGTGATCCTGGTCTTTGGATTCCAGGCTGTTTCCAGAGGATACAACACTCTGTTATTTTGACGTTTCAATTAATGAGCATTAGAGGTTTTGGTGGGTATATTTTTAAACATTGGACAGAGCCTGGCTAGCTGTTTCCCGGTGCTTCGATTCTTTATGCTAAGCTAAATGTTGAGGCTTGTTTCAACTGTCGTCGGACTGATAGCCAATTGGTTCCGAGATTGGTGTGAGACCAAATATACAATTTATGGGAAAACATTAAAAGAATATTCTGAATGCTTTCATACTTGACATGCATCAAATAAACTGATCTAATATTGTATGCGTGGGTCATCAGCTAGTTTTTAAAAGCTTCTCATTTTCATCGAAAAACTAAATAATTTCATCTGATTCATTTTTGCTCTGCATTCCTACAAATGGGCACGCAGGTTGTGATACCTGTTCACATTAATAGTTGTAAAGCTCAGAAGTTCGCGTTTTTTTGTCAGGCCAGTTTTTGCAAACAAGATACAGAGTTTTAAACAAGATACATTCTCCAAATTGTTCAAAGCATAAATGTACCTACATCAGATTAAATGATGCAGTTGCTTGTTGTTGAGTCAAAAATAAACTTCTGACATAGTTACCCTTATAAAGAATCTGACCAACTCAGCCAACATTTATCAAGATATTACTTTAGTGGTCTTATCATCAGTCAGTATTTAAATGGGATCATCATGACGATTGAAGGCTTATATTAACTCAACAGCAACATATTCGGACAGTTATGGCAATAATAATAAACTCCAAGTGTGTTTTGTCTAAACTGCTTCTTGAGAGAATAAGACAACAAGCAAAAATGCTTTTTTTTGTTGACTGTCCGGAGAACACTCGCACACAACACACAGTTTTGACATATATACATTAATTGTTCTGCCCTGGTTAACTCACTTTGCAAACTAAAGAAAAAGATTTGTCTCAAAAAATGAATGTGACATCTCAAATTGGTTGAAGACAGGACCCACCCAGTAACCCCTCTGTGTTCATCCATTTAATCACCAGAGATAACACACCATGTTTAAACAGTAGGTTTGTCTGTGGAGTCCTCCCTGGAGAGGTTTACTTAGGCCAAGCAGTCTGGGCCCCTACCCATAATCCTCCTGCAGACACACCTGTATAGGAGAGTATAAAGAGCGTGGACTGAACTGAGTCAAACATCAAGCTTCAAGGAGTCTCTCCCCAGCAGCTCCACAGCCACCAGACCCTCCCTGAAGATGACTCCCTCTGTCAGCCTGCTGCTGCTGCTCCTGCTCGGCCTCTCTCAGGCCAATCCTCTCATGGAGGAAGGGAGTGGAACAGAGGACCAAGTGGATGAAGATGACACCGTCGACATCAGCACCAGGATTCTCACCTCCAACAACGCCACCGACGAGATCCTGTTGGAAGGAGACCTGTTGGCCCCCAGAACCAGAAATGCCATGAAGTGCTGGTCCCAGAACTGCCTGTGGAGGAAAGCCTCCAACGGCCTGGTAATGATTCCCTTCACCATGAGCAGGGAGTTCACCAGCTGGGAGAGGCAGAAGGTCGACTACGCCATGAAGTCCTTCCACAGCAGCACCTGCCTGCGCTTCGTGCCCCGTCAGAACGAGTACGACTACATCAGCGTCGAGAACAAAGCCGGATGCTTCTCGGCTCTGGGCAGAACCGGAGGCAGACAGGTGCTCTCTCTCAACAGGCAGGGCTGCCTCTACCACGGCATCATCCAGCACGAGATCAACCACGCTCTGGGCTTCAATCACGAACAGACCAGGAGCGACCGCGACTACTACGTCCGGATCAACTGGGACAACATCAAACCACAGAGTGCCTACAACTTCTACAAGCAGGACACCAACAACCTGAACACTCCCTACGACTACTCCTCCATCATGCACTATGGAAGAACAGCCTTCTCCATCCAGAACGGGAGAGACTCCATCACTCCCTTCCCCAACCCCAACGCCCAGATCGGCCAGAGGAAGGGCATGTCCTACTGGGACATCAAGAGGATCAACCTGCTTTATAGGTGCTAACAACAAAGCTTCCAAAGTTATTATTCAGCAAAACAATAGAAATGTGTTCCAGTTATATGTACATCAAAAACTACAAGAACCTGTGAGCATCAGCAGCTATAGATTTCAGATCCTGTGACGTATTCTGTCTCTCATGTCTCAAAAAACTGTAATAAAGTTAAAGCAAACTAAGTAAAGATAAAGTTGATTAACATTATTTGTCCATCTCCATTCCCTCTTTTGTTTCCTCCTTTGATTTTGCCATTTGTCCGTCTTCCTTTCCCTCCATACCTTTTGATTGACTATGACTTTGTAATGTCCCTGAGGCCACTGTATTGTGACAAATCAGCTTTCAAACACCTTAGTAAAAACCCTTGATAAATCATCAATAGTTGTTTTTCAGTATCTGTCTTGTGGTTTCTTACCAAGTTTGTCACATATGCTCTCGCTGTGCTGTGGTGTCAGGTGGTCAAAAGTCTCTCGACAGTACAGGACTATCGTGTTTTCAGACAGCGCTGTGATGCCTCCCAACGCCAACGCCACCTGTTTTTTCAGTGGAGATGCAAGGCTGCTCACGTAGACAGGCCACAACCGAGCAGTACCTGCAGTAATGAGGGTCGGAGAGGACCATCACCTGCTTCTGGCTCAAGCCTTCACCTAAATGAATAGACAGAAGGGGACATCATTAGGAGGCATGGGACGATCTACAGCCTTGCTAGCAGCCCTGTAAATACTCATAACACATTCAAGCTCAAATTAGATTTGTAGTTATAGGGCTTTAGTTTACCTCAAACCAGTAGGCCAATAATGTCTAGCTTATTTTGCTTGTTAACATGTTTACTTATAGCATCTTAACAGACTCAAATCTGGCATCTTAAATTGTAAAGACCTTTTTCGCAGTATCACAGCAATGTAACCTGCTGCCTGCCTGCTGTTGCCTTGCATTTCTAGGCTCATCGTCTTTGAACATAAGGCCTGACCTAATACTATATTGTTGTTATATTTAGTCACATGGCCTCTTACATGGTTCTTGCATCTGTTTAGGTTTGTGGTGACTACATTTTCTCACATTTTGTGTTGCTTTCACATCAAATCCAGATAAGCCTGGAAGGGCACCCTAGAGGGCATTTTGTCCCATTTTCTCCACTTAAAGGGTACCCTAGATGGCACTTGGTTACATTTGTTTCCACATTAGAGGGCACATTTTCACACATTCTCCACTTGAAAGGACACCCTAGTCCACTAGGTTTTCTCCACTGAAAGGGCAACCTTGAGGTCAATGCAAAACTTTTTCTTTTCCATCTTAAGGGCACCCAGTTTTGCACTGCCTCTCATTTTCTTCATTGGAAGGGCTCCCTAGAAGGCAATTCATCACATTCTTTCCACTGGAGGGGAACCCGAGAGGACCCTGCAAAATGTTTTCTCCATTTTAAGGGCACCCATTAGTTTACTGCATTAGGTTTTAAACGTTGACAAGCTACAGCTCCTGAATATAAATACAGGCTACGATGCCAAAGAAACCAACAGGTAGTTGAGGCTATTAATTTATTATGTATGGCTCACTTAATGTAAAGTGCTTTGTCTCTGTACTTTAATATTAGTAAGAAAAAGCTTTAATTCTGTAAAACAACGTCCATTCTCTTCATTAGCTAGAGACTCTCATGGCCATATTCACTGCAGCTTTAGTTTGTTGTCTTTATGTTGCAGCAGTAGCTGGATCTCTGTATCATTCTGACAATCTTGTATTGGGCTTTGTCTTTGTGTTGGGGATCCAAACGTGTAATTCAGATTTGGGGGTTCAAGTTTCAGCTGAGAATTTTGTTTCGTCAACTCCTGTGAGATGCAGGGGGGGTATCAGGCTCACGAGAATAGGATGAATGTGTGTACATAGGCAGGGACGTACCGACGGACACCCCAAAAACATAAAGACTCCGGCTAATTCAGGAGCGGAGGCATAAAAAAGAAAACCGTAACTCAAGCGCGAGGGCACACTGACCCCACACATACCATAAAGAACCCACATTAGAACAACAGAAAAATACACTTTGTTTGCTTTGGCAAGTTTGGCAGCAACTATTATTTCTTCACACACTTAGTGTGCTTGGGAAAATATGATTTCCTTTGTAGTCTCCTCTGAAAGTTTGAGCTCCTTTTGGAATAAAAGTTTTAACCTGCTCTTTCACAACTTCACCGACGACCTCGGTTTCGCTGTGATGATGACAATATTACTCATCGATCTGTACCGAAGATCCCAGATCCTAGTTTCTCTCAGACTTCCGAATCAGCCAAAATACTGTCAAATCTACACTTAAAAAAAATCCTTGTCTCCAATTTGCTTCTGGAAACGTAACACAAGCGAAGACAATTCTGAGTGACATTGAGTCCCACAGCTACCAAAGCTGAAGTAGCACTCTGTAGTTCTTCTGTATACCAAGTGTTTACCACTGGTATGCTGTATTCCAAGTGTTTACCACTGGTATACTGTATTCCAAGTGTTTACCACTGGTATACAGTATTCCAAGTGTTTACCACTGGTATACTGTATTCCAAGTGTTTACCACTGGTATACAGTATTCCAAGTGTTAACCTCTGGTATACAGTATTCCAAGTGTTAACCTCTGGTATACAGTAGAAAAGATTTTGCAGCTGCGCCCGCTAGACACAGAGAACATCAGTAACAACTGCAGGCGTTTTTCACACTATATACCTTACTCTGATAGGTAGCGAAAAGGTTGAAAATCTGCAAATTTTCCTCTCAACTCTGTATGTATGTTCTGAGGAACATGTTTTCAGCTTCATTTCTCACGTTATAAAGCCACTGCTCCACAAGAATCATGGGAAAGAAAATGTTACCATGAGCAGAGAGACACTGACTTGTGCACTGTGATCCTGGTCTTTGGATTCCAGGCTGTTTCCAGAGGATACAACACTCTGTTATTTTGACGTTTCAATTAATGAGCATTAGAGGTTTTGGTGGGTATATTTTTAAACATTGGACAGAGCCTGGCTAGCTGTTTCCCGGTGCTTCCATTCTTTATGCTAAGCTAAATGTTGAGGCTTGTTTCAACTGTCGTCGGACTGATAGATTACTGATTTTGCTTCTTCGCCGGAGTTCTTGTGCTTTCTCGCCTCGCAGGTTCCCAGGAATCGGGGTTATATTTGGACTGTCATCGTGCCACCTACTGAGGCCCTGCTGACACCCACTACTACTACTACCACTATCATTATTAGTCACATTACTATTATTATTGCCTGTACTATTACGCTTATTGACTTGCTTCTACCCTGGAGTCTTTGTGCTTTCTCGCTTCGCAGGCTTCTATAAATCGTGGCTGTACCTGGACCGTGGTCGTGCATTCTGCTACGGCCCTGCTGACACCGACTGCTACCACCATTATTATTACTAGTCACATTACTATTACTATTACCTGTACCATTAAGCATTTTAGCTTTACTTCCACCCTGAAGCCCTTTTTGCTTTCTCGCTCTGCAGGTTTCCATGAATCGTTGTGGTACCTGGACCGTAGTCGTGCCTCCTGCTGTGAGCCGACTGACACCCACTGCTACTTCGATTATTATTATTAATCACATTACTATCCCTATTTTCATAATTATAATTCTACTATAATAATTACTGCTGTTATTATAAGTAGTCTTATTATATGAATCATTTATGTCATATACATTGAATGTGTTGTATCTCTGTTATGCTGTTCATTCTGTACACATGACATCTATTGCATTCTGTCCATCCTGGGAGAAGGATCCCTCCTCTGTCGTTCTCCCATAGGTTTCTTCCTTTTTTCTCCCTGTTAAATGGGTTTTTTAGGGGAGTTTTTCCTGTGCCGATATGAGGGAAGGACAGAGGATGTTGCATGTGTACAGATTGTAAAACCCTCTGAGGCAAATTTGTAATTTGTGATTCTGGGCTATACAAAATAAACTGAATTGAATTGAATTGAATTGATAGCCAATTGGTTCCGAGATTGGTGTGAGACCAAATATACAATTTATGGGAAAACATTAAAAGAATATTCTGAATGCTTTCATACTTGACATGCATCAAATAAACTGATCTAATATTGTATGCGTGGGTCATCAGCTAGTTTGCGTAACTTTTTAAAAGTTTCTCATTTTCATCGAAAAACTAAATAATTTCATCTGATTCATTTTTGCTCTGCATTCCTACAAATGGGCATGCAGGTTGTGATACCTGTTCACATTAATAGTTGTAAAGCTCAGAAGTTCGCGTTTTTTTGTCAGGCCAGTTTTTGCAAACAAGATACAGAGTTTTAAACAAGATACATTCTCCAAATTGTTCAAAGCATAAATGTACCTACATCAGATTAAATGATGCAGTTGCTTGTTGTTGAGTCAAAAATAAACTTCTGACATAGTTACCCTTATAAAGAATCTGACCAACTCAGCCAACATTTATCAAGATATTACTTTAGTGGTCTTATCATCAGTCAGTATTTAAATGGGATCATCATGACGATTGAAGGCTTATATTAACTCAACAGCAACATATTCGGACAGTTATGGCAATAATAATAAACTCCAAGTGTGTTTTGTCTAAACTGCTTCTTGAGAGAATAAGACAACAAGCAAAAATGCTTTTTTTTGTTGACTGTCCGGAGAACACTCGCACACAACACACAGTTTTGACATATATACATTAATTGTTCTGCCCTGGTTAACTCACTTTGCAAACTAAAGAAAAAGATTTGTCTCAAAAAATGAATGTGACATCTCAAATTGGTTGAAGACAGGACCCACCCAGTAACCCCTCTGTGTTCATCCATTTAATCACCAGAGATAACACACCATGTTTAAACAGTAGGTTTGTCTGTGGAGTCCTCCCTGGAGAGGTTTACTTAGGCCAAGCAGTCTGGGCCCCTACCCATAATCCTCCTGCAGACACACCTGTATAGGAGAGTATAAAGAGCGTGGACTGAACTGAGTCAAACATCAAGCTTCAAGGAGTCTCTCCCCAGCAGCTCCACAGCCACCAGACCCTCCCTGAAGATGACTCCCTCTGTCAGCCTGCTGCTGCTGCTCCTGCTCGGCCTCTCTCAGGCCAATCCTCTCATGGAGGAAGGGAGTGGAACAGAGGACCAAGTGGATGAAGATGACACCGTCGACATCAGCACCAGGATTCTCACCTCCAACAACGCCACCGACGAGATCCTGTTGGAAGGAGACCTGTTGGCCCCCAGAACCAGAAATGCCATGAAGTGCTGGTCCCAGAACTGCCTGTGGAGGAAAGCCTCCAACGGCCTGGTAATGATTCCCTTCACCATGAGCAGGGAGTTCACCAGCTGGGAGAGGCAGAAGGTCGACTACGCCATGAAGTCCTTCCACAGCAGCACCTGCCTGCGCTTCGTGCCCCGTCAGAACGAGTACGACTACATCAGCGTCGAGAACAAAGCCGGATGCTTCTCGGCTCTGGGCAGAACCGGAGGCAGACAGGTGCTCTCTCTCAACAGGCAGGGCTGCCTCTACCACGGCATCATCCAGCACGAGATCAACCACGCTCTGGGCTTCAATCACGAACAGACCAGGAGCGACCGCGACTACTACGTCCGGATCAACTGGGACAACATCAAACCACAGAGTGCCTACAACTTCTACAAGCAGGACACCAACAACCTGAACACTCCCTACGACTACTCCTCCATCATGCACTATGGAAGAACAGCCTTCTCCATCCAGAACGGGAGAGACTCCATCACTCCCTTCCCCAACCCCAACGCCCAGATCGGCCAGAGGAAGGGCATGTCCTACTGGGACATCAAGAGGATCAACCTGCTTTATAGGTGCTAACAACAAAGCTTCCAAAGTTATTATTCAGCAAAACAATAGAAATGTGTTCCAGTTATATGTACATCAAAAACTACAAGAACCTGTGAGCATCAGCAGCTATAGATTTCAGATCCTGTGACGTATTCTGTCTCTCATGTCTCAAAAAACTGTAATAAAGTTAAAGCAAACTAAGTAAAGATAAAGTTGATTAACATTATTTGTCCATCTCCATTCCCTCTTTTGTTTCCTCCTTTGATTTTGCCATTTGTCCGTCTTCCTTTCCCTCCATACCTTTTGATTGACTATGACTTTGTAATGTCCCTGAGGCCACTGTATTGTGACAAATCAGCTTTCAAACACCTTAGTAAAAACCCTTGATAAATCATCAATAGTTGTTTTTCAGTATCTGTCTTGTGGTTTCTTACCAAGTTTGTCACATATGCTCTCGCTGTGCTGTGGTGTCAGGTGGTCAAAAGTCTCTCGACAGTACAGGACTATCGTGTTTTCAGACAGCGCTGTGATGCCTCCCAACGCCAACGCCACCTGTTTTTTCAGTGGAGATGCAAGGCTGCTCACGTAGACAGGCCACAACCGAGCAGTACCTGCAGTAATGAGGGTCGGAGAGGACCATCACCTGCTTCTGGCTCAAGCCTTCACCTAAATGAATAGACAGAAGGGGACATCATTAGGAGGCATGGGACGATCTACAGCCTTGCTAGCAGCCCTGTAAATACTCATAACACATTCAAGCTCAAATTAGATTTGTAGTTATAGGGCTTTAGTTTACCTCAAACCAGTAGGCCAATAATGTCTAGCTTATTTTGCTTGTTAACATGTTTACTTATAGCATCTTAACAGACTCAAATCTGGCATCTTAAATTGTAAAGACCTTTTTTCGCAGTATCACAGCAATGTAACCTGCTGCCTGCCTGCTGTTGCCTTGCATTTCTAGGCTCATCGTCTTTGAACATAAGGCCTGACCTAATACTATATTGTTGTTATATTTAGTCACATGGCCTCTTACATGGTTCTTGCATCTGTTTAGGTTTGTGGTGACTACATTTTCTCACATTTTGTGTTGCTTTCACATCAAATCCAGATAAGCCTGGAAGGGCACCCTAGAGGGCATTTTGTCCCATTTTCTCCACTTAAAGGGTACCCTAGATGGCACTTGGTTACATTTGTTTCCACATTAGAGGGCACATTTTCACACATTCTCCACTTGAAAGGACACCCTAGTCCACTAGGTTTTCTCCACTGAAAGGGCAACCTTGAGGTCAATGCAAAACTTTTTCTTTTCCATCTTAAGGGCACCCAGTTTTGCACTGCCTCTCATTTTCTTCATTGGAAGGGCTCCCTAGAAGGCAATTCATCACATTCTTTCCACTGGAGGGGAACCCGAGAGGACCCTGCAAAATGTTTTCTCCATTTTAAGGGCACCCATTAGTTTACTGCATTAGGTTTTAAACGTTGACAAGCTACAGCTCCTGAATATAAATACAGGCTACGATGCCAAAGAAACCAACAGGTAGTTGAGGCTATTAATTTATTATGTATGGCTCACTTAATGTAAAGTGATTTGTCTCTGTACTTTAATATTAGTAAGAAAAAGCTTTAATTCTGTAAAACAACGTCCATTCTCTTCATTAGCTAGAGACTCTCATGGCCATATTCACTGCAGCTTTAGTTTGTTGTCTTTATGTTGCAGCAGTAGCTGGATCTCTGTATCATTCTGACAATCTTGTATTGGGCTTTGTCTTTGTGTTGGGGATCCAAACGTGTAATTCAGATTTGGGGGTTCAAGTTTCAGCTGAGAATTTTGTTTCGTCAACTCCAGTGAGATGCGGGGGGGGTATCAGGCTCACGAGAATAGGATGAATGTGTGTACATAGGCAGGGACGTACCGACGGACACCCCAAAAACATAACGACTCCGGCCAGGGCTAATTCAGGAGCGGAGGCATAAAAAAGAAAACCGTAACTCAAGCGCGAGGGCACACTGACCCCACACATACCATAAAGAACCCACATTAGAACAACAGAAAAATACACTTTGTTTGCTTTGGCAAGTTTGGCAGCAACTATTATTTCTTCACACACTTAGTGTGCTTGGGAAAATATGATTTCCTTTGTAGTCTCCTCTGAAAGTTTGAGCTCCTTTTGGAATAAAAGTTTTAACCTGCTCTTTCACAACTTCACCGACGACCTCGGTTTCGCTGTGATGATGACAATATTACTCATCGATCTGTACCGAAGATCCCAGATCCTAGTTTCTCTCAGACTTCCGAATCAGCCAAAATACTGTCAAATCTACACTTAAAAAAAATCCTTGTCTCTAACATCTTCTGCACTCTTATTTTGGGATGCCAATTTGCTTCTGGAAACGTAACACAAGCGAAGACAATTCTGAGTGACATTGAGTCCCACAGCTACCAAAGCTGAAGTAGCACTCTGTAGTTCTTCTGTATACCAAGTGTTTACCACTGGTATGCTGTATTCCAAGTGTTTACCACTGGTATACTGTATTCCAAGTGTTTACCACTGGTATACAGTATTCCAAGTGTTTACCACTGGTATACTGTATTCCAAGTGTTTACCACTGGTATACAGTATTCCAAGTGTTAACCTCTGGTATACAGTATTCCAAGTGTTAACCTCTGGTATACAGTAGAAAAGATTTTGCAGCTGCGCCCGCTAGACACAGAGAACATCAGTAACAACTGCAGGCGTTTTTCACACTATATACCTTACTCTGATAGGTAGCGAAAAGGTTGAAAATCTGCAAATTTTCCTCTCAACTCTGTATGTATGTTCTGAGGAACATGTTTTCAGCTTCATTTCTCACGTTATAAAGCCACTGCTCCACAAGAATCATGGGAAAGAAAATGTTACCATGAGCAGAGAGACACTGACTTGTGCACTGTGATCCTGGTCTTTGGATTCCAGGCTGTTTCCAGAGGATACAACACTCTGTTATTTTGACGTTTCAATTAATGAGCATTAGAGGTTTTGGTGGGTATATTTTTAAACATTGGACAGAGCCTGGCTAGCTGTTTCCCGGTGCTTCCATTCTTTATGCTAAGCTAAATGTTGAGGCTTGTTTCAACTGTCGTCGGACTGATAGATTACTGATTTTGCTTCTTCGCCGGAGTTCTTGTGCTTTCTCGCCTCGCAGGTTCCCAGGAATCGGGGTTATATTTGGACTGTCATCGTGCCACCTACTGAGGCCCTGCTGACACCCACTACTACTACTACCACTATCATTATTAGTCACATTACTATTATTATTGCCTGTACTATTACGCTTATTGACTTGCTTCTACCCTGGAGTCTTTGTGCTTTCTCGCTTCGCAGGCTTCTATAAATCGTGGCTGTACCTGGACCGTGGTCGTGCATTCTGCTACGGCCCTGCTGACACCGACTGCTACCACCATTATTATTACTAGTCACATTACTATTACTATTACCTGTACCATTAAGCATTTTAGCTTTACTTCCACCCTGAAGCCCTTTTTGCTTTCTCGCTCTGCAGGTTTCCATGAATCGTTGTGGTACCTGGACCGTAGTCGTGCCTCCTGCTGTGAGCCGACTGACACCCACTGCTACTTCGATTATTATTATTAATCACATTACTATCCCTATTTTCATAATTATAATTCTACTATAATAATTACTGCTGTTATTATAAGTAGTCTTATTATATGAATCATTTATGTCATATACATTGAATGTGTTGTATCTCTGTTATGCTGTTCATTCTGTACACATGACATCTATTGCATTCTGTCCATCCTGGGAGAAGGATCCCTCCTCTGTCGTTCTCCCATAGGTTTCTTCCTTTTTTCTCCCTGTTAAATGGGTTTTTTAGGGGAGTTTTTCCTGTGCCGATATGAGGGAAGGACAGAGGATGTTGCATGTGTACAGATTGTAAAACCCTCTGAGGCAAATTTGTAATTTGTGATTCTGGGCTATACAAAATAAACTGAATTGAATTGAATTGAATTGATAGCCAATTGGTTCCGAGATTGGTGTGAGACCAAATATACAATTTATGGGAAAACATTAAAAGAATATTCTGAATGCTTTCATACTTGACATGCATCAAATAAACTGATCTAATATTGTATGCGTGGGTCATCAGCTAGTTTGCGTAACTTTTTAAAAGTTTCTCATTTTCATCGAAAAACTAAATAATTTCATCTGATTCATTTTTGCTCTGCATTCCTACAAATGGGCATGCAGGTTGTGATACCTGTTCACATTAATAGTTGTAAAGCTCAGAAGTTCGCGTTTTTTTGTCAGGCCAGTTTTTGCAAACAAGATACAGAGTTTTAAACAAGATACATTCTCCAAATTGTTCAAAGCATAAATGTACCTACATCAGATTAAATGATGCAGTTGCTTGTTGTTGAGTCAAAAATAAACTTCTGACATAGTTACCCTTATAAAGAATCTGACCAACTCAGCCAACATTTATCAAGATATTACTTTAGTGGTCTTATCATCAGTCAGTATTTAAATGGGATCATCATGACGATTGAAGGCTTATATTAACTCAACAGCAACATATTCGGACAGTTATGGCAATAATAATAAACTCCAAGTGTGTTTTGTCTAAACTGCTTCTTGAGAGAATAAGACAACAAGCAAAAATGCTTTTTTTTGTTGACTGTCCGGAGAACACTCGCACACAACACACAGTTTTGACATATATACATTAATTGTTCTGCCCTGGTTAACTCACTTTGCAAACTAAAGAAAAAGATTTGTCTCAAAAAATGAATGTGACATCTCAAATTGGTTGAAGACAGGACCCACCCAGTAACCCCTCTGTGTTCATCCATTTAATCACCAGAGATAACACACCATGTTTAAACAGTAGGTTTGTCTGTGGAGTCCTCCCTGGAGAGGTTTACTTAGGCCAAGCAGTCTGGGCCCCTACCCATAATCCTCCTGCAGACACACCTGTATAGGAGAGTATAAAGAGCGTGGACTGAACTGAGTCAAACATCAAGCTTCAAGGAGTCTCTCCCCAGCAGCTCCACAGCCACCAGACCCTCCCTGAAGATGACTCCCTCTGTCAGCCTGCTGCTGCTGCTCCTGCTCGGCCTCTCTCAGGCCAATCCTCTCATGGAGGAAGGGAGTGGAACAGAGGACCAAGTGGATGAAGATGACACCGTCGACATCAGCACCAGGATTCTCACCTCCAACAACGCCACCGACGAGATCCTGTTGGAAGGAGACCTGTTGGCCCCCAGAACCAGAAATGCCATGAAGTGCTGGTCCCAGAACTGCCTGTGGAGGAAAGCCTCCAACGGCCTGGTAATGATTCCCTTCACCATGAGCAGGGAGTTCACCAGCTGGGAGAGGCAGAAGGTCGACTACGCCATGAAGTCCTTCCACAGCAGCACCTGCCTGCGCTTCGTGCCCCGTCAGAACGAGTACGACTACATCAGCGTCGAGAACAAAGCCGGATGCTTCTCGGCTCTGGGCAGAACCGGAGGCAGACAGGTGCTCTCTCTCAACAGGCAGGGCTGCCTCTACCACGGCATCATCCAGCACGAGATCAACCACGCTCTGGGCTTCAATCACGAACAGACCAGGAGCGACCGCGACTACTACGTCCGGATCAACTGGGACAACATCAAACCACAGAGTGCCTACAACTTCTACAAGCAGGACACCAACAACCTGAACACTCCCTACGACTACTCCTCCATCATGCACTATGGAAGAACAGCCTTCTCCATCCAGAACGGGAGAGACTCCATCACTCCCTTCCCCAACCCCAACGCCCAGATCGGCCAGAGGAAGGGCATGTCCTACTGGGACATCAAGAGGATCAACCTGCTTTATAGGTGCTAACAACAAAGCTTCCAAAGTTATTATTCAGCAAAACAATAGAAATGTGTTCCAGTTATATGTACATCAAAAACTACAAGAACCTGTGAGCATCAGCAGCTATAGATTTCAGATCCTGTGACGTATTCTGTCTCTCATGTCTCAAAAAACTGTAATAAAGTTAAAGCAAACTAAGTAAAGATAAAGTTGATTAACATTATTTGTCCATCTCCATTCCCTCTTTTGTTTCCTCCTTTGATTTTGCCATTTGTCCGTCTTCCTTTCCCTCCATACCTTTTGATTGACTATGACTTTGTAATGTCCCTGAGGCCACTGTATTGTGACAAATCAGCTTTCAAACACCTTAGTAAAAACCCTTGATAAATCATCAATAGTTGTTTTTCAGTATCTGTCTTGTGGTTTCTTACCAAGTTTGTCACATATGCTCTCGCTGTGCTGTGGTGTCAGGTGGTCAAAAGTCTCTCGACAGTACAGGACTATCGTGTTTTCAGACAGCGCTGTGATGCCTCCCAACGCCAACGCCACCTGTTTTTTCAGTGGAGATGCAAGGCTGCTCACGTAGACAGGCCACAACCGAGCAGTACCTGCAGTAATGAGGGTCGGAGAGGACCATCACCTGCTTCTGGCTCAAGCCTTCACCTAAATGAATAGACAGAAGGGGACATCATTAGGAGGCATGGGACGATCTACAGCCTTGCTAGCAGCCCTGTAAATACTCATAACACATTCAAGCTCAAATTAGATTTGTAGTTATAGGGCTTTAGTTTACCTCAAACCAGTAGGCCAATAATGTCTAGCTTATTTTGCTTGTTAACATGTTTACTTATAGCATCTTAACAGACTCAAATCTGGCATCTTAAATTGTAAAGACCTTTTTTCGCAGTATCACAGCAATGTAACCTGCTGCCTGCCTGCTGTTGCCTTGCATTTCTAGGCTCATCGTCTTTGAACATAAGGCCTGACCTAATACTATATTGTTGTTATATTTAGTCACATGGCCTCTTACATGGTTCTTGCATCTGTTTAGGTTTGTGGTGACTACATTTTCTCACATTTTGTGTTGCTTTCACATCAAATCCAGATAAGCCTGGAAGGGCACCCTAGAGGGCATTTTGTCCCATTTTCTCCACTTAAAGGGTACCCTAGATGGCACTTGGTTACATTTGTTTCCACATTAGAGGGCACATTTTCACACATTCTCCACTTGAAAGGACACCCTAGTCCACTAGGTTTTCTCCACTGAAAGGGCAACCTTGAGGTCAATGCAAAACTTTTTCTTTTCCATCTTAAGGGCACCCAGTTTTGCACTGCCTCTCATTTTCTTCATTGGAAGGGCTCCCTAGAAGGCAATTCATCACATTCTTTCCACTGGAGGGGAACCCGAGAGGACCCTGCAAAATGTTTTCTCCATTTTAAGGGCACCCATTAGTTTACTGCATTAGGTTTTAAACGTTGACAAGCTACAGCTCCTGAATATAAATACAGGCTACGATGCCAAAGAAACCAACAGGTAGTTGAGGCTATTAATTTATTATGTATGGCTCACTTAATGTAAAGTGATTTGTCTCTGTACTTTAATATTAGTAAGAAAAAGCTTTAATTCTGTAAAACAACGTCCATTCTCTTCATTAGCTAGAGACTCTCATGGCCATATTCACTGCAGCTTTAGTTTGTTGTCTTTATGTTGCAGCAGTAGCTGGATCTCTGTATCATTCTGACAATCTTGTATTGGGCTTTGTCTTTGTGTTGGGGATCCAAACGTAATTCAGATTTGGGGGTTCAAGTTTCAGCTGAGAATTTTGTTTCGTCAACTCCTGTGAGATGCAGGGGGGGGGGGGGGGGTATCAGGCTCACGAGAATAGGATGAATGTGTGTACATAGGCAGGGACGTACCGACGGACACCCCAAAAACATAACGACTCCGGCCAGGGCTAATTCAGGAGCGGAGGCATAAAAAAGAAAACCGTAACTCAAGCGCGAGGGCACACTGACCCCACACATACCATAAAGAACCCACATTAGAACAACAGAAAAATACACTTTGTTTGCTTTGGCAAGTTTGGCAGCAACTATTATTTCTTCACACACTTAGTGTGCTTGGGAAAATATGATTTCCTTTGTAGTCTCCTCTGAAAGTTTGAGCTCCTTTTGGAATAAAAGTTTTAACCTGCTCTTTCACAACTTCACCGACGACCTCGGTTTCGCTGTGATGATGACAATATTACTCATCGATCTGTACCGAAGATCCCAGATCCTAGTTTCTCTCAGACTTCCGAATCAGCCAAAATACTGTCAAATCTACACTTAAAAAAAATCCTTGTCTCTAACATCTTCTGCATTTATTTTGGGATGCCAATTTGCTTCTGGAAACGTAACACAAGCGAAGACAATTCTGAGTGACATTGAGTCCCACAGCTACCAAAGCTGAAGTAGCACTCTGTAGTTCTTCTGTATACCAAGTGTTTACCACTGGTATGCTGTATTCCAAGTGTTTACCACTGGTATACTGTATTCCAAGTGTTTACCACTGGTATACTGTATTCCAAGTGTTTACCACTGGTATACTGTATTCCAAGTGTTTACCACTGGTATACAGTATTCCAAGTGTTAACCTCTGGTATACAGTATTCCAAGTGTTAACCTCTGGTATACAGTAGAAAAGATTTTGCAGCTGCGCCCGCTAGACACAGAGAACATCAGTAACAACTGCAGGCGTTTTTCACACTATATACCTTACTCTGATAGGTAGCGAAAAGGTTGAAAATCTGCAAATTTTCCTCTCAACTCTGTATGTATGTTCTGAGGAACATGTTTTCAGCTTCATTTCTCACGTTATAAAGCCACTGCTCCACAAGAATCATGGGAAAGAAAATGTTACCATGAGCAGAGAGACACTGACTTGTGCACTGTGATCCTGGTCTTTGGATTCCAGGCTGTTTCCAGAGGATACAACACTCTGTTATTTTGACGTTTCAATTAATGAGCATTAGAGGTTTTGGTGGGTATATTTTTAAACATTGGACAGAGCCTGGCTAGCTGTTTCCCGGTGCTTCCATTCTTTATGCTAAGCTAAATGTTGAGGCTTGTTTCAACTGTCGTCGGACTGATAGATTACTGATTTTGCTTCTTCGCCGGAGTTCTTGTGCTTTCTCGCCTCGCAGGTTCCCAGGAATCGGGGTTATATTTGGACTGTCATCGTGCCACCTACTGAGGCCCTGCTGACACCCACTACTACTACTACCACTATCATTATTAGTCACATTACTATTATTATTGCCTGTACTATTACGCTTATTGACTTGCTTCTACCCTGGAGTCTTTGTGCTTTCTCGCTTCGCAGGCTTCTATAAATCGTGGCTGTACCTGGACCGTGGTCGTGCATTCTGCTACGGCCCTGCTGACACCGACTGCTACCACCATTATTATTACTAGTCACATTACTATTACTATTACCTGTACCATTAAGCATTTTAGCTTTACTTCCACCCTGAAGCCCTTTTTGCTTTCTCGCTCTGCAGGTTTCCATGAATCGTTGTGGTACCTGGACCGTAGTCGTGCCTCCTGCTGTGAGCCGACTGACACCCACTGCTACTTCGATTATTATTATTAATCACATTACTATCCCTATTTTCATAATTATAATTCTACTATAATAATTACTGCTGTTATTATAAGTAGTCTTATTATATGAATCATTTATGTCATATACATTGAATGTGTTGTATCTCTGTTATGCTGTTCATTCTGTACACATGACATCTATTGCATTCTGTCCATCCTGGGAGAAGGATCCCTCCTCTGTCGTTCTCCCATAGGTTTCTTCCTTTTTTCTCCCTGTTAAATGGGTTTTTTAGGGGAGTTTTTCCTGTGCCGATATGAGGGAAGGACAGAGGATGTTGCATGTGTACAGATTGTAAAACCCTCTGAGGCAAATTTGTAATTTGTGATTCTGGGCTATACAAAATAAACTGAATTGAATTGAATTGAATTGATAGCCAATTGGTTCCGAGATTGGTGTGAGACCAAATATACAATTTATGGGAAAACATTAAAAGAATATTCTGAATGCTTTCATACTTGACATGCATCAAATAAACTGATCTAATATTGTATGCGTGGGTCATCAGCTAGTTTGCGTAACTTTTTAAAAGTTTCTCATTTTCATCGAAAAACTAAATAATTTCATCTGATTCATTTTTGCTCTGCATTCCTACAAATGGGCATGCAGGTTGTGATACCTGTTCACATTAATAGTTGTAAAGCTCAGAAGTTCGCGTTTTTTTGTCAGGCCAGTTTTTGCAAACAAGATACAGAGTTTTAAACAAGATACATTCTCCAAATTGTTCAAAGCATAAATGTACCTACATCAGATTAAATGATGCAGTTGCTTGTTGTTGAGTCAAAAATAAACTTCTGACATAGTTACCCTTATAAAGAATCTGACCAACTCAGCCAACATTTATCAAGATATTACTTTAGTGGTCTTATCATCAGTCAGTATTTAAATGGGATCATCATGACGATTGAAGGCTTATATTAACTCAACAGCAACATATTCGGACAGTTATGGCAATAATAATAAACTCCAAGTGTGTTTTGTCTAAACTGCTTCTTGAGAGAATAAGACAACAAGCAAAAATGCTTTTTTTTGTTGACTGTCCGGAGAACACTCGCACACAACACACAGTTTTGACATATATACATTAATTGTTCTGCCCTGGTTAACTCACTTTGCAAACTAAAGAAAAAGATTTGTCTCAAAAATGAATGTGACATCTCAAATTGGTTGAAGACAGGACCCACCCAGTAACCCCTCTGTGTTCATCCATTTAATCACCAGAGATAACACACCATGTTTAAACAGTAGGTTTGTCTGTGGAGTCCTCCCTGGAGAGGTTTACTTAGGCCAAGCAGTCTGGGCCCCTACCCATAATCCTCCTGCAGACACACCTGTATAGGAGAGTATAAAGAGCGTGGACTGAACTGAGTCAAACATCAAGCTTCAAGGAGTCTCTCCCCAGCAGCTCCACAGCCACCAGACCCTCCCTGAAGATGACTCCCTCTGTCAGCCTGCTGCTGCTGCTCCTGCTCGGCCTCTCTCAGGCCAATCCTCTCATGGAGGAAGGGAGTGGAACAGAGGACCAAGTGGATGAAGATGACACCGTCGACATCAGCACCAGGATTCTCACCTCCAACAACGCCACCGACGAGATCCTGTTGGAAGGAGACCTGTTGGCCCCCAGAACCAGAAATGCCATGAAGTGCTGGTCCCAGAACTGCCTGTGGAGGAAAGCCTCCAACGGCCTGGTAATGATTCCCTTCACCATGAGCAGGGAGTTCACCAGCTGGGAGAGGCAGAAGGTCGACTACGCCATGAAGTCCTTCCACAGCAGCACCTGCCTGCGCTTCGTGCCCCGTCAGAACGAGTACGACTACATCAGCGTCGAGAACAAAGCCGGATGCTTCTCGGCTCTGGGCAGAACCGGAGGCAGACAGGTGCTCTCTCTCAACAGGCAGGGCTGCCTCTACCACGGCATCATCCAGCACGAGATCAACCACGCTCTGGGCTTCAATCACGAACAGACCAGGAGCGACCGCGACTACTACGTCCGGATCAACTGGGACAACATCAAACCACAGAGTGCCTACAACTTCTACAAGCAGGACACCAACAACCTGAACACTCCCTACGACTACTCCTCCATCATGCACTATGGAAGAACAGCCTTCTCCATCCAGAACGGGAGAGACTCCATCACTCCCTTCCCCAACCCCAACGCCCAGATCGGCCAGAGGAAGGGCATGTCCTACTGGGACATCAAGAGGATCAACCTGCTTTATAGGTGCTAACAACAAAGCTTCCAAAGTTATTATTCAGCAAAACAATAGAAATGTGTTCCAGTTATATGTACATCAAAAACTACAAGAACCTGCGAGCATCAGCAGCTATAGATTTCAGATCCTGTGACGTATTCTGTCTCTCATGTCTCAAAAAACTGTAATAAAGTTAAAGCAAACTAAGTAAAGATAAAGTTGATTAACATTATTTGTCCATCTCCATTCCCTCTTTTGTTTCCTCCTTTGATTTTGCCATTTGTCCGTCTTCCTTTCCCTCCATACCTTTTGATTGACTATGACTTTGTAATGTCCCTGAGGCCACTGTATTGTGACAAATCAGCTTTCAAACACCTTAGTAAAAACCCTTGATAAATCATCAATAGTTGTTTTTCAGTATCTGTCTTGTGGTTTCTTACCAAGTTTGTACATATGCTCTCGCTGTGCTGTGGTGTCAGGTGGTCAAAAGTCTCTCGACAGTACAGGACTATCGTGTTTTCAGACAGCGCTGTGATGCCTCCCAACGCCAACGCCACCTGTTTTTTCAGTGGAGATGCAAGGCTGCTCACGTAGACAGGCCACAACCGAGCAGTACCTGCAGTAATGAGGGTCGGAGAGGACCATCACCTGCTTCTGGCTCAAGCCTTCACCTAAATGAATAGACAGAAGGGGACATCATTAGGAGGCATGGGACGATCTACAGCCTTGCTAGCAGCCCTGTAAATACTCATAACACATTCAAGCTCAAATTAGATTTGTAGTTATAGGGCTTTAGTTTACCTCAAACCAGTAGGCCAATAATGTCTAGCTTATTTTGCTTGTTAACATGTTTACTTATAGCATCTTAACAGACTCAAATCTGGCATCTTAAATTGTAAAGACCTTTTTTCGCAGTATCACAGCAATGTAACCTGCTGCCTGCCTGCTGTTGCCTTGCATTTCTAGGCTCATCGTCTTTGAACATAAGGCCTGACCTAATACTATATTGTTGTTATATTTAGTCACATGGCCTCTTACATGGTTCTTGCATCTGTTTAGGTTTGTGGTGACTACATTTTCTCACATTTTGTGTTGCTTTCACATCAAATCCAGATAAGCCTGGAAGGGCACCCTAGAGGGCATTTTGTCCCATTTTCTCCACTTAAAGGGTACCCTAGATGGCACTTGGTTACATTTGTTTCCACATTAGAGGGCACATTTTCACACATTCTCCACTTGAAAGGACACCCTAGTCCACTAGGTTTTCTCCACTGAAAGGGCAACCTTGAGGTCAATGCAAAACTTTTTCTTTTCCATCTTAAGGGCACCCAGTTTTGCACTGCCTCTCATTTTCTTCATTGGAAGGGCTCCCTAGAAGGCAATTCATCACATTCTTTCCACTGGAGGGGAACCCGAGAGGACCCTGCAAAATGTTTTCTCCATTTTAAGGGCACCCATTAGTTTACTGCATTAGGTTTTAAACGTTGACAAGCTACAGCTCCTGAATATAAATACAGGCTACGATGCCAAAGAAACCAACAGGTAGTTGAGGCTATTAATTTATTATGTATGGCTCACTTAATGTAAAGTGATTTGTCTCTGTACTTTAATATTAGTAAGAAAAAGCTTTAATTCTGTAAAACAACGTCCATTCTCTTCATTAGCTAGAGACTCTCATGGCCATATTCACTGCAGCTTTAGTTTGTTGTCTTTATGTTGCAGCAGTAGCTGGATCTCTGTATCATTCTGACAATCTTGTATTGGGCTTTGTCTTTGTGTTGGGGATCCAAACGTGTAATTCAGATTTGGGGGTTCAAGTTTCAGCTGAGAATTTTGTTTCGTCAACTCCTGTGAGATGCAGGGGGGGGGGGGTATCAGGCTCACGAGAATAGGATGAATGTGTGTACATAGGCAGGGACGTACCGACGGACACCCCAAAAACATAACGACTCGCCAGGGCTAATTCAGGAGCGGAGGCATAAAAAAGAAAACCGTAACTCAAGCGCGAGGGCACACTGACCCCACACATACCATAAAGAACCCACATTAGAACAACAGAAAAATACACTTTGTTTGCTTTGGCAAGTTTGGCAGCAACTATTATTTCTTCACACACTTAGTGTGCTTGGGAAAATATGATTTCCTTTGTAGTCTCCTCTGAAAGTTTGAGCTCCTTTTGGAATAAAAGTTTTAACCTGCTCTTTCACAACTTCACCGACGACCTCGGTTTCGCTGTGATGATGACAATATTACTCATCGATCTGTACCGAAGATCCCAGATCCTAGTTTCTCTCAGACTTCCGAATCAGCCAAAATACTGTCAAATCTACACTTAAAAAAAATCCTTGTCTCTAACATCTTCTGCACTCTTATTTTGGGATGCCAATTTGCTTCTGGAAACGTAACACAAGCGAAGACAATTCTGAGTGACATTGAGTCCCACAGCTACCAAAGCTGAAGTAGCACTCTGTAGTTCTGCCAAGTGTTTACTGCACTGGTATGCTGTATTCAAGTGTTTACCACTGGTATGCTGTATTCCAAGTGTTTACCACTGGTATACTGTATTCCAAGTGTTTACCACTGGTATACTGTATTCCAAGTGTTTACCACTGGTATACAGTATTCCAAGTGTTAACCTCTGGTATACAGTATTCCAAGTGTTAACCTCTGGTATACAGTAGAAAAGATTTTGCAGCTGCGCCCGCTAGACACAGAGAACATCAGTAACAACTGCAGGCGTTTTTCACACTATATACCTTACTCTGATAGGTAGCGAAAAGGTTGAAAATCTGCAAATTTTCCTCTCAACTCTGTATGTATGTTCTGAGGAACATGTTTTCAGCTTCATTTCTCACGTTATAAAGCCACTGCTCCACAAGAATCATGGGAAAGAAAATGTTACCATGAGCAGAGAGACACTGACTTGTGCACTGTGATCCTGGTCTTTGGATTCCAGGCTGTTTCCAGAGGATACAACACTCTGTTATTTTGACGTTTCAATTAATGAGCATTAGAGGTTTTGGTGGGTATATTTTTAAACATTGGACAGAGCCTGGCTAGCTGTTTCCCGGTGCTTCCATTCTTTATGCTAAGCTAAATGTTGAGGCTTGTTTCAACTGTCGTCGGACTGATAGATTACTGATTTTGCTTCTTCGCCGGAGTTCTTGTGCTTTCTCGCCTCGCAGGTTCCCAGGAATCGGGGTTATATTTGGACTGTCATCGTGCCACCTACTGAGGCCCTGCTGACACCCACTACTACTACTACCACTATCATTATTAGTCACATTACTATTATTATTGCCTGTACTATTACGCTTATTGACTTGCTTCTACCCTGGAGTCTTTGTGCTTTCTCGCTTCGCAGGCTTCTATAAATCGTGGCTGTACCTGGACCGTGGTCGTGCATTCTGCTACGGCCCTGCTGACACCGACTGCTACCACCATTATTATTACTAGTCACATTACTATTACTATTACCTGTACCATTAAGCATTTTAGCTTTACTTCCACCCTGAAGCCCTTTTTGCTTTCTCGCTCTGCAGGTTTCCATGAATCGTTGTGGTACCTGGACCGTAGTCGTGCCTCCTGCTGTGAGCCGACTGACACCCACTGCTACTTCGATTATTATTATTAATCACATTACTATCCCTATTTTCATAATTATAATTCTACTATAATAATTACTGCTGTTATTATAAGTAGTCTTATTATATGAATCATTTATGTCATATACATTGAATGTGTTGTATCTCTGTTATGCTGTTCATTCTGTACACATGACATCTATTGCATTCTGTCCATCCTGGGAGAAGGATCCCTCCTCTGTCGTTCTCCCATAGGTTTCTTCCTTTTTTCTCCCTGTTAAATGGGTTTTTTAGGGGAGTTTTTCCTGTGCCGATATGAGGGAAGGACAGAGGATGTTGCATGTGTACAGATTGTAAAACCCTCTGAGGCAAATTTGTAATTTGTGATTCTGGGCTATACAAAATAAACTGAATTGAATTGAATTGAATTGATAGCCAATTGGTTCCGAGATTGGTGTGAGACCAAATATACAATTTATGGGAAAACATTAAAAGAATATTCTGAATGCTTTCATACTTGACATGCATCAAATAAACTGATCTAATATTGTATGCGTGGGTCATCAGCTAGTTTGCGTAACTTTTTAAAAGTTTCTCATTTTCATCGAAAAACTAAATAATTTCATCTGATTCATTTTTGCTCTGCATTCCTACAAATGGGCATGCAGGTTGTGATACCTGTTCACATTAATAGTTGTAAAGCTCAGAAGTTCGCGTTTTTTTGTCAGGCCAGTTTTTGCAAACAAGATACAGAGTTTTAAACAAGATACATTCTCCAAATTGTTCAAAGCATAAATGTACCTACATCAGATTAAATGATGCAGTTGCTTGTTGTTGAGTCAAAAATAAACTTCTGACATAGTTACCCTTATAAAGAATCTGACCAACTCAGCCAACATTTATCAAGATATTACTTTAGTGGTCTTATCATCAGTCAGTATTTAAATGGGATCATCATGACGATTGAAGGCTTATATTAACTCAACAGCAACATATTCGGACAGTTATGGCAATAATAATAAACTCCAAGTGTGTTTTGTCTAAACTGCTTCTTGAGAGAATAAGACAACAAGCAAAAATGCTTTTTTTTGTTGACTGTCCGGAGAACACTCGCACACAACACACAGTTTTGACATATATACATTAATTGTTCTGCCCTGGTTAACTCACTTTGCAAACTAAAGAAAAAGATTTGTCTCAAAAAATGAATGTGACATCTCAAATTGGTTGAAGACAGGACCCACCCAGTAACCCCTCTGTGTTTATCCATTTAATCACCAGAGATAACACACCATGTTTAAACAGTAGGTTTGTCTGTGGAGTCCTCCCTGGAGAGGTTTACTTAGGCCAAGCAGTCTGGGCCCCTACCCATAATCCTCCTGCAGACACACCTGTATAGGAGAGTATAAAGAGCGTGGACTGAACTGAGTCAAACATCAAGCTTCAAGGAGTCTCTCCCCAGCAGCTCCACAGCCACCAGACCCTCCCTGAAGATGACTCCCTCTGTCAGCCTGCTGCTGCTGCTCCTGCTCGGCCTCTCTCAGGCCAATCCTCTCATGGAGGAAGGGAGTGGAACAGAGGACCAAGTGGATGAAGATGACACCGTCGACATCAGCACCAGGATTCTCACCTCCAACAACGCCACCGACGAGATCCTGTTGGAAGGAGACCTGTTGGCCCCCAGAACCAGAAATGCCATGAAGTGCTGGTCCCAGAACTGCCTGTGGAGGAAAGCCTCCAACGGCCTGGTAATGATTCCCTTCACCATGAGCAGGGAGTTCACCAGCTGGGAGAGGCAGAAGGTCGACTACGCCATGAAGTCCTTCCACAGCAGCACCTGCCTGCGCTTCGTGCCCCGTCAGAACGAGTACGACTACATCAGCGTCGAGAACAAAGCCGGATGCTTCTCGGCTCTGGGCAGAACCGGAGGCAGACAGGTGCTCTCTCTCAACAGGCAGGGCTGCCTCTACCACGGCATCATCCAGCACGAGATCAACCACGCTCTGGGCTTCAATCACGAACAGACCAGGAGCGACCGCGACTACTACGTCCGGATCAACTGGGACAACATCAAACCACAGAGTGCCTACAACTTCTACAAGCAGGACACCAACAACCTGAACACTCCCTACGACTACTCCTCCATCATGCACTATGGAAGAACAGCCTTCTCCATCCAGAACGGGAGAGACTCCATCACTCCCTTCCCCAACCCCAACGCCCAGATCGGCCAGAGGAAGGGCATGTCCTACTGGGACATCAAGAGGATCAACCTGCTTTATAGGTGCTAACAACAAAGCTTCCAAAGTTATTATTCAGCAAAACAATAGAAATGTGTTCCAGTTATATGTACATCAAAAACTACAAGAACCTGTGAGCATCAGCAGCTATAGATTTCAGATCCTGTGACGTATTCTGTCTCTCATGTCTCAAAAAACTGTAATAAAGTTAAAGCAAACTAAGTAAAGATAAAGTTGATTAACATTATTTGTCCATCTCCATTCCCTCTTTTGTTTCCTCCTTTGATTTTGCCATTTGTCCGTCTTCCTTTCCCTCCATACCTTTTGATTGACTATGACTTTGTAATGTCCCTGAGGCCACTGTATTGTGACAAATCAGCTTTCAAACACCTTAGTAAAAACCCTTGATAAATCATCAATAGTTGTTTTTCAGTATCTGTCTTGTGGTTTCTTACCAAGTTTGTCACATATGCTCTCGCTGTGCTGTGGTGTCAGGTGGTCAAAAGTCTCTCGACAGTACAGGACTATCGTGTTTTCAGACAGCGCTGTGATGCCTCCCAACGCCAACGCCACCTGTTTTTTCAGTGGAGATGCAAGGCTGCTCACGTAGACAGGCCACAACCGAGCAGTACCTGCAGTAATGAGGGTCGGAGAGGACCATCACCTGCTTCTGGCTCAAGCCTTCACCTAAATGAATAGACAGAAGGGGACATCATTAGGAGGCATGGGACGATCTACAGCCTTGCTAGCAGCCCTGTAAATACTCATAACACATTCAAGCTCAAATTAGATTTGTAGTTATAGGGCTTTAGTTTACCTCAAACCAGTAGGCCAATAATGTCTAGCTTATTTTGCTTGTTAACATGTTTACTTATAGCATCTTAACAGACTCAAATCTGGCATCTTAAATTGTAAAGACCTTTTTTTCGCAGTATCACAGCAATGTAACCTGCTGCCTGCCTGCTGTTGCCTTGCATTTCTAGGCTCATCGTCTTTGAACATAAGGCCTGACCTAATACTATATTGTTGTTATATTTAGTCACATGGCCTCTTACATGGTTCTTGCATCTGTTTAGGTTTGTGGTGACTACATTTTCTCACATTTTGTGTTGCTTTCACATCAAATCCAGATAAGCCTGGAAGGGCACCCTAGAGGGCATTTTGTCCCATTTTCTCCACTTAAAGGGTACCCTAGATGGCACTTGGTTACATTTGTTTCCACATTAGAGGGCACATTTTCACACATTCTCCACTTGAAAGGACACCCTAGTCCACTAGGTTTTCTCCACTGAAAGGGCAACCTTGAGGTCAATGCAAAACTTTTTCTTTTCCATCTTAAGGGCACCCAGTTTTGCACTGCCTCTCATTTTCTTCATTGGAAGGGCTCCCTAGAAGGCAATTCATCACATTCTTTCCACTGGAGGGGAACCCGAGAGGACCCTGCAAAATGTTTTCTCCATTTTAAGGGCACCCATTAGTTTACTGCATTAGGTTTTAAACGTTGACAAGCTACAGCTCCTGAATATAAATACAGGCTACGATGCCAAAGAAACCAACAGGTAGTTGAGGCTATTAATTTATTATGTATGGCTCACTTAATGTAAAGTGATTTGTCTCTGTACTTTAATATTAGTAAGAAAAAGCTTTAATTCTGTAAAACAACGTCCATTCTCTTCATTAGCTAGAGACTCTCATGGCCATATTCACTGCAGCTTTAGTTTGTTGTCTTTATGTTGCAGCAGTAGCTGGATCTCTGTATCATTCTGACAATCTTGTATTGGGCTTTGTCTTTGTGTTGGGGATCCAAACGTGTAATTCAGATTTGGGGGTTCAAGTTTCAGCTGAGAATTTTGTTTCGTCAACTCCTGTGAGATGCGGGGGGGTATCAGGCTCACGAGAATAGGATGAATGTGTGTACATAGGCAGGGACGTACCGACGGACACCCCAAAAACATAACGACTCCGGCCAGGGCTAATTCAGGAGCGGAGGCATAAAAAAGAAAACCGTAACTCAAGCGCGAGGGCACACTGACCCCACACATACCATAAAGAACCCACATTAGAACAACAGAAAAATACACTTTGTTTGCTTTGGCAAGTTTGGCAGCAACTATTATTTCTTCACACACTTAGTGTGCTTGGGAAAATATGATTTCCTTTGTAGTCTCCTCTGAAAGTTTGAGCTCCTTTTGGAATAAAAGTTTTAACCTGCTCTTTCACAACTTCACCGACGACCTCGGTTTCGCTGTGATGATGACAATATTACTCATCGATCTGTACCGAAGATCCCAGATCCTAGTTTCTCTCAGACTTCCGAATCAGCCAAAATACTGTCAAATCTACACTTAAAAAAAAAAATTGTCTCTAACATCTTCTGCACTCTTATTTTGGGATGCCAATTTGCTTCTGGAAACGTAACACAAGCGAAGACAATTCTGAGTGACATTGAGTCCCACAGCTACCAAAGCTGAAGTAGCACTCTGTAGTTCTTCTGTATACCAAGTGTTTACCACTGGTATGCTGTATTCCAAGTGTTTACCACTGGTATACTGTATTCCAAGTGTTTACCACTGGTATACTGTATTCCAAGTGTTTACCACTGGTATACAGTATTCCACTGGTATACAGTATTCCAAGTGTTAACCTCTGGTATACAGTATTCCAAGTGTTAACCTCTGGTATACAGTAGAAAAGATTTTGCAGCTGCGCCCGCTAGACACAGAGAACATCAGTAACAACTGCAGGCGTTTTTCACACTATATACCTTACTCTGATAGGTAGCGAAAAGGTTGAAAATCTGCAAATTTTCCTCTCAACTCTGTATGTATGTTCTGAGGAACATGTTTTCAGCTTCATTTCTCACGTTATAAAGCCACTGCTCCACAAGAATCATGGGAAAGAAAATGTTACCATGAGCAGAGAGACACTGACTTGTGCACTGTGATCCTGGTCTTTGGATTCCAGGCTGTTTCCAGAGGATACAACACTCTGTTATTTTGACGTTTCAATTAATGAGCATTAGAGGTTTTGGTGGGTATATTTTTAAACATTGGACAGAGCCTGGCTAGCTGTTTCCCGGTGCTTCCATTCTTTATGCTAAGCTAAATGTTGAGGCTTGTTTCAACTGTCGTCGGACTGATAGATTACTGATTTTGCTTCTTCGCCGGAGTTCTTGTGCTTTCTCGCCTCGCAGGTTCCCAGGAATCGGGTTATATTTGGACTGTCATCGTGCCACCTACTGAGGCCCTGCTGACACCCACTACTACTACTACCACTATCATTATTAGTCACATTACTATTATTATTGCCTGTACTATTACGCTTATTGACTTGCTTCTACCCTGGAGTCTTTGTGCTTTCTCGCTTCGCAGGCTTCTATAAATCGTGGCTGTACCTGGACCGTGGTCGTGCATTCTGCTACGGCCCTGCTGACACCGACTGCTACCACCATTATTATTACTAGTCACATTACTATTACTATTACCTGTACCATTAAGCATTTTAGCTTTACTTCCACCCTGAAGCCCTTTTTGCTTTCTCGCTCTGCAGGTTTCCATGAATCGTTGTGGTACCTGGACCGTAGTCGTGCCTCCTGCTGTGAGCCGACTGACACCCACTGCTACTTCGATTATTATTATTAATCACATTACTATCCCTATTTTCATAATTATAATTCTACTATAATAATTACTGCTGTTATTATAAGTAGTCTTATTATATGAATCATTTATGTCATATACATTGAATGTGTTGTATCTCTGTTATGCTGTTCATTCTGTACACATGACATCTATTGCATTCTGTCCATCCTGGGAGAAGGATCCCTCCTCTGTCGTTCTCCCATAGGTTTCTTCCTTTTTTCTCCCTGTTAAATGGGTTTTTTAGGGGAGTTTTTCCTGTGCCGATATGAGGGAAGGACAGAGGATGTTGCATGTGTACAGATTGTAAAACCCTCTGAGGCAAATTTGTAATTTGTGATTCTGGGCTATACAAAATAAACTGAATTGAATTGAATTGAATTGATAGCCAATTGGTTCCGAGATTGGTGTGAGACCAAATATACAATTTATGGGAAAACATTAAAAGAATATTCTGAATGCTTTCATACTTGACATGCATCAAATAAACTGATCTAATATTGTATGCGTGGGTCATCAGCTAGTTTGCGTAACTTTTTAAAAGTTTCTCATTTTCATCGAAAAACTAAATAATTTCATCTGATTCATTTTTGCTCTGCATTCCTACAAATGGGCATGCAGGTTGTGATACCTGTTCACATTAATAGTTGTAAAGCTCAGAAGTTCGCGTTTTTTTGTCAGGCCAGTTTTTGCAAACAAGATACAGAGTTTTAAACAAGATACATTCTCCAAATTGTTCAAAGCATAAATGTACCTACATCAGATTAAATGATGCAGTTGCTTGTTGTTGAGTCAAAAATAAACTTCTGACATAGTTACCCTTATAAAGAATCTGACCAACTCAGCCAACATTTATCAAGATATTACTTTAGTGGTCTTATCATCAGTCAGTATTTAAATGGGATCATCATGACGATTGAAGGCTTATATTAACTCAACAGCAACATATTCGGACAGTTATGGCAATAATAATAAACTCCAAGTGTGTTTTGTCTAAACTGCTTCTTGAGAGAATAAGACAACAAGCAAAAATGCTTTTTTTTGTTGACTGTCCGGAGAACACTCGCACACAACACACAGTTTTGACATATATACATTAATTGTTCTGCCCTGGTTAACTCACTTTGCAAACTAAAGAAAAAGATTTGTCTCAAAAAATGAATGTGACATCTCAAATTGGTTGAAGACAGGACCCACCCAGTAACCCCTCTGTGTTTATCCATTTAATCACCAGAGATAACACACCATGTTTAAACAGTAGGTTTGTCTGTGGAGTCCTCCCTGGAGAGGTTTACTTAGGCCAAGCAGTCTGGGCCCCTACCCATAATCCTCCTGCAGACACACCTGTATAGGAGAGTATAAAGAGCGTGGACTGAACTGAGTCAAACATCAAGCTTCAAGGAGTCTCTCCCCAGCAGCTCCACAGCCACCAGACCCTCCCTGAAGATGACTCCCTCTGTCAGCCTGCTGCTGCTGCTCCTGCTCGGCCTCTCTCAGGCCAATCCTCTCATGGAGGAAGGGAGTGGAACAGAGGACCAAGTGGATGAAGATGACACCGTCGACATCAGCACCAGGATTCTCACCTCCAACAACGCCACCGACGAGATCCTGTTGGAAGGAGACCTGTTGGCCCCCAGAACCAGAAATGCCATGAAGTGCTGGTCCCAGAACTGCCTGTGGAGGAAAGCCTCCAACGGCCTGGTAATGATTCCCTTCACCATGAGCAGGGAGTTCACCAGCTGGGAGAGGCAGAAGGTCGACTACGCCATGAAGTCCTTCCACAGCAGCACCTGCCTGCGCTTCGTGCCCCGTCAGAACGAGTACGACTACATCAGCGTCGAGAACAAAGCCGGATGCTTCTCGGCTCTGGGCAGAACCGGAGGCAGACAGGTGCTCTCTCTCAACAGGCAGGGCTGCCTCTACCACGGCATCATCCAGCACGAGATCAACCACGCTCTGGGCTTCAATCACGAACAGACCAGGAGCGACCGCGACTACTACGTCCGGATCAACTGGGACAACATCAAACCACAGAGTGCCTACAACTTCTACAAGCAGGACACCAACAACCTGAACACTCCCTACGACTACTCCTCCATCATGCACTATGGAAGAACAGCCTTCTCCATCCAGAACGGGAGAGACTCCATCACTCCCTTCCCCAACCCCAACGCCCAGATCGGCCAGAGGAAGGGCATGTCCTACTGGGACATCAAGAGGATCAACCTGCTTTATAGGTGCTAACAACAAAGCTTCCAAAGTTATTATTCAGCAAAACAATAGAAATGTGTTCCAGTTATATGTACATCAAAAACTACAAGAACCTGCGAGCATCAGCAGCTATAGATTTCAGATCCTGTGACGTATTCTGTCTCTCATGTCTCAAAAAACTGTAATAAAGTTAAAGCAAACTAAGTAAAGATAAAGTTGATTAACATTATTTGTCCATCTCCATTCCCTCTTTTGTTTCCTCCTTTGATTTTGCCATTTGTCCGTCTTCCTTTCCCTCCATACCTTTTGATTGACTATGACTTTGTAATGTCCCTGAGGCCACTGTATTGTGACAAATCAGCTTTCAAACACCTTAGTAAAAACCCTTGATAAATCATCAATAGTTGTTTTTCAGTATCTGTCTTGTGGTTTCTTACCAAGTTTGTCACATATGCTCTCGCTGTGCTGTGGTGTCAGGTGGTCAAAAGTCTCTCGACAGTACAGGACTATCGTGTTTTCAGACAGCGCTGTGATGCCTCCCAACGCCAACGCCACCTGTTTTTTCAGTGGAGATGCAAGGCTGCTCACGTAGACAGGCCACAACCGAGCAGTACCTGCAGTAATGAGGGTCGGAGAGGACCATCACCTGCTTCTGGCTCAAGCCTTCACCTAAATGAATAGACAGAAGGGGACATCATTAGGAGGCATGGGACGATCTACAGCCTTGCTAGCAGCCCTGTAAATACTCATAACACATTCAAGCTCAAATTAGATTTGTAGTTATAGGGCTTTAGTTTACCTCAAACCAGTAGGCCAATAATGTCTAGCTTATTTTGCTTGTTAACATGTTTACTTATAGCATCTTAACAGACTCAAATCTGGCATCTTAAATTGTAAAGACCTTTTTTCGCAGTATCACAGCAATGTAACCTGCTGCCTGCCTGCTGTTGCCTTGCATTTCTAGGCTCATCGTCTTTGAACATAAGGCCTGACCTAATACTATATTGTTGTTATATTTAGTCACATGGCCTCTTACATGGTTCTTGCATCTGTTTAGGTTTGTGGTGACTACATTTTCTCACATTTTGTGTTGCTTTCACATCAAATCCAGATAAGCCTGGAAGGGCACCCTAGAGGGCATTTTGTCCCATTTTCTCCACTTAAAGGGTACCCTAGATGGCACTTGGTTACATTTGTTTCCACATTAGAGGGCACATTTTCACACATTCTCCACTTGAAAGGACACCCTAGTCCACTAGGTTTTCTCCACTGAAAGGGCAACCTTGAGGTCAATGCAAAACTTTTTCTTTTCCATCTTAAGGGCACCCAGTTTTGCACTGCCTCTCATTTTCTTCATTGGAAGGGCTCCCTAGAAGGCAATTCATCACATTCTTTCCACTGGAGGGGAACCCGAGAGGACCCTGCAAAATGTTTTCTCCATTTTAAGGGCACCCATTAGTTTACTGCATTAGGTTTTAAACGTTGACAAGCTACAGCTCCTGAATATAAATACAGGCTACGATGCCAAAGAAACCAACAGGTAGTTGAGGCTATTAATTTATTATGTATGGCTCACTTAATGTAAAGTGATTTGTCTCTGTACTTTAATATTAGTAAGAAAAAGCTTTAATTCTGTAAAACAACGTCCATTCTCTTCATTAGCTAGAGACTCTCATGGCCATATTCACTGCAGCTTTAGTTTGTTGTCTTTATGTTGCAGCAGTAGCTGGATCTCTGTATCATTCTGACAATCTTGTATTGGGCTTTGTCTTTGTGTTGGGGATCCAAACGTGTAATTCAGATTTGGGGGTTCAAGTTTCAGCTGAGAATTTTGTTTCGTCAACTCCAGTGAGATGGGGGTAACAGGCTCACGAGAATAGGATGAATGTGTGTACATAGGCAGGGACGTACCGACGGACACCCCAAAAACATAACGACTCCGGCCAGGGCTAATTCAGGAGCGGAGGCATAAAAAAGAAAACCGTAACTCAAGCGCGAGGGCACACTGACCCCACACATACCATAAAGAACCCACATTAGAACAACAGAAAAATACACTTTGTTTGCTTTGGCAAGTTTGGCAGCAACTATTATTTCTTCACACACTTAGTGTGCTTGGGAAAATATGATTTCCTTTGTAGTCTCCTCTGAAAGTTTGAGCTCCTTTTGGAATAAAAGTTTTAACCTGCTCTTTCACAACTTCACCGACGACCTCGGTTTCGCTGTGATGATGACAATATTACTCATCGATCTGTACCGAAGATCCCAGATCCTAGTTTCTCTCAGACTTCCGAATCAGCCAAAATACTGTCAAATCTACACTTAAAAAAAATCCTTGTCTCCAATTTGCTTCTGGAAACGTAACACAAGCGAAGACAATTCTGAGTGACATTGAGTCCCACAGCTACCAAAGCTGAAGTAGCACTCTGTAGTTCTTCTGTATACCAAGTGTTTACCACTGGTATGCTGTATTCCAAGTGTTTACCACTGGTATACTGTATTCCAAGTGTTTACCACTGGTATACAGTATTCCAAGTGTTTACCACTGGTATACTGTATTCCAAGTGTTTACCACTGGTATACAGTATTCCAAGTGTTAACCTCTGGTATACAGTATTCCAAGTGTTAACCTCTGGTATACAGTAGAAAAGATTTTGCAGCTGCGCCCGCTAGACACAGAGAACATCAGTAACAACTGCAGGCGTTTTTCACACTATATACCTTACTCTGATAGGTAGCGAAAAGGTTGAAAATCTGCAAATTTTCCTCTCAACTCTGTATGTATGTTCTGAGGAACATGTTTTCAGCTTCATTTCTCACGTTATAAAGCCACTGCTCCACAAGAATCATGGGAAAGAAAATGTTACCATGAGCAGAGAGACACTGACTTGTGCACTGTGATCCTGGTCTTTGGATTCCAGGCTGTTTCCAGAGGATACAACACTCTGTTATTTTGACGTTTCAATTAATGAGCATTAGAGGTTTTGGTGGGTATATTTTTAAACATTGGACAGAGCCTGGCTAGCTGTTTCCCGGTGCTTCCATTCTTTATGCTAAGCTAAATGTTGAGGCTTGTTTCAACTGTCGTCGGACTGATAGATTACTGATTTTGCTTCTTCGCCGGAGTTCTTGTGCTTTCTCGCCTCGCAGGTTCCCAGGAATCGGGGTTATATTTGGACTGTCATCGTGCCACCTACTGAGGCCCTGCTGACACCCACTACTACTACTACCACTATCATTATTAGTCACATTACTATTATTATTGCCTGTACTATTACGCTTATTGACTTGCTTCTACCCTGGAGTCTTTGTGCTTTCTCGCTTCGCAGGCTTCTATAAATCGTGGCTGTACCTGGACCGTGGTCGTGCATTCTGCTACGGCCCTGCTGACACCGACTGCTACCACCATTATTATTACTAGTCACATTACTATTACTATTACCTGTACCATTAAGCATTTTAGCTTTACTTCCACCCTGAAGCCCTTTTTGCTTTCTCGCTCTGCAGGTTTCCATGAATCGTTGTGGTACCTGGACCGTAGTCGTGCCTCCTGCTGTGAGCCGACTGACACCCACTGCTACTTCGATTATTATTATTAATCACATTACTATCCCTATTTTCATAATTATAATTCTACTATAATAATTACTGCTGTTATTATAAGTAGTCTTATTATATGAATCATTTATGTCATATACATTGAATGTGTTGTATCTCTGTTATGCTGTTCATTCTGTACACATGACATCTATTGCATTCTGTCCATCCTGGGAGAAGGATCCCTCCTCTGTCGTTCTCCCATAGGTTTCTTCCTTTTTTCTCCCTGTTAAATGGGTTTTTTAGGGGAGTTTTTCCTGTGCCGATATGAGGGAAGGACAGAGGATGTTGCATGTGTACAGATTGTAAAACCCTCTGAGGCAAATTTGTAATTTGTGATTCTGGGCTATACAAAATAAACTGAATTGAATTGAATTGAATTGATAGCCAATTGGTTCCGAGATTGGTGTGAGACCAAATATACAATTTATGGGAAAACATTAAAAGAATATTCTGAATGCTTTCATACTTGACATGCATCAAATAAACTGATCTAATATTGTATGCGTGGGTCATCAGCTAGTTTGCGTAACTTTTTAAAAGTTTCTCATTTTCATCGAAAAACTAAATAATTTCATCTGATTCATTTTTGCTCTGCATTCCTACAAATGGGCATGCAGGTTGTGATACCTGTTCACATTAATAGTTGTAAAGCTCAGAAGTTCGCGTTTTTTTGTCAGGCCAGTTTTTGCAAACAAGATACAGAGTTTTAAACAAGATACATTCTCCAAATTGTTCAAAGCATAAATGTACCTACATCAGATTAAATGATGCAGTTGCTTGTTGTTGAGTCAAAAATAAACTTCTGACATAGTTACCCTTATAAAGAATCTGACCAACTCAGCCAACATTTATCAAGATATTACTTTAGTGGTCTTATCATCAGTCAGTATTTAAATGGGATCATCATGACGATTGAA
Source organism: Anoplopoma fimbria (assembly GCF_027596085.1). Classification (NCBI taxonomy): domain Eukaryota; kingdom Metazoa; phylum Chordata; class Actinopteri; order Perciformes; family Anoplopomatidae; genus Anoplopoma; species Anoplopoma fimbria. Next base: position 1,526,900 of record NC_072453.1, read on the forward strand.
GGCTTATATTAACTCAACAGCAACATATTCGGACAGTTATGGCAATAATAATAAACTCCAAGTGTGTTTTGTCTAAACTGCTTCTTGAGAGAATAAGACAACAAGCAAAAATGCTTTTTTTTGTTGACTGTCCGGAGAACACTCGCACACAACACACAGTTTTGACATATATACATTAATTGTTCTGCCCTGGTTAACTCACTTTGCAAACTAAAGAAAAAGATTTGTCTCAAAAAATGAATGTGACATCTCAAATTGGTTGAAGACAGGACCCACCCAGTAACCCCTCTGTGTTCATCCATTTAATCACCAGAGATAACACACCATGTTTAAACAGTAGGTTTGTCTGTGGAGTCCTCCCTGGAGAGGTTTACTTAGGCCAAGCAGTCTGGGCCCCTACCCATAATCCTCCTGCAGACACACCTGTATAGGAGAGTATAAAGAGCGTGGACTGAACTGAGTCAAACATCAAGCTTCAAGGAGTCTCTCCCCAGCAGCTCCACAGCCACCAGACCCTCCCTGAAGATGACTCCCTCTGTCAGCCTGCTGCTGCTGCTCCTGCTCGGCCTCTCTCAGGCCAATCCTCTCATGGAGGAAGGGAGTGGAACAGAGGACCAAGTGGATGAAGATGACACCGTCGACATCAGCACCAGGATTCTCACCTCCAACAACGCCACCGACGAGATCCTGTTGGAAGGAGACCTGTTGGCCCCCAGAACCAGAAATGCCATGAAGTGCTGGTCCCAGAACTGCCTGTGGAGGAAAGCCTCCAACGGCCTGGTAATGATTCCCTTCACCATGAGCAGGGAGTTCACCAGCTGGGAGAGGCAGAAGGTCGACTACGCCATGAAGTCCTTCCACAGCAGCACCTGCCTGCGCTTCGTGCCCCGTCAGAACGAGTACGACTACATCAGCGTCGAGAACAAAGCCGGATGCTTCTCGGCTCTGGGCAGAACCGGAGGCAGACAGGTGCTCTCTCTCAACAGGCAGGGCTGCCTCTACCACGGCATCATCCAGCACGAGATCAACCACGCTCTGGGCTTCAATCACGAACAGACCAGGAGCGACCGCGACTACTACGTCCGGATCAACTGGGACAACATCAAACCACAGAGTGCCTACAACTTCTACAAGCAGGACACCAACAACCTGAACACTCCCTACGACTACTCCTCCATCATGCACTATGGAAGAACAGCCTTCTCCATCCAGAACGGGAGAGACTCCATCACTCCCTTCCCCAACCCCAACGCCCAGATCGGCCAGAGGAAGGGCATGTCCTACTGGGACATCAAGAGGATCAACCTGCTTTATAGGTGCTAACAACAAAGCTTCCAAAGTTATTATTCAGCAAAACAATAGAAATGTGTTCCAGTTATATGTACATCAAAAACTACAAGAACCTGCGAGCATCAGCAGCTATAGATTTCAGATCCTGTGACGTATTCTGTCTCTCATGTCTCAAAAAACTGTAATAAAGTTAAAGCAAACTAAGTAAAGATAAAGTTGATTAACATTATTTGTCCATCTCCATTCCCTCTTTTGTTTCCTCCTTTGATTTTGCCATTTGTCCGTCTTCCTTTCCCTCCATACCTTTTGATTGACTATGACTTTGTAATGTCCCTGAGGCCACTGTATTGTGACAAATCAGCTTTCAAACACCTTAGTAAAAACCCTTGATAAATCATCAATAGTTGTTTTTCAGTATCTGTCTTGTGGTTTCTTACCAAGTTTGTCACATATGCTCTCGCTGTGCTGTGGTGTCAGGTGGTCAAAAGTCTCTCGACAGTACAGGACTATCGTGTTTTCAGACAGCGCTGTGATGCCTCCCAACGCCAACGCCACCTGTTTTTTCAGTGGAGATGCAAGGCTGCTCACGTAGACAGGCCACAACCGAGCAGTACCTGCAGTAATGAGGGTCGGAGAGGACCATCACCTGCTTCTGGCTCAAGCCTTCACCTAAATGAATAGACAGAAGGGGACATCATTAGGAGGCATGGGACGATCTACAGCCTTGCTAGCAGCCCTGTAAATACTCATAACACATTCAAGCTCAAATTAGATTTGTAGTTATAGGGCTTTAGTTTACCTCAAACCAGTAGGCCAATAATGTCTAGCTTATTTTGCTTGTTAACATGTTTACTTATAGCATCTTAACAGACTCAAATCTGGCATCTTAAATTGTAAAGACCTTTTTTCGCAGTATCACAGCAATGTAACCTGCTGCCTGCCTGCTGTTGCCTTGCATTTCTAGGCTCATCGTCTTTGAACATAAGGCCTGACCTAATACTATATTGTTGTTATATTTAGTCACATGGCCTCTTACATGGTTCTTGCATCTGTTTAGGTTTGTGGTGACTACATTTTCTCACATTTTGTGTTGCTTTCACATCAAATCCAGATAAGCCTGGAAGGGCACCCTAGAGGGCATTTTGTCCCATTTTCTCCACTTAAAGGGTACCCTAGATGGCACTTGGTTACATTTGTTTCCACATTAGAGGGCACATTTTCACACATTCTCCACTTGAAAGGACACCCTAGTCCACTAGGTTTTCTCCACTGAAAGGGCAACCTTGAGGTCAATGCAAAACTTTTTCTTTTCCATCTTAAGGGCACCCAGTTTTGCACTGCCTCTCGTTTTCTTCATTGGAAGGGCTCCCTAGAAGGCAATTCATCACATTCTTTCCACTGGAGGGGAACCCGAGAGGACCCTGCAAAATGTTTTCTCCATTTTAAGGGCACCCATTAGTTTACTGCATTAGGTTTTAAACGTTGACAAGCTACAGCTCCTGAATATAAATACAGGCTACGATGCCAAAGAAACCAACAGGTAGTTGAGGCTATTAATTTATTATGTATGGCTCACTTAATGTAAAGTGATTTGTCTCTGTACTTTAATATTAGTAAGAAAAAGCTTTAATTCTGTAAAACAACGTCCATTCTCTTCATTAGCTAGAGACTCTCATGGCCATATTCACTGCAGCTTTAGTTTGTTGTCTTTATGTTGCAGCAGTAGCTGGATCTCTGTATCATTCTGACAATCTTGTATTGGGCTTTGTCTTTGTGTTGGGGATCCAAACGTGTAATTCAGATTTGGGGGTTCAAGTTTCAGCTGAGAATTTTGTTTCGTCAACTCCTGTGAGATGCAGGGGGGGGGGTATCAGGCTCACGAGAATAGGATGAATGTGTGTACATAGGCAGGGACGTACCGACGGACACCCCAAAAACATAACGACTCCGGCCAGGGCTAATTCAGGAGCGGAGGCATAAAAAAGAAAACCGTAACTCAAGCGCGAGGGCACACTGACCCCACACATACCATAAAGAACCCACATTAGAACAACAGAAAAATACACTTTGTTTGCTTTGGCAAGTTTGGCAGCAACTATTATTTCTTCACACACTTAGTGTGCTTGGGAAAATATGATTTCCTTTGTAGTCTCCTCTGAAAGTTTGAGCTCCTTTTGGAATAAAAGTTTTAACCTGCTCTTTCACAACTTCACCGACGACCTCGGTTTCGCTGTGATGATGACAATATTACTCATCGATCTGTACCGAAGATCCCAGATCCTAGTTTCTCTCAGACTTCCGAATCAGCCAAAATACTGTCAAATCTACACTTAAAAAAAATCCTTGTCTCTAACATCTTCTGTCTTATTTTGGGATGCCAATTTGCTTCTGGAAACGTAACACAAGCGAAGACAATTCTGAGTGACATTGAGTCCCACAGCTACCAAAGCTGAAGTAGCACTCTGTAGTTCTTCTGTATACCAAGTGTTTACCACTGGTATGCTGTATTCCAAGTGTTTACCACTGGTATACTGTATTCCAAGTGTTTACCACTGGTATACAGTATTCCAAGTGTTTACCACTGGTATACTGTATTCCAAGTGTTTACCACTGGTATACAGTATTCCAAGTGTTAACCTCTGGTATACAGTATTCCAAGTGTTAACCTCTGGTATACAGTAGAAAAGATTTTGCAGCTGCGCCCGCTAGACACAGAGAACATCAGTAACAACTGCAGGCGTTTTTCACACTATATACCTTACTCTGATAGGTAGCGAAAAGGTTGAAAATCTGCAAATTTTCCTCTCAACTCTGTATGTATGTTCTGAGGAACATGTTTTCAGCTTCATTTCTCACGTTATAAAGCCACTGCTCCACAAGAATCATGGGAAAGAAAATGTTACCATGAGCAGAGAGACACTGACTTGTGCACTGTGATCCTGGTCTTTGGATTCCAGGCTGTTTCCAGAGGATACAACACTCTGTTATTTTGACGTTTCAATTAATGAGCATTAGAGGTTTTGGTGGGTATATTTTTAAACATTGGACAGAGCCTGGCTAGCTGTTTCCCGGTGCTTCCATTCTTTATGCTAAGCTAAATGTTGAGGCTTGTTTCAACTGTCGTCGGACTGATAGATTACTGATTTTGCTTCTTCGCCGGAGTTCTTGTGCTTTCTCGCCTCGCAGGTTCCCAGGAATCGGGGTTATATTTGGACTGTCATCGTGCCACCTACTGAGGCCCTGCTGACACCCACTACTACTACTACCACTATCATTATTAGTCACATTACTATTATTATTGCCTGTACTATTACGCTTATTGACTTGCTTCTACCCTGGAGTCTTTGTGCTTTCTCGCTTCGCAGGCTTCTATAAATCGTGGCTGTACCTGGACCGTGGTCGTGCATTCTGCTACGGCCCTGCTGACACCGACTGCTACCACCATTATTATTACTAGTCACATTACTATTACTATTACCTGTACCATTAAGCATTTTAGCTTTACTTCCACCCTGAAGCCCTTTTTGCTTTCTCGCTCTGCAGGTTTCCATGAATCGTTGTGGTACCTGGACCGTAGTCGTGCCTCCTGCTGTGAGCCGACTGACACCCACTGCTACTTCGATTATTATTATTAATCACATTACTATCCCTATTTTCATAATTATAATTCTACTATAATAATTACTGCTGTTATTATAAGTAGTCTTATTATATGAATCATTTATGTCATATACATTGAATGTGTTGTATCTCTGTTATGCTGTTCATTCTGTACACATGACATCTATTGCATTCTGTCCATCCTGGGAGAAGGATCCCTCCTCTGTCGTTCTCCCATAGGTTTCTTCCTTTTTTCTCCCTGTTAAATGGGTTTTTTAGGGGAGTTTTTCCTGTGCCGATATGAGGGAAGGACAGAGGATGTTGCATGTGTACAGATTGTAAAACCCTCTGAGGCAAATTTGTAATTTGTGATTCTGGGCTATACAAAATAAACTGAATTGAATTGAATTGAATTGATAGCCAATTGGTTCCGAGATTGGTGTGAGACCAAATATACAATTTATGGGAAAACATTAAAAGAATATTCTGAATGCTTTCATACTTGACATGCATCAAATAAACTGATCTAATATTGTATGCGTGGGTCATCAGCTAGTTTGCGTAACTTTTTAAAAGTTTCTCATTTTCATCGAAAAACTAAATAATTTCATCTGATTCATTTTTGCTCTGCATTCCTACAAATGGGCATGCAGGTTGTGATACC